>NC_134356.1:87076558-87376558 GCF_048569485.1 Anomaloglossus baeobatrachus | reverse complement strand
TGTACCTTTATCAGAATAGATCCTAACTATAATTAATGACGAGCTGGCACACAAAGGGGTGAGTCAGAGTTAAGGACCATCCTGACAAAATTAAACCATAAACGTGATTGGATGGCATTTATACTTTTTGATTAAAAAAAATGTTTATTAAGTCTGGATCCCATATCTTCTTCAAGGCACATGGGGTCTGATTGGGACATGAAGAGGTACAGTGAGGGAAATAATTATTTGATCCCTTGCTGATTTTGTAAGTTTGCCCACTGACAAAGACATGAATAGTCTTTACTTTTAAGGGTAGGTTAACCCCTTCACGACCATGGACGGATCTTTCCGTCATGGATCGTGTCCCGGTAATCCCCGCCCCCTGCCGCGGGCAGGCGGCGTGGATCGGCACACATATCAGCTGTTTTCAACAGCTGACATGTGTGCCTACATGTTCCGAGTGGAATCGCATTCCACCCGGAACATTAACCCCTTAGATCTCGCTGCCAAAGTCTGGCAGCGAGATCTATATGCGCGCGGCCATCTTTTTTTCTTACCGCCGCCCCCTCCGGACGTCACGTGAGTGATCACGTGACGTTCAGTGGTTGCCATCGTAGCACAGGGTCATGTGATGACGCCTGGTGCTAAGAAGTTTCACTTTCATTCTTCCTCGGCACGGAGCAGAGGAAGAAAGAAAGTGACTATTTCTGCTGTTTACAGCGGTATAGCTGTAATCAGCAGATAGCGATCAGCAATCGGATTGCTGATCGCTATAGCCCCCTAGGGGGACTAGTAAAATAAAATAAAAAAAGTAAAAAAAAAGTTTTAAAAAATTAAAAAAAAACCAAAAAACCTAAAAGTTCAAATCACCCCCCTTTCCCCCCATTGAAAATTAAAGGGTTAAAAAATAAATAAATATACACATATTTGGTATCGCCGCGTTCAGAAATGCCCGATCTATCAAAATATAAAATCAATTAATCTGATTGGTAAACGGCGTAGTGGCAAAAAAATTCCAAACGCCAAAATTACGTTTTTTGGTCGCCGCAAGTTTTACGCAAAATGCAATAACAGGCGATCAAAACGTAGCATCTGCGCAAAAATGCTACCATTAGAAACATTAGCTCAAGACGCAAAAAATAAGCCGTCACTGAGCCATAGATCCCAAAAAATAAAAACGCTACGTGTTTCAGAAAATGGCGCAAAACGTGCGCCACTTTTATTGGACAAACTTGTGAATTTTTTTTAACCCCTTAGATACAAGTAAACCTATACATGTTTGGTGTCTACAAACTCACACCGACCTCAGGTATCATAGTCACACATCAGTTTTACCATATACTGAACACCGTGAATAAAACATCCCAAAAACTATTGTGCCATCACACTTTTTTTGCAATTTTTCCACAATTGGAATTTTTTTGCTGCTTTCCAGTACACCATATAGTAAAACTTATGGTTTCATTTAAAAGTACAACTTGTCCCGCAAAAAACAAGCCCTCATATGGCAAGATTGACAGAAAAATAAAAAAGTTACGGCTCTCGGAAGAAGGGGAGCAAAAAACAAAAACGCAAAAACGGAAAGTGCCCCGGGGCTGAAGGGGTTAATTTTACACGTGAGATATAAAATATCCAAAATAAAATCCTGAAAATTACATTGTATAGATTATATAAATTTATTTGCATTTTGCAGAGAGAAATAAGTATCATTCTGATACTTGAAAAATGAACAATGAATTAGGACTTGAAAATTTGAAACATGTTTGTTTGTGGGTGAAGGATTTTCCTCCTATTATTGTGTTTTTCCTGTTTTCATGGAATGAAAGCCCTATTTTTTATATATTTCTAAATAAAGACAGATTTTATGGAGACTTGTGCCGGACCCTCCCTCGTTCTATTTATCCTCAGTTTAACCAGCTGCTTTGCATTGCACGGTTCCATGATGGATGGGTGAGCCGGACTTTTTCTCTACTTTACTTCGGATAAAAGATTTATGGTGCAATGAAGCCAAACTGGGGAGGACTTAGCCAAAAGTGTATTTATAGCGTGAACCCCCAATTCTGACCTTGAAACAACACAACTTATTTTGAGCCAACAAATACTCCATTATCACCACCAATGGAATTTTTTTAAGTAAAGTCTGATTCTTAACCAAACCCATCACTCCTACGAACTGAGCCACTATCCCAAGCACCAATGCCCTTCAAAAATGTCCGAAACCAACCATTCCCACAACATACCTATAAAGCTGCACAACTGTTAGACACCACCTTTTCCATCCATGATAAAAGCAAATTATATGATTCCAAAACTGAGACCCAAACTGCTAAATCCTCTTTCATTCCACTCGTACTGTGGAAAAAAATATCAGAGACCACCTACTTTCCGCATCCGCTGACAAATATCTAGAAAGCACATGACCCATAGGCATAATCTGGCTGGCAAAGTTAAGCTTGCCTCACCACGACTGAGCAACCCTCAAGCGCACCTTCTTGTCCTTTCTCAAAGAGGCTACTGACAACCGTAAATTTCTCTTCCAAAAGACTACATTCCATTTTACAAAATCAATCTCAATCCACAGAAAATTCAAAACCCTAGCCAGGCCCTCTGAACCCAATCAAACCCTGAAAGCTAAAGATACCTTTTTTAAACAGTACATTAACATTGCACAAAGTGCCAAACAAGAAGGACCAACTCATAATAAATCATCCAAGTAATGATTGTCAAAAAGATAATGGTAAATGAGCAGGAACTTCTTGAGTTCCCATTTAAGCGCCACGCCTAACAGAAAAATCCTCAATTTAGGCTATGGGGCATCCATGCATCGACACCTGCAAAGCTAACCCAATTTCACTACCTTGGCTAA
Organism: Anomaloglossus baeobatrachus; assembly: GCF_048569485.1. Taxonomy (NCBI): domain Eukaryota; kingdom Metazoa; phylum Chordata; class Amphibia; order Anura; family Aromobatidae; genus Anomaloglossus; species Anomaloglossus baeobatrachus. Next base: position 87,373,710 of record NC_134356.1, on the reverse strand, counting down.
ATTTTCCTGCCCTCCACTCGGGTGTTCGCTCGCTGACTTTAAAATTACCTGGCCTAAATATAGGGGTTCCTGGATCAAACGGGTTGCTAAAACCCTACTAAATCCAACAGAATCAAAGACGTCACCTCCGCATTACCATTTGGCTAAATACTCTCTTAAGGGGGTGTTACACGCAGCGATATCGCTGATGAAAGCACCCGCCCCCGCCGTTTGTGCGTCACGGGCAAATCGCTGCCCGAGGTGCACAATATGGTTGGGAGCCGTCACACAGGACTTACCTGCCTAGCGACGTCGCTGTTGCGGCGAACCGCCTCCTTTCTAAGGGGGCGGTTCGTTCGGCGTCACAGCGGCGTCACTAAATGGCCGCCCAATAGAAGCGGAGGGGCAGAGATGAGCGGGACGTAACATCCTGCCCACCTCCTTCCTTCCGCATTGCCAGCAGCCGCAGGTAAGCTGTATTTCATCGTTCCCGAGGTATCACACGTAGCGATGTGTGCTGCCTCGGGAACGACAAACAACATGCGAGCTCAACAATCAACGAATTTTTGAAATGGAACGACGTGTCAACGATGGACGATAAGGTGAGTATTTTCCATTGTTAACGATCGCTCATTGCTGTCACACGTAACGTTGTCGCTAACGATACCGGATGTGCATTACGGAATCCGTGACCCCGGTGATATATCGTTAGATACGTCGTTGAGTGTAACGGGGCCTTAAGGCTGTTTTTAATTAATCAGGATACTAAATGTTCTTTGAATTCATAAGCTCAGGTCTAGGTGAGGTAGCGCTACTACTAAAGGCATGTTCCCAACTATTAAAGAACAGAGAGAGGGACAAATTATGAGCTGCACATATTTTGACCTCACCCATAGCCACAACCGTGTCTCTTGGGTTTCCACATTTAGAAACCTCCAAGATCTAGCGACCAAGGCCTTAGGGATTACAGTGCTGCTGGTGTCGTTCCAAAGATGCGATCAGGCATGTTGGCGGTGAGTAGCGGAGGGACTGGATTGGTGACCAATAATGTGAGTATAAAGATTTTATGTATTACACATTACAATTAGTATGCTCTGTTGTCAGAATAAGAAATATTTAGTTCACAAAGAAGAACTTCTCAGCAAATTGAATATCCCTGGTAAAATTGCGAGAACAGGCAAATTTGAATTTGGCCTCATAGGCTCATCTCTAATGTTCATATATTCCTTAGCAGACTCAGACACTGAATGTTATTTTTAGCAAAAATAAAATACAAAATAAAAAATGAAATAAACTTAGAAAAAAAATCAAAAATAAGGAAGAAAGAAAGAAGTATGCAGATATGCATGTGTAATAGAGTCACATAGAGTTTAAATAATTAAGATAAGATGACAAAAAATCTTAGGAATCTAGAGGCATATTATTTTCAATGAAGCCTAGAAACGGCAATAAACAGCAAGCTGTCTCAGCAGCTACCTGTCAATGATTCAGTGAATGAAGTGATCCATGTGCCGATTATCCAAGCTGGTAGTCGAATTTAGTGAAACAGAAAAAGAAGGAAATTTATACTAGTCAGTGTGCAAATAAAAGCAAGTAAGCTGTAGAGAAGTTTGAAGACATAAAAGAAGTGGGTCAGACGCATTTTTTCTGTCTTGAAACCTATCTGCTCTACATCTACTATAAAAGTTTTTGGGCGCCTCTCAAGTCTGCCAGATGCTAGATGGGCTGCTCAGGCAGCGAGCTGCATCACCCTAGAGCACTTGCAATGGTATTTATGTCCTCTGGATACTAGATACTTGAACTAGATGGACCTAGGTCTTTTTTCAACCTATGTAACTATGGCAGAAAACAGACCCATCACCTACTATTTCTACCACTTACTCCTGGAGACCACTAGCTGCCTCCAACCTGTGGCTTTCTGAAGGTGCAATGCATACTACAGGAACCTCCTTTAAGTTACAGAGTAGTGATTAATGAGCGTGCCCCCCACTGCTTGATACTCAATCCAGCATTGGGGAGCTTGGGTACACTCGTTACTCGGAAAAGTGTCACGAGTGCTTGAGGTCCATGCTCAAGTCCCCATCCCACATGTTGTGCGGCAGACAGAAAAAATGTGGGGATTGCCTGTCATACATGGTAATGGTGTAGCCATCTTGGCTACTGGCATTGCTATGAGTGGCAGTCTATATTATGTCATCAGTTCGTATATGATGCTCGGCACACTGTCCTCTGGAAGCAGTTCAGGGAGAGATGATTCAGGAGGGAAAGTTTAGAGTAGAACAGGGTTTGTACACTTAAAACTTTTTAGTGCCGTTCATGAGGCAGTAAAGGGTGTTTTTAGTCTTTTTTAACTTAATAAATAAATAAATAAGTAAATAAAAAAATGTCATGGGGTTCTCCCATTTTTGATATCCAGGCAAAGTAAAATACAGCTATGCCTCCCCAGCCTGATAAAAAGATCCCCCAGCTGTCGGGTTTATCATGGCTAGGTATCAAATTGGGGAAGACTGTACACCATTTTTAAAAATTATTTATTTAAATAATTAAAAAATAGTCTCATGGGGTCCATTTTATGTTGATGCACAACCAAAATAAGCACACAGCTGGGGGCTGCAGCCTGAAGCCGTATGCTTTATCTATGCTGGGCATTATAATATGAGGTTACCCTATGCCAAATTTTTTATATATTTATTTATTTATACCACTATAGGAAAATACACAGCATCACACAAGGTGGGGGCACGATCAGAAGGCAACCAATCACAGATGCAAGTAGTGTTACAGCCGTGCGGAGCCTGCTTTTTCCTATTTTCTTTTTTTTCTTATATTTATTTATTTTTTTCATTTATTCAGTTGGCCAGATCCATATAGATACTCAGAGATCCCTGAGAACTCCTGGCCCGGGATCGTTACACAGGTACTAGATAACCAGCACGGATCGAGACTTCTCCAATCCGAGCTTGCCCATCACGGTAACTGTGCAATCTTCCATCAAAACAAAACTAATCATGTACCTATATTTGTAGACAATTAAGAATCCAATGTTGTATATTCTTTTATCCTAATCACCTGACACAATGCTTGGCTTTTTTTTTTTTTGCCTCACCCCCTTATTTAAAGAGATTTTACCCATTTATCATATTTACATATTAGCGGCCCCTGGACATTTAAGAGATGACACATGTGCTGGGTGTTCTTCTCCTTAAGTAGTTAATTGGTTGGAAAGGTTTTTTTTCCCATTGATTGTTCCTGCATGTCAGGGATTAGGAATTAGATCCCAGAGATGGCCAGTGAGCTGAGAGGAAGATTGTACTTTCTTCCCTACTTATGGTCAATGATTGGTAATATTGTTTATAAATAGAACTGAACTCAGGGTTAAAAGGTGGTGACGCCAGGGGTTCGTGTCATACCCCAGGCGTTTAATACCTGAGAGCTGGCACACGTTGCTGAAATGCAGGGTCTTCTAGAACAACTCTCGAGGTAGATGGGAGAAGATGGAGCCGTCATCTAAATTCAAAGATGCAGAGTGTCACTGCCTGAAGATGTTTCCTTTCCGAGTGCTGCTGTAAAAGTTGTGAGATTACAATATATTTTTCTATATGCTTTTCTACTGTGAGAATACAATATATTTATTTTTTATATACTTTTCTATAACCAAGCTTTCTTTTCTATATGAATAAGAAGATAGAGATTGTAAGCATGTCTACACCAAGGTCAGCAGCTTATATCATGAAACAAGGGAACAGAATGAAAATATTGATAACAATGGCCGGCTGTATTTGCACAAGTCCAAATTTATGACTGTGAGTTATGTGACAAAGATATAGCAAGTTATGGAGTCGGAAAACAGGAGGGTCTGGAGGGGAAGTCCCAAAAAATGAATAATTGTCACAGACTTTCTGCATATGCTTTTAATATAGCCAATGGCATACTAAGGAATTTTGCTAAAAGATTAACCCATTAAAGATCTATAAAAAGGCTTGTAATAATAGACCACATCTCATGTGTGCACCTTACTGAGAAAGGAATTTTTACCAGCTAAACTGTGTGGTCTGAATTTCTCCGCCAGTTCTCAATCTGAGATTACAGCAGACATTCACTGTTAAGAAGGAGATTTCCCGAAAACTGTGGAGTTTCTCCTTAACAGCTGGTGCCGTGAATCAGATCGCTCCAGGAAGAAACAGAGACTTAGGAGACAATACCGGATGTCCCTGTGGTGACTGTGGGTTGCCCAACCCTTCAGAACCTATCAACTCCAAACAGAGTTTGGTAAGAGTTTTGATTTATACTCATTCTCTTATCTGTGTCCTTAGGCGGCCCCCATTAGCCTGGGGTAGCCAGGTCGGTCCCGAAAGTCTATCTTTACACCCGGATTCCCTTCCTCCTGGGCGAACTTAAAGAACCCGAAAAGGTTGTAAGTGTCTGTCTGCTGAAATTGTTCTTGAAGATATGTCTAGCTAGTTGTGTTTTCTGACGCTGGATTTTCAGTGTGAAATGTATTGTGTAGACCAGGTACGGTTTATTGGTAGTAGTGGTAGACTTAAAGACTTAAATGTCATAAGGCCTGGACAAGGTATATGCCCTTGTTACAGACTTCAGACTAGCCATCTTCTAAGAAGGGGGAAAAGGCCAATCAAGGTCCTGGTTGGGTGTAATTTCCAAAATGTAGTAATTTGAGGGGATTTTTGCTTTTCTGGCACTTAGCAGTTGTGCAAATGGAGTTCACAAGCTATTCAATGAATATATGTGTTCCAAAACTCAAATGGCGCTCCTTCCCTCCCAAGCACTGCTGTGTGAACGAACAGTACTGTACAGTCACATGGGAGGTATTGCCACATTCAGGAGACATTGTGTAACACATTTTGGGCCCTTTTTACCTATTCCATTTGTAAAAATTGGAAATCTGGGGCTAAAACAACATTTTAGTGGTTAAAATGTATTTTTTCTTCACTGCCCAATAGTATAACATTTTATGACACACCTGTGGTGTCAATATGCTCACTGCACCTACAGTATATAAATTAATTGAGGGGTGCAATTTGTAAAATTGTGTCAATTATGACGGGCTCTGCTTTTCTGGCATATCAGAAATAAAATTTGTCATCGTTGCTGTGGGCCAAACCTATCTGTCAAAATTCCTCCTCTCTGTGTTTGGGGCATGCTGGGCTGTCTATTGGATTAGTGACAGCTTAGTTGTTCAACCTGCAGCTGGGTCATCCTGAGCTATCAGTGTTTTGAGTGACAGCTCAGTCGCACAATCTCATTCTGGGAAGTGCTGGGTTTTTGCTGGTATTCACTTTTTCCTGTAATTGCACAGCTTTGTAGCTGAGCAGTTTTGCCCAGATAACAGCCAGTCTTAGTCTTCTGCTCAGTTGTGCTTGTTGGTGTATTGCATCAATGCTCTAGGAATAAATCTTTTGCTGCCTTACCTTTTGACTTTGTTTGACCTTCCTTTTGCACTGTAATTCTGTTCTGATCCACTACCCTGCAGGTATTCTAACTCTGGACTATTCTATGACATTACTATAGCTCTGTTTATGCCCTTAATCTTGACGTGCTCTCCTGTTACTTGACCCAGCAACATCTGACTATCTTTCCTCATGACTTGTCTGTGTAGTGGCTAGCATCACACTATCATTATCACCTGATCATGTTAAAGTATGTTGGTTGTGAACCGAAGAGCAAATTTAGAATGGCCTGATCGACCAAGTCTTTATGATGAGAGATAGATATCTAGCACCTCATATGCTCATTATCCATCTTGGCGGTAACATCATCAGGAAAATAGGGACTGTGGATTTACTATACAGGAATAAGACAGTTGTGATGGAAATCAGGAGGTTATTCCCTGGACTTGGAGCAATATTTTCAGAATTTATTTCCAAGTTGATATGGGTCAAGTCCGAGAATCTAAAGTTTTGAGAAAAAGACAAGGAAAAGTTTAAATAGGTCCATGTGTAAATTTATGCCATTGGCAGGGGGGTTTTCCTTTATACATGTTGACTTGGAGGATGATGTACCCAGCATTTTTTGTGATCACTTTTTTCATCTATCTGAAATCAGTAACAATATTTGTAACTTAAATTTACAAGCGATGGTGGAAAAAGCATTTAGTGGCTTGCCTGGCTAAGGCACAATGACCGTTTAGGGTTAGACTTTCAGGGAGCCGAATGGACAGAACATTTTTGGTTAATATACAAGTTATAGGTTATGGAGTTTATCTTGACTATGCTTTGGTTATATGTAAGAATTTTAAGTAAGGGTGGCTTTACATGCTGCGATATCCGGCCCAATATCGCTAGCATGACACCCGCCCCCATCGTTTGTGCGCGACGGGCATATCGCTGCCCGTCGCGCACAAAATCACGCACCCCCGTCACACATACTTACCTGTCCTTCGACGTCGCTGTGACCGGCGAACCGCCTCCTTTCTAAGGGAGCGGTCCGTTTGGCGTCACAGTGACGTCACTAAGTGGCCGCCCAATGTAAGCGGAGGGGCAGAGATGAGCGGGACGTAACATCCCGCCCACCTCCTTCCTTCCGCATTGTGGCCGGAGGCAGGTAAGGAGATGATCCTCGTTCCTGCGGCGTCACACGTAGCGATGTGTGCTGCCGCAGGGACGAGGATCAACTTCGCCCCAGAGACAGCAGCTATAACTGGCAGCGTACCCCCATGTCAACGAGGAGCGATTTTGGACGTTTTTGCAACGATCCAAAATCGCTCCTAGGAGTCACACGCTATGACATCGCTACAGCGGCTGGAAGTGCGTCACAAAATCCGTGACCCCAACGAGATCGCTGTAGCGAAATCGTAGAGTGTAAAGCCCGCTTACAGGTCATGGCAAAAATATTTCCAAGTCAATATTTCATAGTGAAGGCGTTCTAGCATCCATAGCTTCATAAAAACAATTTTATTGAAACATTAATTAAAAAGGTCACAAAACCAACTTTTGTTTTGCAACTTTTTAAATGAATTTTTCAATAAAAGTGTGTTTATGAAGATTTTGATGCTGGAATTCCTTCTCTATTTCATATGCTGACAGCACTGCCAGTTTCCGCTGCAACCGCTCTTCTTGAATGGGTGAGTTGACTATTTTTCCTTCATCAAGTCAACATGTCATGGTTTACTTATTAAGTGGTGTCTAGGTAAGAGTAAGTAATGTATTGTAAAATGCCATGGCTGACCCGGGACCTTTTAGAGGGGGGACACACAACATTATCAATGTACTTGGTGTTCCACTCCATCCTAACTAGCTAATGGGCAGGTAAGTTTATTTTCCGACAATTGTTCCCGCATGTTGGGGTTTAGGAACTAGATTCCGGAGAGGGCAACTTATACTTTCTTCCCCAGTGATGGTCAGTGATTGGTATTATTGTTATAAGCATCTCGGAATTAAATGATAGTGATGAGGTTTTTTGTCAGATCCCCGGTGTTTCATACCTGAGAGCTAGACCTCCTCGTCCCAGAGATATACAATTGTCAAGGTCTTGAGATTAATCTTTTAGGTAACTGAATGGACAGAAAATGTTTGATTAACAGGCTTGATCATTGGCTAAGGTGCGTTGGTAATATGCAAGTTATAGGTTTATGAAGTTTATGTTGTATATGCTTTGGTTATATGTAGGAATTTTAAATAAAGGCCGTGGCCAAAATATTTCCACCCAATCAACATGTTAGGGTTTATTTATTAAGAGCTGTATAGATAAGAGTAAGTAATATTTTGTATAATGAGATGACTTGTGAATCCAGGTACAGCCAAGAATACCGCAGGGAATAAGGTAGTTATTATGAAAACCATTAACCCAAATTCCATTATGTAAAGCCTGATAATGCAGGTTGAATAATTTATTCAGACTAATTGAGTGTTTCTTTTGGCAAAATTAAACTAAAAATACATGCTAAGACAAAGATTGCTGCAAGCTCTCGAGCTTCTCAGATTCATATGCTTTATGCAGCGAGGCTGGGAACTCCTTTACTCAAAGTCACGGTAAATCTTATGAGCGCTCTAACCCTACTTTATGCTTCATACATAATAAAATGACCTTGAAGTGAAATTATACAAGGTCTAAGGAGTCAAAAGCACTATAGCCAGGGGAGCTGAGTGATTAATGACCTCTCTAAATAACTGTTCCTGCTCCCTACATAATAATTACATTCTAAATATGTGACTATTTCATGTGTATATGTAATTAAGCATGGCTAAATAATTCATAATGCAGGCAAATTACACATCAATAATATTCAATAGGATAGTAAAGAGCAGTGCGGGTATTGCTAATAGAATAAGCCCTGTGGTGCCAGGTTGGTTGAAATGAGCGATATTTGCTTTAATCATCTCATCAATCACTCAGGTAATATGATTAGAGAATTGTGGACATATTTATAAAAAATATTCTATGTGGAAACGATCACCAAAAAATATTGTATGAAGTTATAATGGGGTGTTAAAAAGAAATATTTGTTTCCCATTGTCTGGACTGATATATTGATGTAATAGATAATATACTTTTAATATAATGCTGCTATACCATAATTCACTTACCATAGAAGCAGCTCAAGAAGCTACTATGGTGCTCTTTTGCAATAGGTGGGTGACCTTGGCTGGTCCCAACCTACTTACTGCTGGTGGTGCTAGAGTGTCCTTTAAAATGTAGGCCTCCTTCACACGTGCGTGAAAACCACGAACGTTTTGTGATTGATAGCTCTGACATCCTATCTGGCTGGGTCTGCGGAATCTCTTCCAGGTGTCATCCATTTTAGATGATTACTGTGCTCTTTAGCACTTTGATAATGGTTAGACCATTGCCTATTGTGGCTTTGCTCAAGTTTTGTGTTTTTTCTCTGTGATTTGAGTTGTATTTTGATCTTTATTGTTGACCTGAGATTTTCCTGAGTTTGGATCTGTTACCTCCTTATACTTTGACCTCGGACCATGACACGATTTCACATTTTGTCTTTTCCCTTTTGGTCTACTGCTAACACTTGTGGTACTGACATTTCTGCCTCATGGCAGTTCTGTTACTAGTGAAGAACATCACAGCAGAAAGCCATGGAACCCATAGGGTGTAGGGGCGACATGACAGCCCGGAGGGTAGGGAGTTGATGGGGTTAAACAGTGTTGGTTCTTTTAGGAATGAGGAAAAGAAGGTGATTGGTTAGGGGGTGGAGTGTGGTGGAAGGAAAGGAGGGAGCTTTATGGTGTATATAATAGGAGGTGGGAGTCAATTACCTCCTTTTGCACTTCCTGGATGACAGCTTGGACGGGCTGGGGAACCTCCATCATGACATCCAGCCTGATGGATCCGGACATCACAGATCTGCAGCTTGGATGGGCTGGGGAACCTCCATCATGATGTCCTGAGGAATCCTCGGATCTGGTCAGCATGGCGGTGCAGGGCACCCAGGCAGTGCAGTCCCACACCCAGGCTGCCTGGGTGTCTCCTCGGCACCTTCCCCTCCCCCCCCCTCTTTGCTGCAGTGCTGGCAGTTTCAGGACTCGCCGGGGTCTTTTGGGGAATGTGGGGGTGAGGAGGACAACGTGAGAGCCCCCACTCCCGTGGGGACCCTCCGCAGCTGGACGGGCGGCGGTAGCTTGCTGCGCCCGCTCTGGCTGTCGGGAGGAATCTCCTGCAGGGCCGCGACGGCCGAAAAGGGGGCGTGTCCAGCCCGGGGGCCTACTTCCGGTGTGAGGCCTCAGGCTGGATTTTTGAGCGATGCGGCCGCTCCCGGCCGAGAGCGCACCCAGTGGCGGTGGATGGACAACACCCCCCCTCCCTCCGCGGGGGGGCCGGAGGACGGCTGCCTGCAGGGTCACCTCACCTGTGTGGCTGGATTATCGGGACCGGAGGACTGGGCGCAGCAGGCGGCGGCGAGGAGGAGACAGGAGGCGCCTGCAGGGTCACCTCACCTGTGTGGCTGGATTATCGGGACCGAAGGACTGGGCGCAGCAGGCGGCGGCGAGGAGGAGACAGGAGGCGCCTGCAGGGTCACCTCACCTGTGTGGCTGGATTATCGAGACCGGAGGACTGGGCGCAGCAGGTGGCGACGAGGAGGAGACAGGAGGCCTGCTGTCTATCCTGGAGCAGGCATTGGGACAAGGGTGCAGCTCTCATCAGTAGCGGCTTCCCCCAGGAGGGGAGCGCCCAGCATTGTGGAGGCGACAATCGGCCCAAACAGGGCATGTGGACACGGTGCTCCTGGCGTCAGGGGGCGAACCCGGCGGGCATTCGGTGCCTGCAGCTTGAGGGACTGTCCCGGGATCAGCGACGGACGACTGGCGAAAAGGACGGTGACGGCTGATCTGAGGGCGTCCTCTGGAGGCAGCCTGGCACGGTAATCAATTTAAGTTTCAGCCTTTTTGTAGTGGTGGGGTGACAGTCGCTGTAGTGGAGTAGTGTCTGGAGATATGGGTAGCAGCTGGGGGGGTTTGGAGCATGTGGTTAGTTCATAGGTCGGTTGGTGCCATGGTCCCCGGGGGGTGTGGGTTCATGTTCTGGAGGCCAGGGGCAGAGTTACGGACGGGGTGGTCTCATGGCAGCGGGGCCGTGAGGGTGCAGGTGGCGTCAGGTCCGGTGGTTACAGTTGCAGGTTGGGGATGGCGAGGTTCGGCGTTTACCGCAGTTTAGGTCTTGTGAGACTTGGTTAAGGGGGCTGATGATTGCGGCACATGTGAGCGGGTGAGACGGCGCAGTTATTGAAGGTTTGCTGCGGTGTTTCATTATTAATCTTCTGATACATGGTGGTTCTTATTGGATGAATTATGGTGGGTCAGGTAAAGGGGCGGGGGGTCCCGCGGTACGGAGTGTGCGAGGAGTTTTCAGGGGGTTTTTGTGAGTGATGTGTAGGTGCGGGGCCCTGTTATGGCGCGAGGGTTGCTGTGGATAAGTGAATAAAGGAGAGCGGAAATGTAGGAGAAGGTGAAGTGTTGGTTACTGTAATGGGTTTGTAGGTTTGCAACCGCATCAATGGTAACATGGGGTTAATTTGTGGCTAGTCAGCATGTTATCCCATTGTGGAGGTTGGTGCTGGGAGGAATGTTGAGTCCAGCGTGACTGAATTGGTGTTAATGTAGGTGCTGGGCAGCTTTGGGCTGCTGTGGGTGAACTCGGTTAATCTGCAATGGTGGGCTGCGGACGGAATAATGGAGTTCTTTGGACAGCCGTGATTACGGGTGGGGACTATGCGAGTTATGGTTTGGACTAGAGGATTGGGTACTTGTGGTGCATAGAGTGTAAGTCAGATAGCTTAGGGCCATCTGGTATTATTGGGTGTTTTGCATGGGTGGACTCCTGGCATCTGTGGGCTGGTGGAGTCTATTTTATATTCATATACAATTTAAAAAAAAAAAAAAAAGGAATTCTTGGCCCAGTGGTAGGTATGGGCATCTGGGTAAGGGTTTGCTTAGGGAGTCGTGGTGCTCCAGTCTCACGGCACAAAGGTATTTGGTTTGAAGGTGCAGTTCTGCGTTACGGGAAAATAGTGGTACACCCCTCGGTGGTCGGCTTTGAGCGGATACTATGGTGTGGCCAAGGTTTTAATTTATCTTGGGGTGTAATATGAGAGCTCAAAGGGGGTTGCGTGTCACAAAGTTTTTCCTTGAGATCGAAAGGCCCGGACATGGTGTTTGGTAAAGTTGTGTCTCCTGATGCCCATAGTTGCATATGGAGTCAATCGGGCCAGTGGTGTGGCTGCAATTTTCCGGTGGGCATTGTAGTATAGGGAGCTTGTCGTGGTCCGGTTTGCGGAGGCAAGCGGACTATGCATTATGGTTGGAGGTGTTGTTGGGGACCTTGGGATCGAAGGTAATGCTTCAATATCTTCGCCTCAGTAAGGCTACTTTCACACCTCCGGTTTTTGCAATGCGGCACACTCCGGCACTTTGCAGGAAAATCGCAACCGGTTTTTTTTGCTGCCGGTTGCGTTTTTTCTGCATAGACTTTAATTAGTGCCGCATTGTGCCGCAAGGCCTTGCGTTCCATCCGGTTTTTGCCGCATGCGGCAGATTTAGCCGATGCGGCGGCCGGATGGAACGTTGCCTGGCACGTTTTTTCGTGCGGCAAAAAAAAAACCGCATCGCGCCGCATTCGGCCGATGCGGCGCATTTTTCAATGCATGCCTATGGCGGCCGGATGCGGCGTGATGCGGCAATAACCGCATCCGGCCGCCGCATGCGGTTTTTGCCACTGCGCATGCTCAGTAGCATGCCGCGAGCGGCAAAAACCGGACTGGCTGCAAAGGAAAAACTTATGCAAAGGATGCGGTGTGTTCACCGCATCCGTTGCATAGCTTGCACAGCCGGATTGAGCCGCAGAGCTCAAGCCGGATGTGTGAAAGTAGCCTAGGGTACAGGGCGATGATTGCGGTTGTTTTGTTTTTTGAGGCTGTGTTAATTTTGTGGTAGAGCATGGTACCGTTAGGCCGTGTGGGCCTAATTGAAATTAAGTGGGCCTGATTTCGGATGAAGAAGGTCCATTAGTGTGGTAGTTGAGTATGTGGGAAGATTTTGGGATTTTCTGGGGAAGACAGCTCGAGCCTCTGTTGTTGTCAGAGGGTGTGATGGCGGAATAAATTGGTCAGGGGAGACCGGTAGTGATATTTGGCTCTGGGAAAGCTACAAGGTCAGCTGTAGGGGAAATTTCAAGGCTATGGATTGCAGTCGTTTTACAGCAGGGTTTCACTTTAGCGGTTTCCTGGGAGAACTAGGTTTGGGGTGCGAAGTGACCCAGTAGCATAAGCAGTGTGAGTGTCATCCTGTTGTTGTATTTCAACCCCAGTGGTGGTTTAATTCAGCTGGAGGAGGACTGTGTTACGGGGGGACCGGCAGATTAGGACCAGGGGGTATATATCCTAATCGCCAGTCGGGGCCCACCGTGCTCCAGATGACAAAGGAGCTGCTGGCACCTGAGGGTTAGGCGGAGACTATAGAGCTGGATGGCTCTAAGATAACCCAGGAACTCTGGGAACCGGTCACGTGTGTTGGGACACGTCAGACCGGACGACAACCCGATTAGCGTTTTGGTGCACCTAGCGCTACACCAACCACGTGTGCAGGAAACACGTCAGGCCGGGTGGTAACCAGGTAGCGTTGACCGGAAGACCGCCATGAAAGCGCCCTGTCGGCCACGTGTGTAGGACACGTCAGGCCGAGCGGTCCTCCGATTAGCGTTTCTGGCCACCTCTCGACTGGCCACGTGTGTAGGACACGTCAGGCCAGATGGGTACACCAGTAGCATTGACCGGGAAGCCGAGGAGGATAAGGAACACCCTGTTAACTCCACAGGGGTCCTGTGGTACACTGTCCGTGCGCGTAGGGGGCACAACCGGACAGGTGGCACAGCAGGTGCGTTGTCCGTGTGCGTAGGGGGCACAATCGGACAGGTGACGCAGCAGGTGCGTTGTCCGTGTGCGTAGGGGGCACAATCGGACAGGTGGCGCAGCAGGTGCGTTGTCCGTGTGCGTAGGGGGCACAATCGGACAGGAAGCACAGCAGCCGCAACCCAGTTAACGCCACTGGGCTGCTACAGCAAGACTGGAACGGCAGGAGGGAAGCACGGCGCCTGACCCTGATGTGCCGAGCCACGAATCTTGGCGTGACAGGCACCGTTCGCCTAACCCTACCTACCGCTTCCCAACATAGGCTTATGCCGCAATGAGGCTCTAACATGGAGGTGTGCTCTGACTGAGCAAATGTGAAGACTGCGCACCTCCATGTTGTCTCCAGCCCCTTTTAAAACCTGGGTCCGCCCCAAACCCAGGGTGGAACCACCAAGGTCCAATAGCAGAGTGCCATGTCATCAGTGACGTCACATGCGACCTATCCGGAACCGCCACGTCATTGATGACCTCATGGCAGCCACGCCCCGAACACTTCACCAGTCATCGTCTGACGACCAATACTGAGGTGCCAGATCATAGGGGCGGGCCTCTGTGAGCCAGTCCGGAGTTGCCACATCACCAGGACACCTGACACCCTCTGCCGTATCAGGACCTGCCACCTCACGGACATCCTCAGTGAGGTCCTTACCGGACCTAGCCTCTGGTGCACTAAGTGGCTGAGCATGCCCAGTAGCCTGAGCAACAGGCTCAGAAAGCAGACTATCAGTTTGAGCATGCTCAGTAGGCACATCCCAGAACTTAGACACAGCACGAAGTCCAAGTACCTGTGCAAAGAGGCTGTTAGGGTTAATTGTGGGAGCATGCTCAGTAGCCTGAACTGAGGACTTAGTCTCAGACATAACACAATCAGGCTGAGCATGCTCACTAGGCAAAACACCGGGCTTAAACTCTGGCTGGGGTAAATCGGCGCACGCATGCGCACTAGCCGCCTCTCCACACTTAGACGTGGTGGAAGGAACAGCCAACTGGATGACCCGAGGCACGGCCAAGAATGGCAGCCGGCGCCTGGGCGCAACAGGAACCGCAGCAGGCTGCTTGCGGCTATGGCGGCGCCGGTTCGTAACAGTACCCCCCCTCTAGCGGCCCTCCCACTCGAATGGTCTATAGTCGCCACAGATACCACTGAGCGACGGGCGGAAGATGGAGACATGCAGTGGGAGCTACAAGACTCGTTCCACCGTGTAATCACCCCAGACGACCAGTTGATATGTGGGGAATGTTGCTTCAACCAAGGAATACCCAGCAGAATATCATCTGCACCCTTAGGGAGAACCAGAAATGAAATGGTCTCCCTATGCCCAGATGACATGGCAAGGGTAATGGGCACTGTCCGCTGGTGAATTACCTTGGGCAACAAGGACCCATCCAATACACGGACTCTCACTGGCCTTGGCATTTGCACCAGTGGGATGGCATGCCGCCGGGCAAAAGAGGAGGAGATGAAACTATCCCCAGCACCTGTGTCCACACTTGCCCTTGTGGACCATGTTGACCCCTTAAAGGAAATGGACGCGGGAAACGTCACCCTAATGGATGACGCAGAGTCCAGTCTACCTCCAGCTATGGTCACCAATTGTGGTCGCTTATCCTGACGCTTTGGGCAACAGTTGGCATAATGACCATACTGCCCACAAGCGAAACAGGAAATGCCCTTGCGACTCGAAGACCTAGCAACACCAACCCTAGAGATGTCCATAGGGACAGAGATGTCCTCTAAGGGAGGTGCAGTAGGAGAGACCACTACAGTGGCTGAACGACCCTCTGACCTGCGCTCCAGCTGATGTTCGGAGGTCCGCAGGTCAATGCGGGTAGCCAGAGTCATGAGGCCCTCAAGGGTAGTTGGTACCTCACGCGACGCTAATGCGTCCTTCACGTGCGAGGCTAATCCCCTCCAGAACAGTGGAATGAGAGTCCTCTCTGACCACCCCAGTTCTGCAGCAAGTGTCCTGAAACTCACAGCATATTGACTTGAGGAGGTACGCCCCTGCTCCAAAGTCAGTAGCTGTAGGGCCGAGTCGTGAGTGACCTGAGGCCCCAGGAACACTTGTCGCAAGGACTCCAAAAACTCCTTAGAGTCCTGTACTATGGGGTCATTCCTCTCCCACAATGGTGTAGCCCACTCCAGTGCTCTATCAGAGAGCAAGGAGATGATAAACCCCACCTTCGACCTCTCTGTAGGAAACCGTGCAGCCAACAGCTCTAGATGGACTGAGCACTGGTTCACGAATCCCCTACATGCCTTGCTGTTCCCCGTAAACTTGTTGGGCAGCAAGAGGTGAGGGAGGGTTGGAGTAGGCTTGGTGACTGACACCATTGCAGCCGCTTGAGCCACCACATCATCCATATCAGCAGCAAGAGCAGACTTCTCCAGAGACCTCACTCTGGCATCAAGCTGCAGCATGAACTGACGTAGCTGCTCCATCTCCGCCATGCCAGCCAGACCCTGGCGCAGTCTTACTGTTACGGGGGGACCGGCAGATTAGGACCAGGGGGTATATATCCTAATCGCCAGTCGGGGCCCACCGTGCTCCAGATGACAAAGGAGCTGCTGGCACCTGAGGGTTAGGCGGAGACTATAGAGCTGGATGGCTCTGAGATAACCCAGGAACTCTGGGAACCAGTCACGTGTGTTGGGACACGTCAGACCGGACGACAACCCGATTAGCGTTTTGGTGCACCTAGCGCTACACCAACCACGTGTGCAGGAAACACGTCAGGCCGGGTGGTAACCAGGTAGCGTTGACCGGAAGACCGCCACGAAAGCGCCCTGTCGGCCACGTGTGTAGGACACGTCAGGCCGAGCGGTCCTCCGATTAGCGTTTCTGGCCACCTCTCGACTGGCCACGTGTGTAGGACACGTCAGGCCAGATGGGTACACCAGTAGCGTTGACCGGGAAGCCGAGGAGGATAAGGAACACCCTGTTAACTCCACAGGGGTCCTGTGGTACACTGTCCGTGCGCGTAGGGGGCACAACCGGACAGGTGGCACAGCAGGTGCGTTGTCCGTGTGCGTAGGGGGCACAATCGGACAGGTGGCGCAGCAGGTGCGTTGTCCGTGTGCGTAGGGGGCACAATCGGACAGGTGGCGCAGCAGGTGCGTTGTCCGTGTGCGTAGGGGGCACAATCGGACAGGAAGCACAGCAGCCGCAACCCAGTTAACGCCACTGGGCTGCTACAGCAAGACTGGAACGGCAGGAGGGAAGCACGGCGCCTGACCCTGATGTGCCGAGCCACGAATCTTGGCGTGACAGGCACCGTTCGCCTAACCCTACCTACTGCTTCCCAACATAGGCTTATGCTGTAATGAGGCTCTAACATGGAGGTGTGCTCTGACTGAGCAAATGTGAAGACTGCGCACCTCCATGTTGTCTCCAGCCCCTTTTAAAACCTGGGTCCGCCCCAAACCCAGGGTGGAACCACCAAGGTCCAATAGCAGAGTGCCATGTCATCAGTGACGTCACATGCGACCTATCCGGAACCGCCACGTCATTGATGACCTCATGGCAGCCACGCCCCGAACACTTCACCAGTCATCGTCTGACGACCAATACTGAGGTGCCAGATCATAGGGGCGGGCCTCTGTGAGCCAGTCCGGAGTTGCCACATCACCAGGACACCTGACACCCTCTGCCGTATCAGGACCTGCCAACTCACGGACATGCTCAGTGAGGTCCTTACCGGACCTAGCCTCTGGTGCACTAAGTGGCTGAGCATGCCCAGTAGCCTGAGCAACAGGCTCAGAAAGCAGACTATCAGTTTGAGCATGCTCAGTAGGCACATCCCAGAACTTAGACACAGCACGAAGTCCAAGTACCTGTGCAAAGAGGCTGTTAGGGTTAATTGTGGGAGCATGCTCAGTAGCCTGAACTGAGGACTTAGTCTCAGACATAACACAATCAGGCTGAGCATGCTCACTAGGCAAAACACCGGGCTTAAACTCTGGCTGGGGTAAATCGGCGCACGCATGCGCACTAGCCGCCTCTCCACACTTAGACGTGGTGGAAGGAACAGCCAACTGGACGACCCGAGGCACGGCCAAGAACGGCAGCCGGCGCCTGGGCGCAACAGGAACCGCAGCAGGCTGCTTGCGGCTATGGCAGCGCCGGTTCGTAACAGACTGACTGTACAGGGTGACTGTACAGTGGTTCTTTGGTCGGTACAGGGGAGGACGATGGTACAGTCGGTACTGCATTTAATTGGTTATAATAAGGCCAGCGGGGCATGGTGTGGATTCCGGTATAGTTTGGGAGCTTGTGGCATGGTGGGCCTGAGTGGCCGTCAGAGGGACCCGGTGGCTCCTGCCACCAAGGATCAGGGGAGTGCGGTGCAGTAAGGTGGACTGGGTACGCTGGCTGGTGCATATATTGGATGCTCAGAGTTTAAGTGATGGATGGAAAGGTTTTAATGGTTGGTTTGGCTTGCAAGTTGGGGGAGCAAGCGTTGGGTGTGTGGGGGTCCAGGCCACGCAAGGTGTCACGTGGCCTGTTCTGTGGCGGGGGTAGGTCTGGTCTAGAGGCGGTTTAACGGATAATGTTATTTGATTGGAGAGTCACTTGTAGGATATAGTGGCTCCGGTTACAAGGATCTTGCAGGCATGGGTCCTGCAAGGTGGGGGGTATTGATCCGTAGGTGATTCATACCTCATCTCCGGCCCGGTGTGTGTTGCGGCCAGGGATCATGTTTTGGTGGTGGAAGGTGGTTTCTGGACCGGGCCTACCCAGGGTTACGTATTGTATTACGTACTGTATTATTATTATTATGGTATTACCTATTGTTAAATGTTGGGGACGCCCGTTGGACGGCACCCCCTTGTGTTAGTGTGTAAACAATAGGCAATAAAGGGCTGCTGTGGCCATATTTTACCAAGTCGCAAGCAGTGTCCGTGTATTATTGATACCGGGTAAGGGTAATTTGGGAATAATATAGGAATCAACGACCGGAAAATCCCTCCTGGAAATGTCATGAAATAGATAGCGGATGGCATGCCACGTATGCAGATCCCCTGATGTGCCTAAACTGTGAAAAAAACACACGTAACCCCATTTTGGAAACTACACCCCTTGGGCAATTTATTTAACAGTGTAATGAGCACCTTGAATCCACAGGTGCTTCACAGAATTTTATAATGTTGAACCATGAAAATGAAAAAATAAATTTTTCCCACAAAAATGTCACTTTAACCCATATTTTTTCATTTTCACAAGGTTAATAAGAGTAAATGGACTGTACAATAAGCATACTGTGAAATTTCTCCTCTATATACCTATATCCCTTAGGCCCCTTTCACACGTCAGTGATTCTGGTACGTTTGTGCTTTTTTTTAAACGTACCAGAATCACTGACATATACTGAATGGGTCTGCTCGCACGTCAGTGATTTTTCACTGCACGTGTCTCTGTGCGGCGTACCCGCGTGTCCGTAATTGCCGCACGGAGACATGTCAATTTTTTTCTGGCATGACTGATGTCCCACGGATCACGCAGTGGTGTGGTCCGTGAAACACGTGCCAGAAAAAAACTTGCTTTTAAAATAAAAATCATTTTTACTCACCCGGCTCCAGCGATGTCCTCTGCAGCCCGTGCAGCTTGTTGCTTCTGAGCCGGCTCATTACTGTCGCGCATATTCATGATGCACGACACAGCCGACCCGAAAGCAGCTGCTGCAGGGGCAGCGCCGGCCGGATGCTGCACCGCGGGAGTGATCAGCACCATGGAGAGCGGGAGCGGGCACAGGTGAGTTAATCTCTAAGTGCAATCACGGGCCACGGAGAACGGAGCCCGGATTGCACTTAGACAACCCACGTGTGCCGTGATTCACAGCACAAGGAGGGACATGTGCGTGTTTTACACGCCAGTGAAAAACGTCAGTGTTTTTCACTGACATGTGAAACGGGCCTTATGTGGTAAAAGAAAAATCTACCTTTTGGATACACAGCAGGGCTTTGAAGGGAAAGAGCGCTAATTCAATTTTGGAGTGCCATTTTGGTTAAAATAGATTGGGAATGCCATGTCAAATTAGGAGAGCCTCTGACATGCCACAACAGCAAAACTGTTCACAAGTGATCCAATTTTGGAAACCAAACGTCTTGAGGAATTCATCTAGGGGTGTTGTGAGCATTTTTAAATCTCATACGATTAATAGTTTTGTAAAACATTGGGCGAATTAAACGATAAATTATCATTTTTCCAAGTTTTTGGAAATAGGAGAAAATGACCACCTCAATGTGTTATACAATTTCTCGTAAGTACATGATACCCCTCATGATATGGAAAACTACTGTTTGGATGCACATCAGGATTCTGAAGGGAAGGAACACTATTTTGAGGTATAGATTTTGCTGGAATAGTTTAATGGTGCCATCTCACATTAGCAGGGCCCCTAACATGCCAGAAGAGCAAACCCCTCATAAGGGAACTGACTTTGCAAACTACACCCCTCAATGAATTCACTGATGTGTGCAGTGAACATGTTGACACCACATGTGCTTCATAAAACTTTATATCATTGTGTTGTGAAGAAAGAAAAAATTACAGTTTTGCTACTAAATTGTTGTTTTATCGCCAAGTTTTTAATTTTTATAAGGGCTAATTGCACCCAATCACTGATACCAACACAGAGGAATGAGCAGGGAAACGGGTGAATATTCATTTTGCATTAACAGGCAATTAATACAGCAGTTTGACTATACCCAATCACTGATGCCAGCACAGAGGGTTGAGCAAAGGAAAGGGTGAATATTCATTTTGCATTAGCGGGCAATTAATACAGCAGTTTGACTGTACCCAATCACTGATGCCAACACAGAGGGGTGGGCAGGGGGGAAAGGGTGAATATTCATTTTGCATTACCAGGCAATTAATACAGCAGTCTGATTGTACCCAATCACTGATGCCAGCACAGAGGGTTGGGCAGAGGAAAGGGTGAATATTCATTTTGCATTAACAGGCAATAAATACAGCAGTCACAATCACTGATGCCAACAGAGAACGGTGGACAGAAGAAGGGGTGAATATTCATTTTGCCGAAAATACGTTTAACTAGCCACTGTGCTACTATACACATTCCTTACAGCACTACAAAGGGCCAACATAGAGCAATAAAATTGCATATCTTGAAATTGCTGGCCAAACACTTTTTCACCATACTATTAGTATAATGACCTGCAACTAGAACTTATTTTGGAGTAGGGTTTATATTTTAAGCATATTCCAAAAAGGCTGAAAAATCCTGCTACGGCTTATATACAGAGTACGTCTTATTTTAGGGAAAATTTTGTAATAATAACGTATAAGTAAAACAGCATATAGTCATTTAAAAGATGTAAAAACAAGAAGAAAAATAAATGGTGAGATAGTACACGTGCAAAATCAGTTCCATGAAAATGTATTACTGAATCAATTTTTACTGCAGAGTAATGAAAATACATAGCAATCATAAAATGAATAATCAATATGACATCTTCACCAACAGCATAGAAACACATTTTAGATTATGCTCGACCATTTTTATGACTTTGGACCCAACCCTTCTGTTGACTAAGAAAAGTGCAGTCTATCATTTCCTAAATACTTCACCAATGTCAACAAAGCTTAATCGTCATGGTGACAAACTGAAGCGAACCCAACAAACAGAAAACACTGCTATCGACACTGATATGTTAAGTTATATGGTTCATAAAAGTTAAAATAAAAATGTAAAACACGTTATGCTGCAATAAAAGGTTCACTGCTATTATTGTAAATTGTGGACATACTTGCTATTTTATAAATGTTGCTTATGCTTATTTTTTAACTTATTTCTATAGAAGCATCCAGAAAATATTCCTGCTTGTTAAAGAACTCTTGTCATTAAGAGGTATCATATTTTAGCCTCAAGGTCCAAGATTTAGCTGAAATGTGGTTTCACCCATAGTATAATAAAATCTGAACAATTAGAAGAAATGTTTCCTTACAATTCTGTGTAATTTTCTATTAAAGGGTTGTTCCAAGATTAGCAAGTGTATCTTATCCATTTATCTAAAAACTTTCGAATTTGGTGGAATTCTCTGAATGTTCCATGAACAATAGCTTGAGTGATGGGGGTTGTATGCAACGATTGCTCCATTCTAACAGAACATTTAAGAAACATGTTGGGATTGGCGGCGGTGTCAGCTACATGTTAGGATTGGTGGGGGTGCCAGCTACATGTTGGGATTGGTGGGGGTGCCAGCTACATGTTGGGATTGGTGGGGATGCCAGCTACATGTTGGGATTGGTGGGGGTGCCAGCTACATGTTGGGATTGGTGGGGATGCCAGCTACATGTTGGGATTGGTGGGGATGCCAGCTACATGTTGGGATTGGTGGGCATGCCAGCTACATGTTGGGATGGGTGGGGGTGCCAGCTACATGTTGGGATTGGTGGGGATGCCAGCTACATGTTGGGATTGGTGGGGATGCCAGCTACATGTTGGGATTGGTGGGCATGCCAGCTACATGTTGGGATGGGTGGGGGTGCCAGCTACATGTTGGGATTGGTGGGGATGCCAGCTACATGTTGGGATTGGTGGGGGTGCCAGCTAGATGTTGGGACTGGTGGGCATGCCAGCTACATGTTGGGATGTGTGGGGGTGCCAGCTAGATGTTGGGATTGGTGGGGGTGCAAGCTACATGTTGGGATTGGTGGGGGTGCAAGCTATATATTAAGATCGGTGGGGGTGCCAGCTACATGTTGGGATTGGTGGGGATGCCAGCTTCATGTTGGGTTTGGTGGGGGGGCCAGCTACATGTTGGGATTGGTGGGGATGCTAGCTACATGTTGGGATTGGTGAGGGTGCCAGCTACATGTTGGGATTGGTGGGGGTGCCAGCTACATGTTGGGATTGGTGGGGATGCCAGCTACATGTTGGGATTGGTGGGGATGCCAGCTACATGTTGGGATTGGTGGGCATGCCAGCTACATGTTGGGATGTGTGGGCGTGCCAGCTAGATGTTGGGATTGGTGGGGGTGCAAGCTATATGTTGGGATTGGTGGGGGTGCAAGCTATATATTAAGATTGTTGGGGATGCCAGCTACATGTTGGGATTGGTGGGGGTGCCAGCTTCATGTTGGGATTTTTGTGGTGCTAGCTACATGTTGGGATTGGTGAGGGTGCCAGCTACATGTTGGGATTGGTGGGGGTGCCAGCTACATGTTGGGATTGGTGGGGATGCCAGCTACACGTTGGGATTGGTGGGGGTGCCAGCTACATGTTGGGATTGGTGGGGGTGCCAGTGTTACGGGGGGCTGTCTGATAATAACCGAAATAAGTATCAGACAGTCAGGGTCCACCGTGCAAAGACTTTGCTGCAGACTATGGCAGAGTGCAATACCTCTGTTAACTCACAGAAGGATATAATAAGTAAGTAAATATAATAAGTAAAGCAATTCCTCCCTTACTTGGAGGGTGTGTGGAATGATCTCTGTTAATAATCACAGAGACAAAGGCAATGTGTGCGAAATGGCACCTACCTAGGTCCGCTCTTCTAGTGGTGCAAAAGAGACGAACAGCAGCATAAGCCGCACAAAGCTCCTACCTGCGTTCGCTCCACTAGTGTGCGAGGACACGAACCACTAGATATGGCACCTGCCTAGGTCCGCTCTTCTAGTGGTGCAAAAGAGACGAACAGCAGCGTAAGCCGCACAAAGCTCCTACCTCTGTTCGCTCCCCTAGTGTGCGAGGATACGAACAACTGCCAGACGCAGTATAAGGAACGTTACCCTAGCGGCAACGTCCACCTACGAGTAGAATCACAAGGCCCAGCCAGACCATGTGCCTCAGGCACCTGCCTATGTCCGCTCCCCTAAGAGGTAAGGATACGGACAGCAGCCGAAGCTGTAAGGTATAAGAACGCTACCCTGCCGGTAGCGCTCACCTAGCATAGACAGAGGAATGCCTAGAGGAACGCGCACAGAGCGTCTACTCATATGCATGAACCAAGAGGACTGAGCACCATGCGGCGTGTGTCAGGGTCTTATATAGACTCTGTGCCTCATCCAAGATGGAGGACACCAGAGCCAATCCGCTGCCAGAACGACAGGAGTGACGTCATGCTGGCCTATCACCGAGCAAGACGTCACAAGCACATGACCAGCGACCAATCGGCATAGAAGGTGTCAGAGACATGTGACCTCGTGTCAGCGATGATGTCACCCGCACATGTGCAATGGCTCCAAGATTGGACTTAGTCTCCGGCGCTCGCACATGTGCAGTAGCAAGAAATCTGGACTTAGTCTCCAGCGCTCGCACATGTGCAGTAGCAAGAAATCTGGACTTAGTCTCCAGCGCTCGCACATGTGCAGTAGCAAGAAATCTGGACTTAGTCTCCAGCGCTCGCACATGTGCAGTAGCAAGAAATCTGGACATAGTCTCCAGTGCTCGCAGCAACCGTAACAGTACCTCCCCCTCAAGGGCCCCCCTCCCGGCGACGCAGGTAATCGGCAACTAAGTCGGGAGCATGGACAGCCTCCTCAGGCTCCCAAGAGCGATGTTCCGGGCCATAGCCCTCCCAATCTATCAAGAAGAACCTGCGCCCTCTAACCATCTTAGAACCAACTATGGCTCGGACCTCATAGCTAGAGCGAGAGGAATCAGAGGCAGGAGAGTGCACTTCACGAGCGTGAGGTAAAATAGCCGGCTTTAGCAGTGAGACATGGAATTTGTCATGAATCCTAAGATGGACAGGTAACTTCAATTGATAGACTACAGGATTTACCTGTCGAAGAACCTCATAAGGACCCAGGAAGCGAGGAGCAAATTTGACAGAGCTCACTCTAAGTCTCACGTGTTTTGCAGAGAGCCACACAAAGTCCCCTGGAGAAAAGACAGGAGCCGGGCGACGAAACCGATCGGACACCGTCTTCATACGGTCCTTAGCTGCTTGGATCGACTCTTGAGTCCGATCCCAAACCTCTCTGGCATTAGTTGCCCAGTCGGCCACAAGAGGAGGAGGTGCAGCAGCGGGAAACGGTACCGGTACCCTAGGGTGTTGCCCATTATTGAGTACGAACGGTGTCTGCCCAGTGGCCTCAGCCAGCGAATTGTTAAGGGCAAATTCTGCCCAGGGTAGGAGGGAGGACCAGTTATCGTGGTTCTCAGCAACAAAGTGTCGAAGGTATATAATCATAGATTGATTGGTACGTTCAACCAAACCATTAGTCTCCGGATGGTATGCCGAAGAGAGATTCAACTCTATTTGCAGAAGGCTACAAAGATCTCGCCAGAAACGGGAAGTAAATTGCGGGCCTCTATCACAAATGATACGATCTGGCATCCCGTGAAGCCTAAAGACATGCTTGAGGAATAGTTTGGCTAGTACCCTGGAAGATGGGATTCTCGATAACGGTACGAGATGAACCATCCGGGAGAAATGGTCCGTAATGACCCACACAAATCTATGTCCCTGTGAACATGGAAGATCACCCACAAAGTCCATGCCTACCACCTCCCATGGTCTATCTGGCACTGGTAAAGGATGCAAGAGCCCAGCCGGTCTCTGCCGTAATGGACGGTTGCGAGCACACGAGTAGCAGGAACCGACATATCTCTTGACGTGGCTGGCTAAGTGTGGCCACCAATACCACCTCTCCAGTAACTCTCGTGTCCGCCTAATACCAAAATGCCCACCCACCTTTGAGGTGTGGGCCCATGACAGTATATCATTCTGTCGATCAGGCGGAACAAAGGTCTTGCCCGGTGGGATTTGGTCTAACGTCACAGGGGAGAGCGTATGAAAAACCCTGGAGGGAAGGATAAGACGAGGTTCGTCAATCTCTTCCTGGGTAGAAAGCATAGAGCGAGACAGGGCGTCTGCCTTGTTATTCTTACTCCCAGACAGATAGTTGATGGAGAAGTGAAAGCGGGAGAAAAACAAGGACCAGCGGGCTTGGCGAGGATTCAGACGCTGAGCGGTTTGTAAGTACGTCAGATTCTTATGGTCTGTATAGACCTGGAAAGGATGTTTCGCTCCTTCCAGCAAGTGACGCCACTCCTCCAAGGCTAATCTCAAGGCGAGCAGTTCCCTATCCCCAATGGTATAGTTTCTCTCTGCCGGTGAAAAGGTTTTAGCAAAGAAGAAACACGGCCTTTTTCTACCTGCACCGTTCTTTTGATACAAGACCGCACCAGCACCCACTGAAGAGGCATCAACCTCTAAGAGGAAGGGCTTATTCTCATCGGGTCTTTGAAGAACGGGAGCAGTTGAAAAGTGTCTTTTTACTGCCTCAAAAGCCTGAGATGTCTCAGTAGACCAGGCTTTGGGATTAGCACCTTTCTTAGTCAAGGCCACCAAAGGGGCCACCAAAGTAGAAAAATGGGGTATGAACTGCCTGTAATAATTTATGAATCCTAAGAAGCGTTGCACCGCCTTCAAGGAATGAGGTTCGGACCATTGCAGGACAGCAGAGAGCTTCGCAGGATCCATAGCCAGACCCTCTTGTGAGATAATGTAACCCAAAAAAGGCAATGAGGACTGCTCGAATACACATTTCTCGAGTTTAGCAAACAATGAGTGCTCCCTTAAACGGGAAAGGACACGAACGACATCCTGACGATGAGTCTCCAGATCAGGAGAAAAAATCAGGATGTCGTCTAGATACACCACTACTGAGGATAACAGTAAATCCCTGAACACATCGTTTACGAAGTCCTGAAATACTGCGGGTGCATTACATAACCCAAAAGGCATGACGAGGTATTCATAGTGACCGTCTCGGGTGTTAAAAGCGGTCTTCCATTCGTCACCCTTTCGAATTCGTACCAAGTTATACGCACCCCGCAGATCCAACTTCGTAAAAACTTGAGCTCCTCTCAGTCTGTCAAAGAGCTCCGAAATTAAAGGTAATGGGTATTTGTTCTTTATTGTGATTGCGTTGAGACCCCTGTAATCTATGCAGGGACGCAAATCACCCTCTTTCTTCCGAACAAAGAAAAACCCAGCTCCCGCGGGAGAGACAGACTTACGAATGAACCCCTTCTCTAAACTCTCTCTTATATAGGTCGACATGGCCTCCGACTCAGGTATCGACAGGGGGTAAACCCTGCCTTTAGGTGGAACCGAACCTGGGATAAGGTCTATGGCACAGTCATACGGCCTATGGGGTGGAAGAACCTCAGCACCCTGTTTGGAGAACACGTCAGCGAAATCCAAATAGGGTGTAGGTATGGGAGAGAGATCAGTTGATGCAACCGCAACGACCTTAGGTGGTAAGGGAAGACATCGGGACTGACATTTCGAACCCCAACTAATAATGCTGTCAGACTCCCAGTCAATGTGAGGAGCATGAGTCCGAAGCCATGGAAGACCCAGAAGGACGTCGTCTATACCCTCAGGCAAAACAAGAAAAGAAATCTCCTCTATGTGACCCTGAGACAGGGAAAGGCGCAAGGGAACTGTCCTCAATGTAATGGAGTCAGACAACATAGTTCCATTAACAACACGGACAGGAATAGGCGCCTCTAACATGATAGAGGGAATATTGTGTCCCTTTACAAATCCTGAGGACACAAAAATCCCGTCAGCTCCGGAATCCACAAAAGCCATAATAGGCCATGTATTCTCAGATAACGAGAGCTGACCTGGGATACAACACTTAGAGGGTGCAGAAGACGTCTCTAGTAACCCCCCTCTAATGGTTACTAGGCCAGGGAGTTTCCCTGACGACTAGGACACTTGTTGGCATAGTGCCCAGCCTGACGACATACGTAACATATAGGAGGACCAGACTTGCGTAGTCTGGAGAACGTATGACCTAACTCCATAGGAGTGGGAGATGTTTCAGATGCTGAGGAAGATGGTAGTGGACCCTCAACAACTGGAATAGCCCGATGCTTAGGGCGTGAGGAAGAGACCTCGAGTCTACGTTCCTTATGGCGTACATCGATCCTCGTTGCTACTGTGATCAAGTCCTCCAGAGAAGCAGGGACCTCACGAGTAGCAAGGGCATCCTTGACATAGCCTGCCAACCCTCTCCAGAAGATAGGAATCAACACCTTCTCTGGCCAATCTAGTTCTGCCACCAGAGTTCTAAAAGCAATGGCATAAGAACTAGTGGATAACGAACCCTGAGATAGATCTAACAGTCTCAGGGCCGCATCATGGGTAACCTGCGGACCCATGAATACCGCCTTAAGAGCATCAAGAAAGTCTTGATGTCTCAGAGTAACCACATCAGAGCGCTCCCATAGGGGAGTCGCCCATTCTAAGGCTTTGTCCTGAAGTAAGGAGATGATAAAGCCTACTCTGGACCTCTCCGTAGAGAAGCGAGAAGAGTTGACCTCTAGGTGTATCTGACACTGACTAATGAAACCACGACATGATCTGGCATCGCCAGAATATCTGTTTGGCAGAGCAAGTCGAGGATCATGTGCAGATGTCACCATGGTCTGAGGTTTATCCTCTATACTCTTGAGCCGTGACTCAAGTACTTGTATGTAACGGTGTAACTGCTGATATTCTGCCATAACTGCCAGACCCTTGGCTCAGTCCTAATGTTACGGGGGGCTGTCTGATAATAACCGAAATAAGTATCAGACAGTCAGGGTCCACCGTGCAAAGACTTTGCTGCAGACTATGGCAGAGTGCAATACCTCTGTTAACTCACAGAAGGATATAATAAGTAAGTAAATATAATAAGTAAAGCAATTCCTCCCTTACTTGGAGGGTGTGTGGAATGATCTCTGTTAATAATCACAGAGACAAAGGCAATGTGTGCGAAATGGCACCTACCTAGGTCCGCTCTTCTAGTGGTGCAAAAGAGACGAACAGCAGCATAAGCCGCACAAAGCTCCTACCTGCGTTCGCTCCACTAGTGTGCGAGGACACGAACCACTAGATATGGCACCTGCCTAGGTCCGCTCTTCTAGTGGTGCAAAAGAGACGAACAGCAGCGTAAGCCGCACAAAGCTCCTACCTCTGTTCGCTCCCCTAGTGTGCGAGGATACGAACAACTGCCAGACGCAGTATAAGGAACGTTACCCTAGCGGCAACGTCCACCTACGAGTAGAATCACAAGGCCCAGCCAGACCATGTGCCTCAGGCACCTGCCTATGTCCGCTCCCCTAAGAGGTAAGGATACGGACAGCAGCCGAAGCTGTAAGGTATAAGAACGCTACCCTGCCGGTAGCGCTCACCTAGCATAGACAGAGGAATGCCTAGAGGAACGCGCACAGAGCGTCTACTCATATGCATGAACCAAGAGGACTGAGCACCATGCGGCGTGTGTCAGGGTCTTATATAGACTCTGTGCCTCATCCAAGATGGAGGACACCAGAGCCAATCCGCTGCCAGAACGACAGGAGTGACGTCATGCTGGCCTATCACCGAGCAAGACGTCACAAGCACATGACCAGCGACCAATCGGCATAGAAGGTGTCAGAGACATGTGACCTCGTGTCAGCGATGATGTCACCCGCACATGTGCAATGGCTCCAAGATTGGACTTAGTCTCCGGCGCTCGCACATGTGCAGTAGCAAGAAATCTGGACTTAGTCTCCAGCGCTCGCACATGTGCAGTAGCAAGAAATCTGGACTTAGTCTCCAGCGCTCGCACATGTGCAGTAGCAAGAAATCTGGACTTAGTCTCCAGCGCTCGCACATGTGCAGTAGCAAGAAATCTGGACATAGTCTCCAGTGCTCGCAGCAACCGTAACAGCCAGCTACATGTTGGGATTGGTGGGCATGCCAGCTACATGTTGGGATGGGTGGGGGTACCAGCTACATGGTGGGATTGGTGGGGGTGCCAGCTACATGGTGCGATTGGTGGGGGTGTCAGCTACATGTTGGGATTGGTGGGGGTGCCAGCTACATGTTGGGATTGGTGGGGGTTCCAGCTACATATTGGGATTGGTGGGGGTGCCAGCTACATGTTGGGATTGGTGAGAGTGCCATATACATCATGGATTGGTGGGTGTGCCACCTACATGTTGGATTGGTGGGGGTGCCAACTATCAACCTATCAGTATCACCCATATTCTTGATAGATTACAACTTACCACTTAAGAATAACCCTTTAAAGGGAGTCTTTAGGTAAGATCAAACCATCACAGCCTTCTATATGGGTTTGTAGGTCATAGGAAACTGAATAAAATTTTACCTTGACCTCTATGATGTGATTATTCCAGAAAAATAAATTTTCTTCATTTGTAAATGAGACATAGATCAACTGAAAATCTGCTTCCAGAGCTAATTTTAAATGAAACGAGGAGTTACCCGTATGTTGCAATACTGACTGCCTATAAGATGTAATTTGAAGCACTATAAGAGGACAACTGTAGATGTGTTTAATGCTGTACTATGTCAGTTCTGCAGTGAGAGCAGAAGGGCAGAGAGCAGTCATTACTTGTCTCACACCGGTAACCCCTTCTTTAATTTAACATTTGCTTTGAAGAAAGATTCTCATGCAGTTCTATGTCCAGCCTATAGATATTAACAGCTCATCTCCATATTACAAAATTATGGATTTATCGGGAATAAGACATTGGATCAAGGTATCATTTTAGTCAGCTTCCTATGACCTACATGCCCATATAGATGGCTTAGGAGGGTTGATTCTACTGACAGATTTTTTTAAAACTATATTCTATAAAACTGGTTCTGTCTATATGGCTCTCCAGAGTTTTCCACTTTTTGTTAGAAGGCAGGGCCTCATTGATATCCAGAGTGTTCAGGGATTATCTAGATAACTCAACCCAAGAAGGCTTTTTACAAGACAGAAAATTGATGGTGTAGTCATAGTGGAGATGATCAAGAGCATCTATGATTTTGGATTAGAGAACATATGCACAAAATCCCCAATAAGCCCATTGTGAAATAAGAAATAGTGAAAAAGAGGGGGAAGAAACTTAAAAAGTAGGATTCCCTGAAACAGAAGGACTCATAGTAGATATCTTGTTCAAAAGCTGTCACACATGGAGTAGGAGATGTCCGTATGTAATGCATGACACATGCGATTAGACCAACCGGCGTCTGACGCACTACAAAAAACATCACAAAAAGGGGGGAGAACCGGGGTCACGATACAACGGAGGTCCCTGCTGCTAGGGAGTGGAGTGAGGAGACACCTCCTAGAACTCACCTCAAGCTGACTCCTGAGCTCCCTAGCGTCCATATTCAGGTTCTTTCAACCTATCGGTGAGCGGGATACCTTGGTCCCTCAGCTGGCCCTAAACTTACCCTGCCTAGTGAGTAGGCTGACGAGTTCACTGGACTTGCCACTACGCTAATAAACCAAAAGGAAAGACAGACGAGGGATAAACAGAAAGATACAAAATACCAAACTTCACCCTAGCAGACGGACTCAAAAGTAGCAGGTACACAGGACAAAACCTTGGCAGTTCCTTCCACCAGGCTGGATAAAGTAGAAATTAATTCTAACACCAGCAAGAACTGCTGTGAAGGTCTAGTATTTAACCTACATGGGCGTGGGCCCAAAGCAGTTATAGCTGACCTGCACCGCTCTGAGCTGCTGGAAGCAAAACCTCAAATTAACTCATGAGACGTCAAAAGTAAGGAAATTTCGTCTAAATGAGGAGTCAATATGGAGTTGGGGGGCTCCAGTTCTAAGGCTGTCACTAGTCTCAAAACAGCAGGAAGACGACTGTGACAAAAGCAGGATTAAGTAGATGGTGCCAAGGCAAGCATAATTAGACTTGATGGTTAGCACACTGTAGAGCTTATAAGTAAAAATTCTCATGATGCAACAGACCAACATGTCATTCAACAGTTGAGGTATGGTAGTGTACCAGACTTTCATGAATGCACAATTTGTTCATAGACCTTAGACAAAAGGTAACAAAGAGATCTCCATCTTTGAGGTCAAATTAAAAAATGTTCCCTTCAGCTCAGGAGTTAATGAACAATTTAACTCTGGTATTTATCTTTATGGGGGTGAACAAGGGAAATGTGAACATTTGTTGGATGTGCGGGTCAGTTTTTTGATATTTCTAGTGAGTCTTTTTCTGACTAAGCACTCCGCCCTAAGACCTGGCTGTGTTCATAACCATTGTAGCAGGAGCCTAGCTGTCCATACATGGAGGTTTGTAGTCCAAATAGTGGCATTTTGCCCAGATACGGATGTTTTTAACCTAGAGAGTGGCATTTAAGTTAGATTCCCGGATTACAGAGATATACCTTGCCACTGGTTTCCGTGCTCACATGCATTCTACCTTAAACCCTGACCCGGTGTGTGACCTACCAATTAGTGTGAAACTATATGAAAAAAAAGGGGGGGGTGTTGTGTAACTATTCATATAACCCTTTAAAAATCTTAAATTTTATTGATACTTATTTTAAAATCCACAACCTTTGTGCAAATACAATGTGAAATAAAGAGGGAAGAAGGTAAGATGCTTACCCTTTACAATAGCCCTCCCTCCTGTCCACTACCTACCGCGGGGGTCGGCACCCTGATAGCTACGAAAATGGCGCCCCCACTCTGCGGTGGCTGACCCTGTAATGTCCCTAAGAAAGCCCTCAAATAGATGATGAAAAACAGATAAAGTCAAGGGTCACAGACAGGGTACACTCATCCTTCAGTGGACAGAAAGATTGGGACAACACACATGAACACCTGGTTCAGACCACCTCCAAAGTCATTGGTGATTCCGGGGTAATAATACAGACCGCAGATAGCAGATACATTAGGTGTATAGTCCTATATAACCCCAAAAGGCAATGTCAGTGGCAGATGCATGCATTAGATGCCGAAACGTAAGCCAAGGTATGCACAGTAATAAACATTAAGGTGCTTAGTGATATAAAGTGTGCAGACTAATGAACACACCCTGGCCTCCGATGCTGGCTCTTACATACGGCCGGTTTGCTCCTGCACAAAATATATCAGCGCATACCCAGTGCAACTGCCTAGGAACAACCAAATATGATCATTGAGGTTGGTCAAAAAAAAGAAACACATCAAACACTTATCGTGTGAGGAGGGTTCATGTGTGAGTCCCAGAATCGCCCCGGTTCCGCCTCTAAATTTTATTGATACTTATTTTAAAATCCACAACCTTTGTGCAAATACAATGTGAAATAAAGAGGGAAGAAGGTAAGATGCTTACCCTTTACAATAGCCCTCCCTCCTGTCCACTACCTACCGCGGGGGTCGGCACCCTGATAGCTACGAAAATGGCGCCCCCACTCTGCGGTGGCTGACCCTGTAATGTCCCTAAGAAAGCCCTCAAATAGATGATGAAAAACAGATAAAGTCAAGGGTCACAGACAGGGTACACTCATCCTTCAGTGGACCGAAAGATTGGGACAACACACATGAACACCTGGTTCAGACCACCTCCAAAGTCATTGGTGATTCCGGGGTAATAATACAGACCGCAGATAGCAGATACATTAGGTGTATAGTCCTATATAACCCCAAAAGGCAATGTCAGTGGCAGATGCATGCATTAGATGCCGAAACGTAAGCCAAGGTATGCACAGTAATAAACATTAAGGTGCTTAGTGATATAAAGTGTGCAGACTAATGAACACACCCTGGCCTCCGATGCTGGCTCTTACATACGGCCGGTTTGCTCCTGCACAAAATATATCAGCGCATACCCAGTGCAACTGCCTAGGAACAACCAAATATGATCATTGAGGTTGGTCAAAAAAAAGAAACACATCAAACACTTATCGTGTGAGGAGGGTTCATGTGTGAGTCCCAGAATCGCCCCGGTTCCGCCTCTACGCGTTTCTCCGGACACGGATCATCAGGAGGCTTGATACAAGGCTTTGCCAACCGGTTTCAGGACAGCATGATGTCAGGATAAAGGACATCATGCTGTCCTGAAACCGGTTGGCAAAGCCTTGTATCAAGCCTCCTGATGATCCGTGTCCGGAGAAACGCGTAGAGGCGGAACCGGGGCGATTCTGGGACTCACACATGAACCCTCCTCACACGATAAGTGTTTGATGTGTTTCTTTTTTTTGACCAACCTCAATGATCATATTTGGTTGTTCCTAGGCAGTTGCACTGGGTATGCGCTGATATATTTTGTGCAGGAGCAAACCGGCCGTATGTAAGAGCCAGCATCGGAGGCCAGGGTGTGTTCATTAGTCTGCACACTTTATATCACTAAGCACCTTAATGTTTATTACTGTGCATACCTTGGCTTACGTTTCGGCATCTAATGCATGCATCTGCCACTGACATTGCCTTTTGGGGTTATATAGGACTATACACCTAATGTATCTGCTATCTGCGGTCTGTATTATTACCCCGGAATCACCAATGACTTTGGAGGTGGTCTGAACCAGGTGTTCATGTGTGTTGTCCCAATCTTTCTGTCCACTGAAGGATGAGTGTACCCTGTCTGTGACCCTTGACTTTATCTGTTTTTCATCATCTATTTGAGGGCTTTCTTAGGGACATTACAGGGTCAGCCACCGCAGAGTGGGGGCGCCATTTTCGTAGCTATCAGGGTGCCGACCCCCGCGGTAGGTAGTGGACAGGAGGGAGGGCTATTGTAAAGGGTAAGCATCTTACCTTCTTCCCTCTTTATTTCACATTGTATTTGCACAAAGGTTGTGGATTTTAAAATAAGTATCAATAAAATTTAAGATTTTTAAAGGGTTATATGAATAGCTACCAATTAGTATGTGCAGGTTTTGTCTGTGAACCGGTAGATGACCCCCTTCTAATTTCAGGATGGAATACCACACCTCTGGCTGAGGTGCAAAACCTCTGTGGCGACGGAAGCCTCAGGGGCGCCACAGACTGACTAGTGATTGTGTGTGTGATGTTCCTCTTCTATATATTGATTTTAAAAAGAATGAGGTTACTGGACCACTGTCCTTTCCTTGTGTCAACCTCAGTCTTAATGGGTTATATTTTTCTATTTGTATGTGTTGTTCGTCTGTCAACATTTGTGGATTTTTAAACTAAAGTTAAAGGTTAAGTTTTATATCATAGGTTCACTTTTGCTTTCCCAAAGTGAAGCAATCTTTCCCCCATCTTTGTGCTAATTCTACACTATCACTCCCTTACCTATCTCAACTACCTTTGATTAAAGCCCTTAGCTAAGCAAACTGTTTAGCAGCAGCGGCAGCAGCACCTTC
The DNA here is from genome assembly GCF_048569485.1 of Anomaloglossus baeobatrachus. Taxonomy (NCBI): domain Eukaryota; kingdom Metazoa; phylum Chordata; class Amphibia; order Anura; family Aromobatidae; genus Anomaloglossus; species Anomaloglossus baeobatrachus. Next base: position 87,339,262 of record NC_134356.1, on the reverse strand, counting down.
TCTAAGCTTTTACATTCACAAATTGGTGCCAACGCCACATGTCCTCATTTTATATGCAGAGGGACCTGTGATTTAGGAAGCCAATGACACACGCTCTTGTGTCTAAACTTTGTGGATGTTCTCTGTGCCGTGATTGGCTGCAGGAACCTTCCACAAATAAAGTCAGGGGGAAAAAAAAAAGTGTGCCGCTCCTCTGGCCTCACCCCTTCCTATCATTAAACACATCCCTCCATTCATCATACAGCACCACTATCCTATACAAAAGCATCATATTTCATTAGTAAAGCATTTTGGAAAACGAACATAGAGGATCGTTACCGGGTTTTCCCATAGATAAATGCTTGTATCGAAATTTGAAATTGGCAAACGTGAACTGAACAAGTTCACTCATCTCTAGTCCCTAATGCCTTTGTTGATACTACTACTACTACTACTACTACTACTACTACTACTACTACTACTACTACTACTACTACTACTACTACTACTACTACTACTACTACTACTACATTAACTAATTTGAAAAATGATTTTCAATGGACAATTCTTGTTGGAAATGGAAATCTACAGCATTTTATGATTTCATGTTGTACTTTCCCATATAAAAAACAGAGGAATCCACTGTAGTAATAAATCTGACAATCATTACATTGTCTACATATTTGTATACAGATTATTTTATGTGCTCTCAAACTCAATGCATGTAGTGAAAGCTTAACATACCAATGTTAAATAGGGAAATACCATACCTTCCATATAGATAGTCATGTTCAATCATTGTATTTCACTTGTTACTAGCAGTCAGTTCACCCTCTTCATACTGTTTGGTCATGTGCTGATACCCGTGCGCTTATTCTGATTTTAGGGCGGCACGGTGGCTCAGTGGTTAGCACTGTAGTCTTGCAGTGCTGGGGTCCTGGGTTCAAATCCCACCAAGGACACCATCTGCAAGGAGTTTGTATGTTCTCCCTGTGTTGCATGGGTTTTCTCCGGTTTCCTCCTACACTCTAAAAAACATACTCACAGGGAACCTAGATTGTGAGCCCTAATAGGGACAGTGTTGCTATTGTATGTAAAGCGCTGTGGAACTAACAGCACTATATAAATGAATAAATATTATTATTTAAGTAAATATTTTTTGCAGCATATATATTTTGTACAGCTTAAAGGGATTATCTGATCACATCATATTGATGTTCTATCAACAAGACAGGCCATCAATATGTGGTCAGTGAGCGTCCAACACCTGGAAATCATACTGATCAGATATTATTTGCTCCAGTAATGGCTGGATGTACACAAATGTAATGGATCTGCCAAGCTGCCAGGTACTGCAGGATAGCTCCTATTCAAAAGTGTTGTTCTGTAGTTCAAGGCAGCAGCTGATACACATTAAATAAAGCTATGCTTTGCAGCTTCAATACAAAAGTCTACATTAGGCCTCCTTCACACCTCCGTATGTCAGGTCCGTGTGGTGTCCATTTTGACACCTACCGGTGACACATTCACAAGCATAATAATTAAGATCAATAGAAATCTTCATACCTCAGTGTTTTCATTTGGATAGTGTGAGCATGTGAAACAGCTCCGTGTCTGGGTGAGTCCTACAGAGACAAGGCAGTTAACTACAGACATCATACTGATGGCAAACGTTTGACATGTACCATAAAAACACGGATCTTACTGTAAACAAAATTATGTGTAAAGGATGTGCAAAGCTAGAAAAATGACAATAAATGATAGACAGAATAGATCGAATAGATAGAATACATAAAATATTCGAATAGATAGATATATAGCTTGTTAGATAGCTTGAACAGCTATTTAGGAGGATTGACGAATTTTAGAAAAAAAATGATGTGGGGTTCCACCCAATTTTCATAATCAGCACAGGTACAGCAGCAACTGCAGGCTGCATCCCTCAGCTGTCAGCTGCCCCTTGACTGTTTTTTTTAAAAAAAGAGGTTGAAATACTATGTCCCAAGAATGACAAAAGTATTTTAGGAGTGATACCTTTATAGGCTAACCAGAAAAATTATATTAGCAAGCTTTCAGAGCACAAAGGCTCCTTCTTCAGGCAAATTACAAATTAATTACTGAGACCAAATCACATTTAAATGAATTTTACAACAATGTTACATTCATTTAAATGTTGTGATTTGGTCTCTGTAATTCATTTGTAATTTGCCTGAAGAAGGAGCCTCTGTGCTCTGAAAGCTTGCTAATATGATTTTTCTTGTTAGCCTATAAAGGTATCACTCCTAAAATACTTTTGTCATTCTTGGGACATAGTATTTCAATTGATTTTTCTGGCTAACACAGTACCACAATATTACCCTGTATTGGACATTGTAAAAAAAAGAGAGAATCCCATGCTGATTTTTTTTAAATCCTTAGAACTAATAATTAAAAAAAAAGCATAGACCCCCCTCATTTTTCAAAACCAGCCAAGGGATGACAGACAATTGGGGGCTGATATTTTTAGGGTGGGAAGAGCCATGATTCTTTGGCCCTTCCCAGCCTAAAAATAGCAGCCTGTAGTCACCCCAGAGGTGGCACATCTAGTAGATGTGCCAAATCTGGCGCTGTACTCAGCTCTTCACATTGTCCTGGTGCAGTGGCAAACAAGGTAATACATGGGTTTGTTGTAAGCTGCAAATGTCAAGGGTGTGTCACTTGTGACAGACAGTAATGTGTTTTCTGGCCATCAAAGGTCACAGTGTCTGGCTGCACAGAATGCCCCCTGACTTTCCATTGTTCCTGCTGTCATTATTCATTGGTATAGGTAGCTTTCCTGCTAGATTCATCTCTCTCCCTTTTGGACCCAGCAGGAGCTCGACTTCCACCTAGCTATTGATTGTCAGTATTCCCTTGATGTTTAAATACCCCTTTCTTCCTTTGGACTGTGCTGGTGATATTTTCAGTTCCTTCAAGCCGAGGTTGCAAGCAGGTTGTTTGTACTCATCTGTTGTATTGTTGCTGAAAGCTCTGTTGAACTCCTACCTGAGTCATCTAATGATAAGTAGTTCTTGCACTTTCCCCAGTGTCCTCCTTGTGTCTTCTATAGTTGTTTAGTGGTGTTGACAAAGAGCTTATCCCATCCATTCCCTATTTAGGGCCCAGCATTAGGGATACCTAGGGTTAGGTATCCAGCTTGGAGCATAGGTGCAGAACCTATATAGGGTGGTAAGGGACCAGCAGTAGGTTTGGACAAAGGTCACCATCTTCCCTCTCCCTAGACACAGGGTTTCCCTTCCTTTTTGCCATGCGTTTGGTACTTCCCCGTACCTAGCATGACAGTGAATTCCCAGATGGCATCAAGCTCTGGTATTAGTAATGAGTGGGTATCTATCAGACACCCCATTTACTAATCCAGTAGAAATACAAGAATTTTTAGTTGAAGAAACACCCTCCAACTACAGCCCTTGTTAACCAATTTATTAAAAAATAATTTTAAAAAAGTCCGTTGTAATCCATAGCGACGTGCAAAGTCACATGACATCCCCAAAAGTGAACCCGAAAGACATAAAAAGAGAAAACGATTAAAGAAATAAAGACAAAAGACACCCTCATTGACCAATTTATTTCCCTGTAAAAACCCTAATCCCCCATCTGACATAATCCAGAAGGTAGTCTCACAATGTTCCAAGACTCACTGTCCCAGCCAATGAAGAACACATTGTTCCTCCTTGGTAGGGAGAGCACTTACTGCAGGCTCACACACTGTTGTGTGAGAATCACTCCAGTGAACTGAGTTGACCTCACGAGGTCACCCCAGGTCATTGCAGTGGATCACACAGCAGCGTGTGAGAGGCCGCAGGCAGGGATGAGCGGTGACAGCATGAGTTCACCACAGTTTAATGCCTGTGGCTCTCGTGCCAAATATTGCAAGAGTTGTCTCGAGCTACTTGGCATGAGAACAGCTTTGGGCATTGAACTGGTGAGTTCGCTGAAGTTCATTGCCACAGGCTCTTGTGATACTTGGCCTTAGTTGGCGCCGCAGCTATTTTCAACTGATCGGTGAGGGACGCCAGGTGCTGGATAAATTTCATATTGATGACCAATAATCAATGGATAGGTCAGTAATATACTGATACCAGATAACTTCTTTAAATTGTACAAAATAGTAATTTCATGAGAGACACAAATTAGAATCTGCACATGCTTGAGCACACATTGGTGTTTTACTTGTACTTTTGCTTTGCCAAAAGTACGGTGGCCAGAAGTCCATACTGAAAAAGAAAACACACAACATACAATTCATTTTTATTTTTGGCATTTTGGGTGCTTATTATATTGTCATAACAACGTCATAACAACTGTACACATGAGATAGTGAGAATGTGTCGTCTTCTCATATGTTTCTTTAGCAACATGAAGAATCTCCACCAATAGTCTCTCTATGCCTTCCTCCATTTTAGTTGTTGCAGTCCTTACTAGTCTGTTAGTTTCACCACCACCCAGCTCAACTTCACAGTACATGCTGTCAGAGTCATTCTCTCCTCCCTGTAGTTCCGCATCTACTCCCTCCCAATGGAATATTGCCAGATGTCAAGACTAGCTTCATCACCTACTGACACTTCATGGACTCCCAACCAGTGCAGTTATCTCATCTCACATCCTATTTAGTTTTCGCCCATTTACCTTTAATGACCTGTAAGCTACTCTGGGCCATATGTCATGCAGTCTTGTCAGTTAACCAGACGCTAGGTATGTGTCACGCTCCCCGGGTCCCCTGTGCTGCCCTCCGGCTCACCTGTCACGCTCCCCGGGTCCCCCGTCTCGCTTCCTGGTTCCTTGGTCCGGTCACCGCCGCTCCCCGCTCTCCAGCACCCCTTGCCAGCGCGTCCCCAGCGTCCTGGTCCCCGCACCCGGCGTCCGTCGGCTTCACAGCCCCATCCTGGCCCTGCTGCCTCCTCCTCGCAGCTTCCTGCTCTGGCTTCTGGCACTCGGGCCGCGCGCATGCGCATTAGGGCGCGCGCGCGGTCATTGACCCTTTCTTAAAGGGCCAGCGTCCATTAACAGGAAATGATGCAAAACAGGTACAGGGTATAAAGGGGGTTTATGTCCAAGGGGGCGGGGCCTGATCTTCGTGTTTCTTAAGCTAGAAGTCAGGTCTCCTGGTGTATATGTGTATATACTCACCTATCTCTCTTGTAGAGCCGTGCCTGCCTCGCCATCCGGTCCAGACCGAATACCGAACCCCGAACGCAGTCCATCTGCCATCCTGACAGTCCGTACCATCTCGGATCCCTGCGGTGACCTGTCATCTCGCTCCAAAGGTTCCGGACCCCGCCTGACATCTTCTCGGCTTCCGAACCTGAGCTGCGTCACCCAGACTACCACCAGTGACTCCGTAGTCCCAGGGACTTCTCCGTTATACTCCTGTGCACGGACTGTTCTGCTGCCTATAGTGCTCCAGCTACCGGACCCCTTACCACCATCTAGGAGTTCGGCCCAGTGGATCCACCTCCTGGGTCTGCCCGTCCACCTGGCCCTGACAGTAAGATCAGGCCATGGATCCCGCTGCAGCACTAGCAGCCGTACAGGAGGAACTCCAACGCCAGCGTGAGACTCAGACCCGCATGCTGCAATTTATGTCTTCTGTGGACGCCCGCCTGAACACGCTACAAGCGGCAGTCACGTCTTCAGCATCCCGGGCCTCCACTAGTCAAGCCACGGCTCCAGCTCCCGTGGCGACTTCTTCAGATACTTCCAGACTTCGTTTGGCCTCACCACCCCGGTACGCCGGAGACCCCAAGACCTGCAGGGGATTCTTAAACCAATGCTCCCTCCATTTCACGCAGCTGCCGCATTTGTTTGCCTCTGATCAAGCCAAGGTCGCCTTCATCATGTCCCATCTAGAGGGTGAGGCACTGGCGTGGATGAACCCCTTGTGGGAGAAGGGGGATCCTGTGACCACGAACATCCAGGACTTCCTGCAGGCATTCCGTGGCACCTTTGATGAGCCCGTACGCGCCTCCGCGTCTGCTTCGTCTCTTCTCCGGCTGCGTCAGGGGACTCTGACGGTGGGCCAATACGCAATCCGGTTTCGCACCTTGGCTTCGGAACTCGGGTGGAACAACGAGGCCCTAACCGCCGCCTTCTGGGAAAGACTCTCGGGGCGAATTAAAGATGAGCTGGCGGGTCGTGACGTACCGACCACCCTGGATGCCCTGATTACCCTAGCGACTCGAGTGGACATCCGCTTTCAGGAGCGATCCAAGGAAGTGTCCCGTGAGAGACGACCGGTACGGCATTCCTCTCCTCCGCAGAAGCCCGCCGTACTTCAGTCTTCGACAGCTGGGGTCCCCGTCCACGAGCCCATGCAGATCGACAGAGTGCGGCAGTCTGAACAACGTAGAGCTGAGCGGCTCACCAAGGGCCTCTGCTTTTACTGCGGAGAGGACACACACCTGCTACGCTCCTGTCCTGAGAGGCCGGGAAACTCCAAAGCCTAGGGTTGGTAGGAGAGGCCACCCTAGGTGCTGGGACTCTCTCAGACCCGGTTACATGGACTGTGCAAGTGACAACGGGAGAGACGCGGTTCACGGCTGAGGCATACCTCGATTCCGGGGCAGCAGGCAATTTCATCCAGCAGGCCACGGTGGACAAGTACCAGGTGCCTGTTACTCCACTTGACAAGCCCCTCGTGATTGCCTCTGTGGATGGGAGACCCCTCTCTGACACCATCTCCTGGATCACCAAGCCGGTGGAACTGCGTATCGGTGCCCTGCACACCGAGAACATCGCTCTCTACGTCCTCCCACACATGTCCCATCAAATCCTGCTGGGACTTCCCTGGTTGCGGACACACGAACCATCAGTCAGCTGGGGCACTGGCGAAATCACCCGATGGGGCTCTTCGTGCCATGAGAAGTGCCTGAAGACCATACAACCCATCCGACGACCTCCGGTTCCAGAGAACCTACCGGGGCTGCCCTCAGCCTATTGGTCCTTTGCAGACGTCTTTGATAAAAAGGAATCCGAGGTACTTCCGCCACATCGTCCCTACGATTGTGCCATCGACCTGCTCCCTGGAACTACACCACCTCGAGGACGGATATATCCATTGTCTCCAGCCGAAACAAGGGCCATGTCTACTTACATCACAGAGAGCCTGGCAAGGGGATTCATCCGGAGATCCTCCTCTCCTGCTGGAGCAGGTTTCTTCTTTGTCAAGAAGAAAGAGGGCGACTTACGCCCATGCATAGACTACCGGGGTTTGAATCAAATCACCGTAAAAAACAAGTACCCTCTGCCGCTCATCCCTGAATTGTTTGACCGGCTTAGAGGAGCTCGTGTGTTCACCAAGCTGGATCTTCGGGGTGCTTACAATCTGGTCCGCATCCGCTCTGGGGACGAATGGAAGACCGCGTTCAACACTCGCGATGGGCACTATGAATACTGCGTGATGCCCTTCGGCCTGTGTAACGCCCCAGCCGTCTTTCAAGAACTGGTGAACGACGTCTTCCGGGACCTTCTTTACCTCTGTGTGGTAGTATATCTGGATGACATCCTTGTCTTCTCTCCGGACCTCCAGACCCACAGAGAGAACGTGCAGCTGGTTCTACAAAGACTGAGAGAGAATCGTCTGTACGCGAAGTATGAGAAGTGTGTCTTTGAGCAGTCTTCTCTCCCCTTCCTGGGGTACATCATCTCTGATACCGGACTGCAGATGGATCCAAAGAAGGTCTCCTCCCTTCTCAACTGGCCTCCTCCTTCTGGACTGAAGGCAATCCAACGCTTCCTGGGATTCGCCAACTACTACCGCCAGTTCATCCCTCACTTCTCGGCTCTGACTGCTCCTCTCTCCGCTTTGACCAAGAAGGAGGCTAATCCAAAGGACTGGTCACCTGCGGCCGACGCCGCGTTTGGCTCGCTGAAGCGGGCATTTGCCTCCTCTCCTGTACTTCACCGTCCGGAGTTAAACCGCCAGTTCACCTTGGAGGTGGATGCCTCCTCCTCAGGAGCCGAAGCAGTGCTCATGCAGAAATCCTCCTCCGGGAAGATGGTGACTTGCGGATTCTTCTCCAAGAGCTTCTCAGCGCCTGAACGCAACTACACCATCGGTGACCGAGAGCTCTTGGCAGTCAAACTGGCTCTGGAGGAATGGCGCTACCTTCTGGAAGGAGCAGTGTACCCCGTTATCATTTACACGGACCACAAGAACCTGGAATGCCTGCGGTCTGCTCAGCGACTGAACCCACGGCAAGCCAGGTGGTCCTTATTCTTTGCCAGGTTTGATTTCCAGCTCCATTTCCGACCCGCGGACAAGAATGTACGCGCTGATGCCTTGTCCAGGTCTTTCATGCCCATGGAGCAGGAGGAGGAGACTACCCAACCCATCATCTGTCCTAGCAAAATCATTCCGGTGGCCCCTGTCACCCTGGCCCAGATACCGCCCGGGAAGACCTATGTCTCTGAGACAGACAGGCAAAAAGTGTTACACTGGGGTCATGCCTCGAAAACAGCCGGTCATGCTGGTCAGAAGAGAACATGGGGTGCGATTGTACGCCATTACTGGTGGCCATCCCTTCGCACGGACGTCGCTGCTTTTGTCTCTGCCTGCTCCTCTTGTGCCAGGAACAAGACGCCCAAACACCTGCCATATGGCCGTCTTCTGCCTCTGCCGATACCTTCAGTTCCGTGGCAACACATAGCGATGGACTTTATTACAGACTTGCCATTGTCCTCCGGACACACAGTCATATGGGTCGTGGTGGATCGATTCTCTAAAATGGCTCATTTCGTCCCTATGGCTGGATTGCCCTCTGCTCAGGAACTCGCGGATGCCTGCATACATCACATCTTCCACTTGCATGGCTTTCCATCTCACATCGTATCCGATAGAGGAACTCAGTTCACCTCCCGCTTCTGGAGGGCTCTCTGCAACCATCTGGGAGTGACTCTGGACTTTTCATCTGCTTACCATCCCCAGTCTAATGGCCAAGTGGAGAGGGTCAATCAAATATTGACCTCTTTCTTACGTCACTATGTCAACGCCCATCACGACGACTGGTCCACGCTTCTTCCTTGGGCTGAATTCTCCCATAACCACCACGTCAGTGAGTCCTCCTCCAGCTCTCCCTTCCATGTCGTTTACGGACTTCAGCCCTCCGTCCCATTGCCTGTATCCCCTTCTTCGGATGTCCCTGCTGCTGATACTGTAGCCCGTGACTTTGCAACCATTTGGGACTCTGTCAAGGCGTCCCTTGGGCGTGCTTCCCTGCGGATGAAAAGACACGCAGACAAGAGACGTCTGGATCCTCCGTGTTTCTCTCCTGGAGATCTAGTCTGGCTTGCATCCAAGTACGTCCGATTGAAGATACCATCCTACAAGCTGGGTCCTCGCTACATCGGGCCGTTTAAAGTCCTCAACAAGATCAATGAGGTCTCCTACAAGCTACAGCTCCCGGCCACGATGAGGATACCCAACTCATTCCACGTCTCCCTGCTCAAGCCGGTTGTCCTGGGTCCCTTCTCCGCTGCTGCCAGTTCGGCTCCTCCTCCTATAGCCGATGACGACATCTATGCGGTAAGGGATATCGTGGCCATGAAGACCGTACGGGGTCGACAGTTCTTCCTGGTGGACTGGGCAGGGTATGGTCCTGAGGATAGGTCCTGGGAGCCCCGGGAGAATGTGGGTACTCCGCTGATCCGTGCCTTCCTGTCCCGGTTGCGGGGAGGGGGGCGTGGGGGGGGGGGTACTGTCACGCTCCCCGGGTCCCCTGTGCTGCCCTCCGGCTCACCTGTCACGCTCCCCGGGTCCCCCGTCTCGCTTCCCGGTTCCTTGGTCCGGTCACCGCCGCTCCCCGCTCTCCAGCACCCCTTGCCAGCGCGTCCCCAGCGTCCTGGTCCCCGCACCCGGCGTCCGTCGGCTTCACAGCCCCATCCTGGCCCTGCTGCCTCCTCCTCGCAGCTTCCTGCTCTGGCTTCTGGCACTTGGGCCGCGCGCATGCGCATTAGGGCGCGCGCGCGGTCATTGACCCTTTCTTAAAGGGCCAGCATCCATTAACAGGAAATGATGCAAAACAGGTACAGGGTATAAAGGGGGTTTATTTCCAAGGGGGCGGGGCCTGATCTTCGTGTTTCTTAAGCTAGGAGTCAGGTCTCCTGGTGTATATGTGTATATACTCACCTATCTCTCTTGTAGAGCCGTGCCTGCCTCGCCATCCGGTCCAGACCGAATCCCGAACCCCGAACGCAGTCCATCTGCCATCCTGACAGTCCGTACCATCTCGGATCCCTGCGGTGACCTGTCATCTCGCTCCAAAGGTTCCGGACCCCGCCTGACATCTTCTCGTCTTCCGAACCTGAGCTGCGTCACCCGGACTACCACCAGTGACTCCGTAGTCCCAGGGACTTCTCCGTTATACTCCTGTGCACGGACTGTTCTGCTGCCTATAGTGCTCCAGCTACCGGACCCCTTACCACCATCTAGGAGTTCGGCCCAGTGGATCCACCTCCTGGGTCTGCCCGTCCACCTGGCCCTGACAGTATGCTCTAATCATATGATGGGTCTTATCTGATGTTCTACAGGAAAATCGGCACCTTTCCTGCGTTCTAGACACTCCCACTCTGGGCTAGTCCCAACACTTAACTATCTCTGACTACTGTCAGCATAACACATACACCACTACTACATAGCACAATTCACATTACATTACATGATTATAATGTGACTAGCTGTACTACCAGGCTTTGCCCGGGTTAATAACTGTTGTTAACAAAATAGAATGTATTAACAAAAATTTATTCTGCACACAAAAACCACAAAACAAATAGATAGAAATGTAATTATTAAAAAGCAAAAACTAAGCTATTAGAATCATTTCACAACATATATTTCAACAGATATTCCACACAGATTTAACTAAATTGGCCAAGTAATGTGCTCTGTCTGTCTCTTTCCAGGTCAGTCTCTTTCCAGGTCTGTCTCTTTCCAGGTCTGTCTCTTTCCAGGTCTGTCTCTTTCCCAGTCTGTCTCTTTCCCCGTCTGTCTCTTTCCCCATCTGTCTCTTTCCCCGTCTGTCTCTTTCCCCGTCTGTCTCTTTCCCCGTCTGCCTGTCTCTGTCTGTCTCTTTATTTGTCTGTCTTTATCTCTGTTTCTTTCCCCATCTGTCTCTTTCTAGGTCTGTCTCTTTCCCAGGTCTGACTCTTTCCTCATCTGTCTCCCCGTCTCTTTGTCTGTGTCTTTTTCCTGTCTGTCTCTTTCCCTGTCTGCCTGTCTCTGTCTGTATCTTTCCTTTGTCTGTCTCTATTTCTCTGTCTCTTTCCCCGTATGTCTCTATCAAGGTCTGTGTCTTTCCCCATCTATCTTTGTCTGTCTCTCTGGCTGTCTCCTCCTTCCCTGTCTGCCTGTCTCTGTCACTGCCTGCATGTCTGTCTGTCTCTTTCCCCATCTGTCTCTTTCCCCATCTGTCTCTTTTCAGGTCTGTCTCTTTCCAGGTCTGTCTCTTTCCAGGTCTGTCTCTTTCCAGGTCTGTATTTTTCCAGGTCAGTCTCTTTCCAGGTCAGTCTCTGTCTGTCTCTTTCCCCGTCTGTCTCTGTCTGTCTCTTTCACCGTCTGTCTCTGTCTGTCTCTTTCACCGTCTGTCTCTATCTTTCTGTCTCTTTCCCTGTCTGTCTCTCTGTCTGTCTCTGTCTCTCTGTCTGTCTCTCTGTCTGTCTCTGTCTCTCTGTCTGTCTCTCTGTCTGTTGCTGTCTGTCTCTCTATCCGTCTCCCTACCGACATCTTATTACCTCACATATAAGCTTCTTATACTATGAATGTCTTTTGTTCCTATAGCAATCACTCACAGCTCCTATTAATAACCTGTAGTTCCAGGCTCCATTTACATTAATGAAGGCATGTTTTTTGGAGAGTAACTGTAAAGCGTTAAACATAGTCTATGATGTTCCCTGGGTCACATGATGTGTCTGTGCAAAATTTCGTGATTGTAAATGTGACGATGCGGATGCACTTTTCGTTTCACTTTTCCCCCTTTATGTAGATATGGGCAAAATTGATTGGTAATTTTGAACGCGCAGGGTTAAAATTTCAACTCACAACATAGCCTATGATGCTCTCGGGGTCCAGACGTGTGAATGTGCAAAATTTTGCGGCTGCAGATGCAACGGTGCAGATGCCAATCCCGGACATACATACACACACACACACACACACACACACACAAACATTCAGCTTTATATATTAGATTGGTGTCTTCAGGGGGGAACATGACAGCAAGTTCATCCCTTTACATACAGCAGAGCTTAGTTATGTTTCATCTAATGTCACAGCTACAGGTGATTGACAGGGCACCTGTCAATCTCCAGGAGCACTGTCACGCAAGGTACAGGGAAGTACGAAGCGAATGACAAATGGGAAGGGAAACCCTTTGTCTAGGGAAAGGGGAGATGGGGACCTCTGACCAAACCTACTGCTGGCCCCTGGCTTTCCTCACCACCCCAGATTGGTTCCACACCTATGCATTGTGCCGCATACCTGTCCCTGGATGACCCTGAAATAGGCCCTAGGTAGGAAACAGAATGAGCGCTTAATCAACCTCACTAAGTTCTAAATAACACACAGGGAATACAAACGGGGAGTGAACAAATAACTTACCTCCAGATGACTCAGGGAGAAAAACTTCAACAACAGCAACGTTTTTCCATACTAATCCAAGCCGACTGCTTGTCCTGAAGACTTGTTAAGGGTATTAGATCTATCACCAGCCCAGACCAGAAGGGAATGAGACTTTTTAAGGACACAAAGGGAAGTGCTTAGGTAAACAGCTGAAAGTGTGAGGAACTCCACAGGGTCCTAAAGGGAAAGGGATAAACCCCAAGTACAGGATATATAAGATACCTTATACACCAAGCAGTAATAATAGATGGTCAGGGAGCAGATTGCGCAGCCAAACGCTGCTACTTTCTATAGCTGGACATCACAGGTTTGTCTGCCACCTGAAACACACCTATGACAGGTCCCCCCCTTCTACAAGTGGTCTCTGAACACTCAGGACCAGGCTTATGCAGATGGGCAGCATAAAATTAATGAACTAACCTTGTGGCATTCACATCAGATGCTGAGACCCACAGATTGTACTCTGGCTGTAATCCCTCTAGTGCACCAAGTATTCTAGGCGTAGAAAATGAGAATCAACAATCATAGCTATTTGAAAGTCTAAACTGCCATCAACCATGATTAGGGCCAGTGGCAAGGGGGACGACTCAAGGGTACCACATACTTCTGGAGCAGAGACCTGTGGAACACATTGTGCATCCTTAGAACTTGAGGTAACTCCAGACGAAACACTACTAGGTTAATGACGGTGTAACCTTATAGGGACCTTATAAACCTAGGTCCCAGCTTCGAGGAAGGGTGGAAACACACCAGAAACGCATTGATACATACGCCATTATAGCGGCTTTCTCGTAAAAATGTTGATGTCCAGTGTACTTGAAATTCTCAAGAAATAATGAAGAAACTGTTTATTGTGAGCTGGACTTTCCTGCGCTACAAATTTTGATTTGATTTTTAGTAAAATCCACTTCTAAATCCTTGTAAAAAAACTTTGTGAACATATCCTAAAGAGGAAGAGGTCGCACATGACCATGGCTCTCTAGAATAAATCATGTTTCTTTATATTTACTTCCTAATGTTTCAGAACTCCAATAAACTACAGTGGAGCAATCTGCAGATACAGGGGGCCACACGTCTAATGCCCCTTTCACACAACAGTTTTTTGCCATCAGTCACAATCCGTTGGCTTGACGGATCCGTCGCAGATTGTGGAAAAACCGATGCGATGGATCTGTCAAAAAAGCGGATCCATTGCATCAGTTTTTTCAGCCCAACAGTGTTTTTACACCCCACCTGAGCATCTTCAGTTAAAAAAAACAGAATCCGTTGCTGGATTCCATCATTACGATGGATCTTGCACCCATAGGCTTCCATTATACCAAATGACGGATGGCGACGGATCCATTGCTGTCCGTTTTTTCAACGTAGACAAACACTTTACTTTGGCCGTTGTCTCCGTCCGACAGACGAACAATTTTCGATGGATCCATCGAAGAACGGGTGAAATGTGAGGCCATCCGTCAAAATCCATCGCTAATACAAGTCTATGAGAAAAAAAACAGATCCAGCGGCATCAGTCGCCGGATACGTTTTTTTCAAAATTCGACAGATTGTGATTGATGGCAAAAATCTGATGTGTGAAAAAGGCTTAATTCACATACTGCTTTTTGGAGTGCTGAATGGATAAGACCCCTTTGTTATGAAGTAAGAGTCCTCCAGAGATTTATACTCAAGACACTATTAGTACTTTTCAGTTCCTTCTACCCAGCTGCTTGCAACTCCTCTTCTTTGTATTGTTATTCACATACAGTTACTAACTGGTCAGACAAGCATTTTTCTGTGCATATAGTTGGGGGCGGCAGAAAATGATATCATGGGCTGCATATGGACCCCCGAACCATAGTTTGTGCACCCATGCACTTGAATATTCATGCACAAGGTATCCAGAGCCCCTTCTTTAGACAATGACAAGAGCCCCATCTCTGAACAAAACCGCATAATTTTCAGCAATACATGTGAGACTAGTTTATACCATCGGATAATTTCATTTTGGAGTTGGCATTTAGATTTGATTATTTTGTTGTTTGGATTTGATTGGTCCTTTGAAATGTTTTTTATGATCTTTTATGATCTAGTAATCTAATATTAATTTTACATATTAAGCACTAACATTCTTAAATGTTGGTCTTTGCATGATTTAGGATTGAATTAGCATAAGGTGCTGATTCACTATGGGTTTCGCCCATCATATTGTTATGTGACTTTTTTTTTACAATCGTTTTCAAAGTGCTTCTTTTTGTGATTTTTTTGTGTAATTTCTCACTTTTTATATTGTTGGTGTGCATACAGTTTGTTGTATACGCCTATTTGTGAGGTATGTGTTCTCTTTTCTAAATATACATGTATTGCAGCCACTGATCAATCTTAATACCAAAAAAAGACAGTTGCACTCTGAAATGCTAAAGCATGCAAACCATCCGCGTCAAGGCATATCTCGTATACTGGGTACCTACTCTATATTTTTATATTCATGGTTTGCATGCTTTAGCATTTCAGATCAGGCTTCTGGCCATTTTTCATGCTAAATTGGTTCCTACTTGCCCATATATATGGAGGTTTTTGACCAAGACAGAGGCGTATGCGAGATTGTCTTGACGTGGCTACTGGGCATATATAGAAATAGCCATTTTTGTATGGTAAATATCTCACTTATTTCTTATATGTTCTTAAGCAGAGTGCAACTGTCTTTTTTTGTTATTATATGTCATGTCCAATTGTTTATCCTGTTCAGCATGCATGTTGGTAGCGGCGTCAGTTTTTTTTTGTCTGTATTGATCAATCTTTGTGATAATGTAGTTCTTCTATGCAATTTGAAATTGTTTCTAGCCTGCCGGGTATGTGCATATGTTATGATTTTGCGGCAATTTCTTAACTGTGTTATTGTTGCAGAGAAAAACGCAGCTTTTTATGGTACCAACTCATTCACACATTTGTCACGCCCTGGCCTATCAGGTCGTCACAGGGTATTGTGCAATCTGCCCTTCTGCACAGTATCCACCCTCCTTGGTTAACGGATCCCAGTCCTTTGGTCTTGTTAACAGCTTGTCCAATCAAAATCCTAGGAACACTTCCCACTTGAACCTACCAGACACACCATTGGGGGGCCTGAAGGGACTAGGGCCGCCCACATGGGGGGTTGGTGAGGAGAAAGTGAGGACAGTGACAGAGTTGAGAGTTGAGAGTGAAGGACAGAGGAGGTGAAATGACTCTCGTGAGGAGAGGCCATGGAGGAGAGCTCCTGTGTACTAGGTGTCAGACGTTGGTCAGGGCCTGGTAGGAGCTGGAACCCCGATCGCAGGGGACAGTGTTAAGAGGCATGGACTGCCGAGGAGGGTAGCCGGCAGCCTTGAGCTATCACCGGGCAGGGGCCAGGGCACGACAGGGTACGTGGACCCCAGGCTGGAAAGTAGCTTCACGAGTTCCGGTAATTTACCCGACGGGCATGAAGACTTCAAGTGTCATCCCCAACCCTCTCCAAAATCGGGGTACTAGCGCACCAATGGGATAGGACTTGCCAAATACAGTCCAAAGAAATCCTAACCGTGAACCCTGACAGCAAGCTCACTCCGTTAGCCATACGGGTGAGCGGGACCCAGAGACTTTCATACCAACGGGTCCAATCGAGACTAAGGTGCCAGGGACAGGGCCACAGACCAACAACAACACCAAGGGCACGGATCCAGGCGTGCTCCCCGCAGACTACCGTGGTGCTCAGAACTTTGGTTTACACAGCTGTCTGTGTGGTTATTCTGGGACTGAGTGAGTACATTGGAAACCCCTGCACCTATCCCCCAATGGCACCCAAACACCATCCATCACCTATGGGCTCCGGGACACAGACCCCCTACCCACGGAGGGGTTAAACATCAGGCTGCCACACCATTGTCACCGGGCTCTCCAGTGGCAGCGGTGGTCCCTCACATTACCACGCACTGTGGGTGGCATCACGATCTTTCCAAAATCCCCCTGTACTTATCTCCCCCCTTCTTTTAATCGAGTGGCCGCGCGACCCCCGGGTCCGGAGACCCCTCGAGCCACTGCGGATCCGGATCCGGATCCGGATCCGAGCTGCGGCAGCAACCCGGCTGCTCGCATGCGGGTGGTACACATTGCTTTTTTTTCCTTGCTGTTTTGAAGCATTTCAAATCTGTAACATGTCAAATCGTTCAGCTTTTTTGCAGCGTTTGTCACATTTTCTAATGAATCGGGATAAAATTGCATAAAAAACATATGCAAAAACTAGGGAAAAACACATGTATTCTACAGATCGGTATTTGCAACAAACATTTCAGCTGCAAATACTGAATGTAGTATAAGAACATACCCTAAAATCATGTGGCTTTTCACATTTCTTGATGCTTCATGCCATTAGCTGGTTAAGACAGAAAATTGTTTACATTAAATTGTAACCATAGCGATCATGCACAAGGCAGGAATAATAACCTGTTAAGTAAATGATTTTAAATTACCAGCTCCAGAGTAATAATTAAAATGAATGTTTGACTTTTTTATATATTGTTAGAAAGTCAGCATGTTAAGACTCGAGAAGCAGCAGCAACGGCATAAAAGAAAAGGATTAATCCCAAGAAGTGTTGGAAGGCTCTTAATTGTATCTGAGGGTTAACAATGCTATTTTATATAGTTAGATATTATAAAATGTGGTTATACAGTTTGAGCTTTGCTATATTTTCTTTAACAAGACAGCATTGGTTTGGTTTAGATCCACAAAGCAACACAGTCCTAGGAGGAGAGCCTGGGACAAGTGCATCCAGTTTTCAGACTATCACCATAAGATGTAACAAATTGACTACAACCACCACTGGAAGCGCTTATAGAATATGTACATATGTATTCATCATAGGTTGTATAACACTAAAGGCAGTGTGCTCCTCCTAGTGGTGACTAAAGATATGTATAGGATATGTATGGGCTGTATAACCCTAAAGGCAGTGTGCTCCTCCTAGTGGTGACTGAAGATATGTATAGGATATGTATAGGCTGTATAACCCTAAAGGCAGTGTGCTCCTCCTAGTGGTGACTGAATATATGTATCATACTGAGCTCCAACCTCTATATCAATATGTTACCAAATTAACCAGAAGAGCATTTAGATTCGGAACGACTAAATTATGTGTCATACCAGCCTTGACTTCCATAAATATTAGAGGGTTGTCCGGGATTTTGACATTGATGTCCTATCCAATCCAACACCCCAACTATCCAACTATTAGAAGGTCATATGCACACATTGTACACAGCCATAGCATAACATCTCTATACAATATGTGTACAAGAGTTGAGATGCTGTACAGTAGGCACACATTTAGAGATCACTAGAAATTACAAATTTAAGGTCACTATTTGGCCTACTCAGGTTGACAGTTCTGAAGATCTATTTAAGCAGGTGTAAAGTGCCAGGGAGGGGCAGTCGTGAGCTAGGGTTGCAGTCCTCGGCCCAGTACAGACACGGGGGGGCAGAGTGGTTTATAGGGTGTGAATGTGGTACCTTTCTGTTGCTGTACTTCTAAGTCGTGTTCAATTTGATAGGCCCTGCGTCTGTACGATCAGTAATGAGTCCACAAACAGTTAAAAGTTAAATGGCTTAACTGCATATTAGGCTTAAACAACATTTCCAGTCAATATTCACAGTTTTGTCACCACATTTTTTAACAGGCAAGTTCTCTGGTTCCAATTCCGGCTCTCCCATTATGGCTGCAATCAGGGCCCCACCGGCTATCATAGAGGATGAGGGTTTGGCGCTGCTGGTGGTAGGCACTGTGCTGCTCCCCGGATGGCTATGGTACTTTCCCAGGATAACTCATAGTTAGTGATGGGCGACCCCGAACTGTAAAGTTTGGGGATCATACCGAACACATAGTGATCGTGTACACGATCCCGATCACGAGCTTTCCTGGGAAGCTCATGTTACTGTTCTGGTCCAGTTCGGCTCCAGGGGCTGTAAAAAAAAGTACATTATTAAAAAACATTATGATCATAGTTACAGGTCCTGCAATGCTTCCTGCAGACGCTGTCTCCCAGCCGCTTCTGCTTCCGAGTCCGATCATTGCTGTGCCCCCGATAAGCACCACTGACTAAAGGATGTTCCATGACGTCATAGCTATGTGACCAGTCTGGTGTGAATGTTGTACAGACATTGGCTTACAGACTGGTCACATGGCTATGACATCATTGAAGGTCCTGTTAACTGAACTTTGACTGTCACTGTGCAAGTACCGCATCGGCTTCACCCGGTATGGCCGCACACTCTCCTGACAGGAGCAGTTGGCTGCATGTATTTCCATGAAGCTGAGGCGAGTGTCAGCCCATGCGGGGTGATGCCGATGCGAGACTGCACGAGTCATATGCAAGTGGAACAACGTTCTCAGTGTCAGCCTGCTTTTCACTCTGTATAGATGCTGCCTGTACAGAGTGATGAAGCAGAGCTGACACCTGTGGATTACAATGGACTAAGGATTTTTTTAGAATAAGGATGGAGCCTCTAAATGGTTTTTTTTGTTTTATTTCTAATAAAAAAAATTCTCTGTGTTCTGTTTTTTTTTTACTGTTTACTAGAAATTCATGGTGGCCATGAATTTCGGGCTTAGTACCAGCTGAGAATACAAAGCTGGTATTCACCTCTTTGTTACCCAGCATGCCACTGCCATCAGGGCCGCTGGATGAGCCGGGTAAAGCACCTGGAAATGGCACTAAGAAACAATTTTATATATATATATATATATATATATATATATATATATATATATATATATATATATATATATATATATATTTACTCTGTATGTAGATGTCATGTAGGCATTATATAGACGTCTTTTTTAGGAAATTACTCGTTGGCCAACCCCTCCATACACAGCTCATTAAGGCTCGTGTTTTCCACAGGGAAAGTGCAGAAGGACGTAACCAGGCACCTTTGACAGTGACCTATTTCCCCTGAAAACAAAAGGGTTGTCTATTCAAATTTAGCAACCCAATCCCTCAACATCCGCTGTAGGAAGAGAGTCGGAAGGCCCCCATACACAGCAAATGTCCGGACCACTTATTCAGATGTAGGATAAGAGATTGAACTTTCAGTCAAATCATTGATAGTGGTGAAAATCTACAAGAATGCGACGCACTGGGAAGCATGTGAATATTATGTCAAGTCTTATTTGTGCAAATCCTTCATATTTTCCGTGAAGGATGTGTAAATGATGTACTTCTTGCAAAAACCTTTATCTTAATGATGTGCATTTTTTCCTGTTACTATGGAGTTTTTTGTTTTGTTTATTAGGTGTTAAAGGTGCTCGCTACACAATAGTTTGCTGCGATAATCCCTTTATAATACAAGATTATAGCGTAATAATCACATTATAGTACAATAGTTAGGGATCTGGTCTTGTGTCAGTCATTATTATGTCTGACATCTGAGTAGGGAAACATCATTAAAGAGGCACACCTCTGATATTTCTTTATGTATAATATACTATGCATCTAACACTGATGTGCAAAATAATAGGGATCTTTTCTTTAATTCCTCTTCCTCTTAGTGTTACTAGTATTTCTGACATGCACTTGCTACAGATACAAAGGTCTGTGGAAGCAGAATGAATGAGGGGGGAATGCAGGGTAACATTCCCTTCCTTTGTCCTTTATTTACATAATGTTATCTTCTGAAATTGTTTTAGGTCAAGCTATGTGCTTTTTCCAGCAGATTCATCAAAGAGCTCCCTTATGAGTCCATTAGAACTTACAGTGGGAAGATTGACCTGTAAAAAGGGTTTCAGGGCTGTCACTGGGCAACATTGATTTTCTCCTCTCTCCAAAGTTTTTCTATTGGGTTCAGGTCTGGAGACTGGCTAGGCCACTCCAGGACCTTGAAATGCTTCTCACAGATCCATTCCTTAGTTGTCTTGGCTTTGTGTTTTGGGCCATTGTCATGCTGGAAAACCCAGCCACAACCCATCTCCACTGCTCTTACTGAGAGAAGTAGATTGTTGGCCAAAATCTCTCAAGACATGATCCCTTCCATCCTCCTTTTGATATGGTGCAGTCGTCCTATCCTCTTTTCAGAAAAGCACCCTCAAAGCATGATGTTTCCACCCCCATGCTTCACAGTTGAAATGGTGTTCCTGGGGTTGTACTCATCCTTCTTCTTTCTATAAACATGGCGAGTGGAGTTGATACCAAAAAGTTCTATTTTGTCTCATCTGACCTTCTCCCACGCGTCCTCTGGATCATCCATACTGTCATTGGTGCACTTCAAGCGGGCCTTGACATGTGCTGGTGTGAGCAGGGGGATCTTGCATGCCCTGCAGGATTTTAATCCATGATGGCATAGTGTGTTACTACTGGCAATCTTTGAGACTGGGGTCCCAGCTTTCTTCAGGTCATTGACCAAGTCCTCCCATGTATTTCTGGGCTGATTCCTGACCTTTCTAAGAATCATCCTTACCCCAAAATGTGAGATCTTGCATGGAGCCCCACACCCAGTAAAATTGTCAGTCATCTTGTTTTTCTTCCATTTTCCAATAATTGTGCTAATAGTTGTTGCCTTCTCATCCAAGCTGCTTGCCTATCCCAGACTTGTGCAGGTCTACAATTTTTTTTCCTAGTGTACTTACACAGCTCTTTTGATTTTGGCTATTGTGGAGAGGTTGGACTGTGGTTTATTGAGTGAGTGGTATTTTATTGTGGCCAGCCTAAGGCACACTAACACAGATTTAGACAAAGTTGTGAACAATATTTGAAAGAAAAGGCCTTTTGTGTACATAGAAAAAGTGTTAGATCTTAATGATCAGGTCATGAAAAATGAGAACAAAAACAAAAGTGTTGTATTTAGATTTTTTTTTCAGTGTATATATATATTCAGTGCCGTGTGAAGTTATTCAATCCCCCCCCCAGCCATTTCCGTGTTTTGCAACCTCACAACCGGAAATTTCATGGGAGGTTTTTAAGAGTTTTGCATCATAAAGAACATAAAGAACATGTCTACAGCTGTGATCATTTGGTTTTCATTTTGATGTGAAACCAAGAACAAATAGGACAGAGTAACTGAAAACTTCAGTGTGCATAACTATTCAGTCTCCTAATGTCAGTACCTTTTAAAGCCTCCTGTCACGAACAGCCAGGTGGGGGTCTCACAAGATCCACCCACTGTAGCACTAATGACTCGCATCGAATGGACAACTCGATCACAAATCCAACTACAGGCTTTTTAAATGCACCAGCTATACTGTATGCTACTGGAGCTGAAAATGTGGTCCTATGGGGGAACTGGTAGAGCAAGCAGTATAAGAAACAGTGGCTCAGAGTTGGCACCTGAGGACCATGGTCATTTTCTTCAACATCACCCTCTTTCAAATCAGCAAAGCATTGGGAACCTCAATAAGTCAGGCAGGAGTCACTTTGGCTTATTGAGCACTCTGCTGGCTGGGGTTCTGTGGCCCATCTTTATTAAAATTGGGTGGTCTGTGGTGAATCTCCGGCAGTCTTGGCCGTGAGTAATAACAGGGAAGAAATGCTGTTTAGGAGTCTTTTTTAAAATTAGATGCTCTTCAATGGATGTCAGGCAATCTTGGCTGTGAGGGTCAACTGAAAAAACAGGCTGTTTTGGGGTCTTTTTAAAAATTGGGTGCTCTGTGGTTGATTTTGGGCAATGATGGCTGTGAGTATCAACAGGGAAAAGATGCTGTTTAGGAGCCTCTTGAAAAATTTGGTTCTCTTTGGTGGATCTTTGGTAACCTTGGCTGTGAGGGTCAACTGGGAAAAGAGGCTCTTAGGGTCCTTTTTTAAAGTTTTGTGCTCTGTCAGAGAACTAAGGCAATCTTGGCTGTGTGGGAAAGCTCACATTCATTATA
Organism: Anomaloglossus baeobatrachus; assembly: GCF_048569485.1. Classification (NCBI taxonomy): domain Eukaryota; kingdom Metazoa; phylum Chordata; class Amphibia; order Anura; family Aromobatidae; genus Anomaloglossus; species Anomaloglossus baeobatrachus. The sequence continues at coordinate 87,316,774 of NC_134356.1, read as the reverse complement.
ATGAACCAGCTGTGCATCACACAGTACTTGTCCGTACCTTTGCCTGCCTAGACAAGTATACCAGCCACAATCACAAATGTATGTATTATATTTGCAATTCCAATGGTTTTGTGACCTAATCCATAAATAAAACATCATCCTTTGCTTCTTCCACCTACACCACCACATCCACCCCCTCTTCTAGCTGGACCTCCGCCTTCTTATTCAACAGTTTATTTTTGGGCTTATTCGACCTTAGCTTTTAGAGGTTCTGATTGCTCTGTGGGTCAACTGAGAAAACAGGCTCTGTAGGGGTAATCTTGAAATGTTTTCTCTGTCAGAAGACTGTTAAAGCTGTAGCTTTGTGGGGAAACTGTTACAAGGCATGAGGCGGACTGCCAACTTGATCACAAATCCAACTATGAGCTTTTTTAACAGCAACAGCTGTAGTGTATGCTACTGGAACTGAAATTTTGGTTTGTGGAGGAACTGTGAAAACAGGCAGTATAATAATGTGTTGGGCACTCTCTCTGTATACAGGACATGTAATACTTTGCACTTTTTGGGGTAAAACAATGTTGAGAGTATTAAATATGAGATGTGGCTATGCTGATGGTGCTGGTGGTAGAGGTGTAGCTGCTGCTGGGAGAGGATATGGTGATCTGTACCTACTGCTTACCAGAATTGAACACCTTATTCTGGTGCATGCAGGCCACAGGAGGTTCCACAGCAAAAACTCTGCCAATCCTGACTGTGTGGGTGAATTCTTAAAACAGGCTTTGTAGGGACCATTTATTAAACTGGTTGCTCTGTGGGGGAACTTTGCCAATCTTGGCTTTTTAGGTGAACTGGGAATACAGTATCTGTAGAGCAGTGTTCTCCAACTCCAGTCCTCAAAAGCCACCAACAGTGCATGATTTTAGGAGTTCCTTAGTATTGCACAAGTGTTGGAATCATCACCTGTGCAGGTGACTAAATTATCACCTGTGCAATCCAAGGAAATCCTGAAAACATGGACTGTTGGTGGCTCTTGAGGACTGGAGTTGGGGAACACTACTGGAGGGGAATTTATTAAACTTATTGCTCTGTGGGATAACTCTGCCAATCTTGACTGTGTGGGTGAACTGGGAATACATTTTTTGTAGTGGACTTTTCTTTAAAGGTACCGTCACACTAAACAACTTACTAGTGATCCCGATACAACGATACAACCTGATAGGAATCGATGGTAAGTTGCTAGGAGGTTGCTGGTGAGGGGTCACACAGTCAGACACTCCAGCGATCCCACCAGCAACCTGACCTGGCAGGGATCGCTGGAGCATCGCTACACGGGTTGCTGGTGAGCTGTCACCAGCAACCAGTGAACAGCCCCCAGCCAGCAGCGACGCACTGAAGCATGCTGCGCTTGGTAACTAAGGTAAATATCGGGTAACCAACCCGATATTTACCTTGGTTACCAGCGCACGCAGCTACACGTGCAGAGAGCAGGGAGCAGCGCACACTGCTTAGCGCTGGCTCCCTGCTCTCCTAGTTACAGTACACATCGGGTTAATTACCCGATGTGTGCTGCAGCTACATGTGCACAGAGCAGGGAACAGCGCACACCGCTTAGCGCTGGCTCCCTGCTCTCCTAGTTACAGCACACATTGGGTTAATTACCCGATGTGTGCTGTAGCTACATGTGCAGAGAGCAGGGAGCCACGCACACTGCTTAGTGCTGGCTCCCTGCTCTCCTAGCTACAGTACACATCGGGTTAATTACCCGATGTGTGCTGCAGCTACATGTGCACAGAGCAGGGAACAGCGCACACTGCTTAGTGCTGGCTCCCTGCTCTCCTAGCTACAGTACACATCGGGTTAATTACCCGATGTGTACTCTGCTACACGTGCAAGGAGCAGGAGCCGGCACTGACAGTGAGAGCGGCGGAGGCTGCTAATGAAGGTAAATATCGGGTAACCAAGTGTGACGCCCTGGGCAAGCCAGGGGTCACAGGTCACAACACCACACACACCCCACATTCCCTGCAGGAACACCAAGGTCAGAAGACAAATCCTTGTTGCCCTCCTCCAGGGGCTGATGTTCACACCAGGGGGTGGGCCAGGCAGTTGGCACCACCCACCGAGGAGTTCACAGTCCTGGAGGCGGGAAAACCAGCAGTCAAGCTAGGGAAGTGAAGGAGTAAACAGTGGAGAGTTGAGTTTGAGAGTAGAAGGAAGTGGCAGTGGAGCCAGTGACAGGAGTGGAAGTGAGAGAAGAGAAGTGACAGTTTGAAAGCCTGAAGTTGGTCCGGGTGTGTGCCCCGGACTGAGACAGCAAGGTTGGCAGACGGCGGTGACCGTCTGCAGGAGAGGCTGATCGGAGGTTGCCGAAAGGACCGTGGACGGGTGGTGGCCCGGCGGTACCGGAGCGGTATACAAAGAGAAGCCAGCACCAGTGGCAGGGGCCTTTCGGATCCCGGCAAGGCTAGGAGTCGCCATAATTTGCCAAATCCGTCAGTGAAGGGGACCTCCGGGTCTCCCAGCAGCAAAGTCCCGATTGAAGGCAACAGTCCAACCGTGAAGGGGAGAAACCGCCACCGCCAAGGCACCAGTTTCCCCGGGCCAGCGCCTGCGGGCAAGAGAGGGGCTCCTCCGGCTCATATCCAAGCTGGGGAGCGGGTTACCGGTGGGAATCCATCGCTACCAAAGAACCGTACTTGGGTGCAGGGAAGTGACCGTCACCGCTAACTGCAGGGAACATCAGCACCGTAGCCGTCCGAGGGACCCGTCCAACCAGCCGTTTGTTTACCGTGAACTGTGTCATCATCCTTGGGCTGAGTGAGTACCTCCGTGCCGTGCGGCACAGCGCTGCCCCTGCGTCCCTGCACCTCCACAGGCCCCATAACCCGCCTGTCCACCATCCTGACCTCCCCATCATCGGGCCCCGGGACTATCAAAACCTCTACCCACGGAGGGGCAAACCAACATCTAGCTGCTCCATACCACCACTCCCGGGATCCCCAGACAGAGCAGCGGTGGTGTCCACACAATCACCACAACCGTGGGTGGCGTCACGGACATTAACAAAATCCCCCACCAACAAACCCATCCCTTTCACTCACGGGCGAGGAGCGCCGCTCGAGTCCCCGGGATCCGGCCCATCGCTTGAGGCACCGAGCAGCAGCAACAGCCGCAGAGCAGCGGCGGCCGGACCCGAGCAGTGGGAGAGCGCAGCGTTGACACCCTCCTCCCCGCCCGCGACACAAGGACAGGGCTTCTTGGTTACCCGATGTTTACCGTGGTTACCAGTGTCCGCAGAAGCCGGCTCCTGCTCACTGCACATTTAGTTGTTGCTCTGTCGCTGTCACACACAGCGATGTGTGCTTCACAGCGGGAGAGCAACAACTAAAAAATGGCCCAGGACATTCAGCAACAACCAACGACCTCACAGCAGGGGCCAGGTTGTTGCTGGATGTCACACACAGCAACATCGCTAGCAACATCGCTGTTACGTCACAAAAGTTGTTCGTTAGCAGCGATGTTGCTAGCGATGTTGCTTAGTGTGTCGGGGCCTTAACTCGTTGCTTTGTGGGTGAACTCTGCCAATCTTGGCTGTGTAAGTAAACTGGGAAAACAAGCTATATTTGGGCCTTTTGTTAAACTTCTTGCTCTGTGGGAGAACTATGCCAATCTTAGCTGTGTGAGTCAAATGTGTGTAAACAGGCTCTGTAAGGGCCTTTTTTAAATTGTTGGTGAGCAGAGAAACGCTGAAATTTGTCTCTATGGGGTTACTGTTAAAAATGTACTTTATTCATTTACTTGCTATGCAACCATGATTGCTACAGTGACATTTAAAAATAGTATACTTATCCATATTTGTTTGTAGAGAAATTGTCATGCACTTATCTCTATTTTGCTTCCATTGCATCTTCCCAGCCCTTGCTACGACCATTTTACAGCCATTTTTCAGCACAGAAGTTTGGGTTCCTATTGACTTGTATTGTGTTCAGCGTCTTGGATCAAGTTGGGTTCAAGTCTAGTTCCCAAACCACGGGTCCGCTCATCTTTCGTTATGTCACATTACATGCTTCTTTCTGTTCTTGTCTGCTGACTAGAGTTGAGCGATGTTCAAGGCTCGAGTTCACCAATTTCATGTTCGAGTGCTTTTGGGGGGTGTTCGAGCTTGAGCTCGAACTCGAGCTTTTTGCTAAAAGCTCGACAGTTCGAGCTACATTCGAGAATGGTTCGATCAACAAAAAGCCTAGCTAGCTACTAGCTGGCTTTTCACTGTAATAGTGTGAATCACTGTGAATCACACTATTACCAAATTTCAGCGTATAGTGTGCGGGGGGGATGGGGCTTAGATCTGTGCTGCTGCTGAGTGCTGAGATAATGCCGATCGCCATTTTTTTCCCCTAACCGCGCGTAAAGTGGGGCGGGCCAGGATGTCAGCCAATCACAGAGACACACACAGCTAAGTGGATTTTTGCCAGACAAGCAAGGGCATGTGTCATAGGCTGTGCATGTCACATATCCTTGCCTTATAAGATACGGCCATTTTTCCCGTCGTCACCATTATCTGTCTTCTGCGTGTGGGTGACAGTCACCGCTCCCGCTGCTGCTGCTCCTGCTGTGTGCGCTATAGAGATACAGTGCAATCTACATAGTGCTTTGGGGATTAGGGACTGCTGGTTATTTCAGCCCTTTTCAGGGCTGATTTACAGGCGTTTATAGCCATAGCTGCTGGGCAGGTCCGTGCAAACGCTGTGTAGGGCTTTAGATAACAGCGTCTGCCTACCTCATCTGAGAAAATTCCTTGCTGCATTTTTTCATTAGCAGGGATAGAAAGTGAGGCTTCCTTTGCTGTCCACTGACCCACAGCACCTGGACATTGTACCCACCTGCCCATTGTTGCCACGCTATTTTATTTGCCCAAGGAGCTGACACTTTTTGTGCCATCCTAAAAGTGTGTGGAATACTAACTTAGTGTTCCTTTGCTGTCCACTGACCCACAGCACCCGGGTATTGTGCCCACCTGCCCATTTTTGCCACACTATTTTATTTGCCTAAAGAGCTGACACTATTTGTGCCATCCTAAAAGTGTCTGGAATACTAAGTTAGTGTTCCTTTGCTGTCCACTGACCCACAGCATCCGTGCATTCTACCCACCTGCCCATTTTTGCCACGCTATTTTATTTGCCCAAAGAGCTGACTCTTTTTGTGCCATCCTAAAAGTGTCTGGAATACTAACTTAGTGTTCCTTTGCTGTCCACTGACCCACAGCACCCAGGCATTGTACCCACCTGCCCATTTTTGCCACGCTATTTTATTTGCCCAAAGAGCTGACACTTTTTGTGCCATCCTAAAAGTGTCAGGAATACTAACTTAGTGTTCCTTTGCTGTCCACTGACCCACAGCACCCGGGCATTGTACCCACCTGCCCATCATTGCCACGCTATTTTATTTGACCAAAGAGCTGACACTTTTTGTGCCATCTTAAAAGTGTCTGTAATACTAACTTAGTGTTCCTTTGCTGTCCACTGACCCACAGCACCCGTTCATTCTACCCACCTGCCCATTTTTGCCATGCTATTTTATTTGCCCAAAGAGCTGACACTTTTTCTGGCATCCTAAAACTGTCTGGAATACTAAGTTAGTGTTTTTTTGCTGTCCACTGACCCACAGCACCCTGCTTTTTACCCACCTGCCCATTGTTGCCACGCTATTTTACTTGCCCAAAGAGCTGACACTTTTTGTGCCATCCTAAAAGTGTCTGGAATACTAAGTTAGTGTTCCTTTGCTGTCCACTGACCCACAGCACCCGTGCATTTTACCCACCTGCCCATTTTTGCCACGCTATTTTATTTGCCCAAAGAGCTGACACTTTTTGTGCCATCCTAAAAGTGTCTGGAATACTAAGTTAGTGTTCCTTTGCTGTCCACTGACTCACAGCACCCGTGCATTGTACCCACCTGCCTATTTTTGCCACGCTATTTTATTTGCCCAAAGAGCTGACACTTTTTGTGCCATCCTAAAAGTGTGTGGAATACTAACTTAGTGTTCCTTTGCGATCCACTGACCCACAGCACCCGTGCATTCTACCCACCTGCCCATTTTTACCACGCTATTTTATTTGCCCAAAGAGCTGACACTTTTTCTGGCATCCTAAAACTGTCTGGAATACTAAGTTAGTGTTCCTTTGCTGTCCACTGACCCACAGCACCCTGCTTTGTACCCATCTGCCCATTGTTGCCATGCTATTTTACTTGCCCAAAGAGCTGAAACTTTTTGTGCCATCCTAAAAGTGTCTGGAATACTAAGTTAGTGTTCCTTTGCTGTCCACTGACCCACAGCACCCGTGCGTTCTACCCACCTGCCCATTTTTGCCACGCTATTTTATTGCCCAAAGAGCTGACTCTTTTTGTACCATCCTAAAAGTGTCAGGAATACTAACTTAGTGTTCCTTTGCTGTCCACTGACGCACAGCACCCGGGCATTGTACCCACCTGCCCATTTTTGACACGCTGTTTTATTTGCCCAAAGAGCTGACACTTTTTCTGCCATCCTAAAATTGACTGGGATACTACCTTAGTGTTCCTTTGCTGGCAATCACGGTACAGCACCTGTGCATAGTACACACCTGTCCATTTTTGCTACACAATTCTAATTGCAAACTGTGCTGCCACTGTTAGGGGCATACTAAAATTGACTGGAATAGTCAGTTTTGGTTCTTCAGCTGTCAATAAAGCTAGACCACCTCTGCAATCTACACCACCTCTCCAATTTTGTTACCACATTTTAAGTGTCCAATCTTGTTGCTAACAAAATGAGTGGCAAAAGGACAGATGCTGGTGGAAAGGGAAAGAGGCGTGTTGGAAAAGGAAAAACTGTTTGTGTCCGTGGGGTAGGTGGGAAAGCTACATTAACATCTGCTGAAGAAAGGCCATCTTCCAGCAAAAAGTAAGATGTCTACAACTTTCCGTGGACAATCGGATGTGCTACCTTTTTTACGGAACCGAACAACTGTAACAAAGATAGATGATGCACAAAAAATAACATGCTAGAATGGATCTCAAGTGCTCCAACAAGTGGCCTCTCCTCCACTTCAACTTCAACATCCAAAAAACAACAGTCCTCTTAGTTGTCACCCCAATCGCACTTGCTTTCTCACAGTTCTCAAGTCTCCACCCGCCCTGCAGAGTATGGTGTAACAGAGATGGCTGAGTCTGCAGAGCTGTCCAGTCACACTATAGCCTTGGAATCAGAGGTCTGCTCCCAAGCTACAGTGAGTACAGACCACGAAATAGTCTGCAGTGATGCCCAGAAGCTTTGTGACTCAGATTCAGGCCCTGATGACCAAGTTTCTGAGCATAATGTAGACCCTCATTCCCAAACTGTTACACCTGTTGGTGGAGACAATGAGGAACATACTGATGACGATGGGACGCAGATACCTGATTGGGATGACAACTTAACTATTCAGTCAGGGCAGGAAGAGGTAAGGTCTGAAGGCGAGGGGAGTGCAAACACAATGCTTGATGATGAAGTTCTAGATCCCACTTACTGTCAACCCACAGTCAGGCACTCGAGGAGGTCAACAGAGGCGGTGGAGGAGGATGCGACTGACGACGAAGTTACCTTGCACCTTCCTGGACAGAGTCTGAGTACTGGAAGCACGTCAACAACTGCATCCTCAGTCACAACTCTCCCTCTGAGCACAAGTCAGGGTGGCTCTGCAGGTCGCATGGGCTCTAAGCCTTGCCTAGCCTGGTCCTTTTTTGACATCGCAAAGGATCTCCCAAATCATGTGATCTGTAAGATTTGTTGCCAATCTATAAGTAGAGGCCAAAACCTCACCAGTTTGACAACTTCTTCCATGAATCGTCACATGAATAACAAGCATAAGTCCCAGTGGAAAGCTCACAGTGATACAATGCGGGCTAGCAGAGGGGGCCAACCACCGTCTGCCCCTTCAAGTGCATCCGCACTTTTCATCCTCTATGAATGTGGGGACAGCTGTCACACATGTTTTTCCACGCAGACCTTCCACCTCTTTAACCGCAACAGGCAGTTTGCTTGGCAGGTCGTCAGTTGGTTTGGAAGGTGAAACAAGTGCTGGCGTACAGCTCTCTCAGACATCAAGAGCACCAACTTTGGATGAATGCAACATCATGTCTCCGCCTGCTCTTTCCTCATAAACCTGCAGTTTTCCAGGGACACCCTACTCCACACTGTCTCCAAACACCAGCCAGATCTCAGTGCCTCAGATGTGGACCAATAAAAGGCCATTTCCTCTGAGCCATGACAAAGCTAAGAGGTTGACTTTCACCCTCTGTAAGCTTTTGGCTACCGAAATGCTGCCTTTCTTCCTGGTTTGCACAGAGGATTTTCGAGACCTTATGTCAGTCGCAGTGCCCCAGTACCAGATGCCCAGTCGCCACTACTTCTCCAAGAAAGGTGTGCCTACGCTACACCAGCATGTCACACAGAACATCACCGCTTCTTTGAGAAACTCAGTGTGTGACAGGGTGCATTTCACCACTGATACTTGGACCAGTAAGCATGGACAGGGGTGTTACATGTCGCTTACTGGGCACTGGGTAACTATGGTGAGCGATGGAGAAGGGTCTACTGAACAAGTCTTGCCATCCCCACGACTTGTGCGTCAATCCTCTGTATGTAGAAGTTCCTCCACTGCTTCTGCCTTCTCAACCTCGTCCTGGTCCTCCACCTCCGCTCCAAGCCTGCCTGGCCAGGCCACCCGCGTTGTAACTGTGCACAGAAAATCCTGCACACCTCCTTACTATGCTGGCAGCAGAGCTCAACGGCATCATGCGGTCTTTACCTTGAAATGTCTTGGAAATAAGAGTCACAGAGCTGATTAGTTGTCGTTAGCTCTTGCAAGCGAGTTTCGTAAATGGTTGTCTCCACTCAACCTGCAGCCATGGAAGGCCGTGTGCGACAATGATGCAAACCTGGGTGCGGCCCTTCGTCAGGGCAAGGTGACACAGGTGCCTTGTATGGCTCACGTGTTGAACTTGTTGTCCAACAATTTTTAACCCACTATCCCGGCCTAGATAGGCTTCACTCTCTGCTCACTTCCGCCGTTCAACCGCCGCAGCTGACCGACTTGCATCGCTCCAGAAGTCTTTCGGCCTGCCGATCATCGCCTGAAATGCGATGTGCTGACACGTTGGAATTCGACTCTTCACATGTTGCAGCGACTGTGGCAGCACCGCTGAGCCCTGGTGCAATACGTTATGACGTATAGCCTGGGCCAACGAGATGCAGAGGTGGGGAAGATCACCCTGATGGAGTGGTCTCAGAACAAGGACCTATGCACCCTTCTGCACAGTTTCGACATGGCGACAAATATGTTTAGCGCTGAAAATGCCATTATCAACATGACAATTCCAGTCATTTACATGCTGGAGCACACGCTAAACAGTATTCAGAGTCAGGTGGTTGGACAAGAGGAAGGGGATGAAGTACAGGAGGATTCATATGCGCAAGGGATACCAACATCTACAAGGTCCAAACGTTCAGCATCACCAAGGCGGCAGGCATGGGACGGTGGAGGAGAGGGATTAACAAGGGCGCATGGTAGCAGCCAAACTGTTGAGGAAGGTGCAAGAGTCCAGGAAGAAATGGAGGACTAACTCTCGATGGACATGGAAGACTCAGCAGATGAGGGAGACTTTGGTCAAATTTCGGTTGAACGAAGTTGGGGGGAGATGTCAGAGGAAGAAAGCAAGGTTATCACCTCGCCGCCACAAACACAGCGAGGACTTGGTCCGCATGGCTGCGCAAGACACATGAGCGCCTTCTTGCTGCAGTATCTACAACATGACCCTCGGATTGTCCGAATTAGAAGTGATGATGACTACTGGGTTGCCACGCTATTAGATCCCCGGTACAAGTCCAAATTTGGAGAAATAATTCCAGCCATAGAAAGGGACGCACGTATGCAGGAGTATCAGCAGAAGCTGTTACTCAATGTTAGCTCGGCTTTTCCACCAAACACCAGTGGTGCATGGAGTGAATCTCCCAGTTGTAACTTGACAAACATGGGACTGTCTCGTCATTAACAGTCAAACCGTACCAGCAACACCGTATCGGGTGCTGGTAACAGCAATTTTATGGAATCGTTTCATAATTTTTTTAGACCATCCAATGCAAGGCCACTAGAGACAAGAGGTCTGACACATAGTCAACGGCTAGAGAGGATGATACAGGAGTATCTCCAAATGAACATCGATGCCATGACTTTGCAACTAGAGCCTTGTTCATTTTGGGGTTCCAATTTTGAAAAATTACCTGAGCTCGCCACTTACACCTTGGAGATCTTGTCAAGTCCCGCAGCCAGCGTTGTCTTGGAACGTGTCTTCAGTGCTGCTGGGTGTGTGCTGACAGATAAGCGCACGCGTCTGTCCAGTGACAATGTGGACAGACTAACGTTCATCAAGATCAACAACTCATGGATCCGCAAGGACTTTACTACACCTGTGCCATCCTGGGGAGAGTAAAGGCTGGCGTATTTTGGAATGTGCTTGATGCAAATCTACCTGTCAAGTTTGCAACTGGGGCACAAGTGATGCCACTGAAGTGGTGTCTGTGGGACCCAATTTTTGGAAAAAAGGGAGACTCTGCTTGCATTCCCCTTGCTGTGTCTTTAAAAACGAGCCAAGATGAACAAGTCATAGTTCAGCAAAGACTTTGCTACCTACCCCAGTGTCATCCTGCGGACAGTTAAGGCTGGCGTATTTTGGAATGTGCTTGATGCAAATCTACCTGTCAAGTTTGCAACTGGGGCACAAGTGATGCCACTGAATGGGGTGTCTGTGGGACCCAATTTTTGGAAAAAAGGGAGACTGCTTGGAGTCCCCTTGCTGTGTTTTTAAAAACGAGCCAAGATGAACAACTCATGGTTCAGCAAAGACTTTACTACCTACCCCGGTGTCATCCTAGGGACAGTTAAGGCTGGCATATTTTGGAATGTGCTTGATGCAAATCTACCTGTCAAGTTTGCAACTGGGGCACAAGTGATGCCACTGAATGGGGTGTCTGTGGGGCCCAATTTTGGAAAAAAGGGAGACTTCTTGGAGTCCCCTTACTGTGTTTTACATGATTTTAGAAGGGCACGACATGCCTATATCTGTGTTTCCTCCTCTTTTAACTCATCCAGCTGTTTTGTTTTCGCATGAGTATACTGTATGTCCTTGCCACTTTCCCATGTTTGTGGTGTGTTGTGAGTTGTTTGTCACCTTTTGGACACCTTGAAGGTGTTTTCATGTGACTGTGTTTGCCTGCCATTGTTTTCAATGGGGTTCGAGAGGTTTGTCAAACGGTTCGTCGAACGCGGCCTCCGTTCGACGAACCGAACCGAACTGAACTCGAGCCTTTTGAGGCTTGCTCATCTCTACTGCTGACATACCCCTAAATGTGTTTTTTACATATACTCAGTACTATCTTAATGTGGTTCCCTCAATAGTATGAGGACCTTAATTACACTTGTATACCTTTTAACAGTAACATCAGTCTGTTATTCATGATTGCTAATTTTAATTTTTGCTTTGCTCCTTTAGATTTCTGTCAGCTGGCCTATCCTTAAACTTGGAGCTTCTCCTTGGGAAGTTGATAATTTCGATAATTGTCCACGCATCCTGCCAGCAAATATGGGACAGACTTCAGCAAACTGTCATACCAGAGCCAACACCGCAAGACTGGGAATGCATTGGTTGTGGAATGTAGCAAAAATGCTATGTCTCCAACTGTATTGGGACCCTGGATGAGAAACACATACATATTAAGAAGCTTCCAAACTCAGGGTCCCAATACTAAAATTACAAGCGATAGGTTTCAGCAGTGCTGTTGGCCTTTATTGACAGCAACTACAAGTTTTGTAATTGTGGTTATTGGGACCTATGGAAGAACTGGAAATGTTAAGATGTTCAATTCTTCCATAATGGGTTGGTGCCTTCTTAATAATGAATTGGCGTTCTTCCCCCACGGCTACTCTCTGACTCCAGTGGTGAGCCTACTGTTTTTGTTTTGCGGCTGATGAGGCATTCCAACTGTCAAGACATGTGCTCAGGCCCTATCTCCGCAGATTTCTGGACCTTCAACACGGTGTCTTTAATCATAGACTTGCAAGGGCATGGTGTTTGATGGAATGTGCCTTTGGCATTCTGTGCGCTAAATGGGGGGTACTGATGAGTACCCTCCAATTAAGTGAGCAAAAGGTCAATGGTGTAATTAAAGCTTGCATAATCCTCCACAATTACACCCGCATTCATGATTCACCATTGTCTATGGAGGATGGGTGTACTACATCATTCCTAGGCCCCAACCACATGTTGACCCTAGACGCGATGAGCCTTCTGGTCTAAGAATGCATTCATTGTTTGCAAAATATTTTGTTACACCAGAGAGATATACTCTCTGGAAAGACTGTTCTGTTGCTTAGTATTTGTAATCTTAATTATGTTTATTTTCATAAAACATCAACTTTAATATCTCAAGTGAGTCTTGTATTCTACATGTGTTTGAACCAATGAAGTGTGTCTAAATTAACACAAAGAAGGAACTTGTTAAACAAGTTAAAGTTTTATTTTGAACAAAGATTTACAAGACAAAAATTGACCTTACCGATGGCAAAGGTACATTGAAGACCAGAGGCATAGCTAGAGGTTCAGTTCAGGAGAGTGAAACATCTAAGTGAGCCCCTTACCAACTAACCCAACAGCTGTGGGCTGGTATTAGGCAGGGGAGACTCATGGTTATTGGGCCCCTCAGACTAAAAATAGCAACCTGCAGCTACCCAGAATTGTCGCATTTATTAGATGCAACAATCCCGAAACTTTACTCAGCTCATCCCAATTACTATGGTGCGGTAGCAATCGAGGTAATAAGGGGTTAATGACAGCTCACCACTGCCACTAATCCTTAGATTAGTAATGGGGACGGTCTGTGAGATCCCCCTCATTACTAATCTGTAAGTGAAAAAAATAAAACAAACACAGAAAAAATCCTTTATTTGAAATAAAATACAGAAAAGACACCATCTTTTTCCACTTCATTAACAACTAAAACACCCATTAAAAAAGCCACATGCAGTCCTTCTTAATTTGATACACAGCAAAGATAAGGGACAAGGATGGGGTCTGCAGCCATATACTTTATCTGTGTTGTTTATGTTAATATGGGAGACCATATGCCAATTTTTAATTTATATAATTTTACACCATGATAGGGACACACACAGCATCTGTGATTGAATGCAGTCAGACATGATGTCACACAGGGTGAGGGTGTGACTGACTTCAACCAATCAGACACTGGGACTGCCAGTGGGTGGGGAAAGCAGTGAATATGTTTTAGGGTTAATGAGTGAGCCCGGGAAGTAGTGTAACAGTCAAGCAGGAGACTGGTTAGTATAATGTGCTTGCGCTAATCCCCCTATCCCTTATACCACCATTTTAAAGTGCCGCATTCTGGTCCCCATAGACCTATATGGGGACTGGTATTCAGGCAGATATCCAGGATGAATTCCAGGCCAGAACTGGTTGTTTTTTTCTGTTTTTTTTTTTTATAAACCCGGCTGGACCTGCCCATTCTAGGTATCTGCTGGTTCCCCATCACTAGTTGTAATGTAACAGAATATGTAAAAAGCCAAGGGGGGTGAATACGTTTGTAGGCACTGCATTTTACACTATTATTTTTATTCATAACTGCTATTTTCGATTAACCATTGTATAAATTATTCCACATTCTCCTGTGGATTATTACACCTACTACTAATTGGGATAGGATATATGAGATGGGAAATATCAAAAAGACTGAGCCGCACATCCAACACATGTGAACAAGGTGCTAGCTGAAAAAACATTACAACTACAAAATATATACAGCTGACAGGGCTCACATGCATTGGCCAATACGTAAAGCAATACTAGAGTTTCCCTTTTTCATTGTTAACATTTTAGTGTGCAGCTTTATATATTGTGTAGTGAAGGAGAGACAAATAAACACTATAACGGACAGGCAGCTGAAGTATAGCAGAGTAACTTCAGCAATGGTAACAGGCGAATCACCAGGGGGCAAAAGAGTAGTCAGTCAGGGTCTAGCCAGGAAAGTCGAGTCACTGCAAAGGGAGGATCAATAAAGTCAGAAAGCAGAACCGAGTCAGAAGCAAGGAGATCAGGTATGCAGAGGGAAACACAAACAACAGACAGGAGAGGGAAATCAGGGGCTGGGACAAGCAGACAAACGGGGGAGGGTCAAACTCAGGACACAGTAGCAGGGAGGCAGGACAGATCAGGAACACTCACCAGAGCCAGTATACAAGCTGCAAGCCAGAAATATCACTGGCACTGACCCATAGGTAGAGAGGAAATATATAGCGTCAGGGGTGGGATTCAAATTTTTAACAACAGGTTCTCTGTAAACCCCGCCCAGTTGAAAACCACACCCATTCTGTAATCACACCCATTTTGTTAGCCACACCCATTTTCACGCACATTCCTCAACCAAAAAAAAAAACAAAACAAGTAATTTAAAGTATAATCTCTTTCCTCTTCCTCTACCGTCACTCTCCTGTCCAGCCCCAGATGTTTCAGTCACTGTCACTCTCATTGTATTAAACAGGTTTTCTACAATTTTTAAAAAATATTACTAAAGGAGCCCTACTAAAATTGGAACGGACGACCTTCCCCATACACATCTCATCCCATGTGGCTGCTTTCCCCCTGCAGATCCCATCATGGCTTCTTTTCCCTGCAGATTTTATCCCATGGCCCCTCTCCCCATATAGTCCCCATCTATGCAGCCTCCTCTCCCCATATAGCTCCCATCTATGCAGCCCCCTCTCCCCATATAGCTCCCATCTTGTGTGGCCTCCTCTTCTCCCCATATAGTTCCCATCTTGTGTGGCCTCCTCTTCTCCCCATATAGTTCCCATCTTGTGTGGCCTCCTCTCCCCATATAGTTCCCATCTTGTGTGGCCTCCTCTCCCCATATAGCTGCCATCTAGGCAGCCTCCTCTTCTCCCCATATAGTTCCCTTCTTTTGCGGTCCGTTTCCCCATAGAGATGCCATCTTTTGCTGCCCCTCTCTCTGCATCTTCGGCTCACTGAGCACTTTACCTGTTGCAAGCACCTGCGGCCTCTCTGTCTCCCGTCCTCTTCCGCGGCACTCTGCACGCTGACACTGACAGACGGCAGGAGGAGGAGCTACCTCCTCACACTGCCGTCACCTCTGCAGCGTCAGCCCGTCGCTGCACGCCGGGTCAGGGAGCAGACAGGCTCCACTGAACCCGGAAGTGCGGAGGTACGGGGATTCATTTGTGCTAGTGTCTTAAAGAGACACTAACACAAATGAATACAGGGAACCAGATCAGCAGAGATGTTTCTTGCCGGTTCTGGGAACCGGCTGCTATTTTAACAACCGGTTCTTCAGAACCGGACAGAACCGGCTGAATCCAACCCCTGTATAGTGTCCTGGGATCTAGAACGAGGCAAGGGAAGTTAACCCCTGACAGGACCAGGCCAGAGCTGGGTGTAACCAGCAGCAGGGAAAAGCAGGCCTGGATCATGACAGTGTCTTTTTCTGATTCAGCACTCTGCCCTAAAACCAGGCTGTGTCCATTACCATTCATAGCAGGAGTCTAGCTGTCCAGACTTGGAGATTTTAACTCAGATAGTGTCATTTCTACCCAGACATGAAGTTTTTTTCCAGATAGTGGCATTAAGGTACCGTCACACTAAGCGACGCTCCAGCGATCCCACCAGCAACCTGACCTGGCAGGGATCGCTGGAGCGTCGCTACACGGGGTGCTGGTGAGCTGTCACACAGGCAGATCTCACCAGCAACCAGTGACCAGCCCCCAGCCAGCAGCGACGCGTGGAAGCGATGCTGCACTTGGTAACTAAGGTAAATATCGGGTAACCAACCCGATATTTACCTTGGCTACCAGTGCACACCGCTTAGCGCTGGCTCCCTGCACTCCTAGCCAGAGTACACATCGGGTTAATTACCCGATGTGTAGTCTGGCTATGTGTGCAGGAAGCAGGGAGCCGGCACTGGCAGCGTGAGAGCGGCGGACGCTGGTAACAAAGGTAAATATCCGGTAACCAAGGAAAGGGCTTCTTGGTTACCCGATATTTACATTGGTTACCAGAGTCCGCAGAAGCCGGCTCCCTGCTCACTGCACATTCAGTTGTTGCTCTCTCGCTGTCACACACAGCGATGTGTGCTTCACAGCGGGAGAGCAACAACTAAAAAATGGTCCAGGACATTCAGCAACAACCAACAACCTCACAGCAGGGGCCAGGTTGTTGCTGGATGTCACACACAGCAACATCGTGCAAGTTGTGCCTCAGCAGCAATGTTGCTAGCGATGTTGCTTAGTGTGACGGTACCTTTAGGTTAGGTTCCCGGTTTACAGAGACGCACCTTCCTGTGGTGACCGGGCTCACATGCATTGGCCAATACATAAGCTAAGGGGTACTTTGCACGCTGCAACATCGCTAGCCGATGATAGCGATGCCGAACGCGATAGTACCCGCCCCCATCGCACATGCAATATCTTGTAATAGCTGCCGTAGCGAACATTATCGCTACGGCAGCTTCACACGCACTTACTTGCCCTGCGACGTCGCTCTGGCCGGCGACCCGCCTCCTTCCTAAGGGGGCAGGTCGTGCGGCGCCACAGTGACGTCACAAGGCAGGTTGCCAATAAAAGCGGAGGGGCGGAGATGAGCGGGACGTAAACATCCCGCCCACCTCCTTCCTTCCGCATAGCCGGTGGAGGCAGGTAAGGAGAAGTTCCTCGCTCCTGTTGCTTCACACACAGCGATGTGTGCTGCCGCAGGAACGAGGAACAACATTGTACCTGTCGCTGCAGCGAAATTATGAAAATGACCGACACTACACAGATCACCGATTTACGATGCTTTTGCGATCGTTTATCGGTGCATCTAGGCTTTACACATTGCAACGTCGTTACTGTCGCTGGATGTGCATCACTTTCGATTTGACCCCGACGACATCGAAGTAGCGATGTCGCAACGTGCAAAATACCCCTAAGTGTCTCTTTTTTCAAATATTCCTATGGCTATGACATGGGAAGACCCCTTTAAGTCGCATCACGACTATAAACTGTAGATGAATATGGTTTAGTTGCCATGGAAATATAGGCCCAATAGGCTTTATCCAAGTATAATCTAATATCACTTCATATGACTGCAATAATACCATATAATAGAATATCTAACATAGAACTCATACATCAAAGTAAATATTCACTGTTTAAAGCATCATATTAATCATAACAATATTAGAACTATAGTGGCCAAAGAATGAGCTCAGCGCAAGAAAGTCCTCTCTAGTTTTTACAGGTATGTGGAGCTTCCCCTAGAGGCAAACACTTGCTATAGCTAATCCTATATACAGTGCCGAGCAAAAGGGTAACATTATTTTGAGCTCTTGAATATCAGGTTCTATATCTCACCATTCACTACAGCTTTGAATGTGATACTACCATAATTTAATAGACAATCATCTTGGCTACCTCATACATAAATTTTACTTGCAACTATATAACATATGATTAGGTAAAAGTAAAAGATTGGAAACAGTTTATTTGGTGGAGGAATACTGATGAAATGGGATTATTTTACAGCCAAAGGCATTGGATACTTCACCAATGTTGTTGGTGAGTATGTGAATAGGTCAACACACAAACTTTAAATGGATCCATTTAAAGTTTGTGTGTTGACCTATTCACATACTCACCAAGTCTAAGATCAGTTTCTGATCGAAACGCGTTTGGTGTTCAGTGCTGGTTGTTACTCATGTCGTTTATCTATGTGAGATATTACTATTTTGTACGATTTTAAGAATTCATTAAAGAAGCAGATTTTATTGCAACATTTTCCTGGAAGCTGGCTCCTTTCTCTTCATTTTCCTACATACACGCTGATAATAGCAGTGGGATCTCGTGCTTCCAAGACGTCAGAAGACTAGACGTCAGAATATGTGGTGAGCTGGACTACGTTTATTTCTCTCCAGGAAAAATCTGATGACAGATTCCCTTTAATGAGAATTAGTCTCCCTCCTCCAAAGCTGTATCAAGTAGTATGAAATATGCTGTAATGGTGAGGGAAAAAAACCACGATAACTACGTACTTACCTAAAATACCAGAAATGTGTCTATTTGTTCAAATGTTATGTAAAAGTGCCGTGATGAAAGTTTTTCACACATTTCCCCGTAGATAAATCATGCAGTGTGAAGCAGAGTTAAGAATCTGGCAATAAGAACCTTATTACACAAGTGAAATTCGGGTGACTTGCCAGTCCTCAGTCACTCAGAATGTCACGCATAATTTGGAATTTGGAATATGTTTTAAATTAACCATAACTAGAATGTACTGTGTGCTACACTCTCAGTGGAAAATTTCCCTCCATCCTTAACACAATATAGAATAACACAATAAAATGATAAATACAATGCATTCCTGTTTCATGAGTGACGCTCCCACAGGGTCGTGGGAACTACTCGTCACCGGGCTGGCGGCAGGGGTTTGGGGTGTCACAGTGGCCTGTCCCGGCTCCGTGATCCCACGGTGTCAACCAAAATGGTGGGGATGGGATGATGGCGACGAAGGGAATAATTGTTTTTCGTGACGCCACCTGTGGTATGCAACTATAATGGGAGCCGCCGCTGCGCAAGGTGTCTCTCTCTGCTGGGGCGGATGGTAACGCGGTTCAGGTGTTGCAACTCTCCACAGGCAGAGCTAGGCCCCAGGAACGATGTTGAGTGTAGTTGTCCATCCCAATGTAGGAAGCGCGGTGCGCGGGAATGATAAGACGACACAATGGTTGCAGTTTAAGATGTTTACTCACTGAGTTGCTCCTGCCATTGGACTGCCAAACTCCACTGTGATGGGAGCCAGTTTCGGGGTCGGTACCAGAGGGATACTTCATGAGTCCTTCCTCCCTGAGTTCTGTTGTGTGGGTCCCCTCGAC
The DNA here is from genome assembly GCF_048569485.1 of Anomaloglossus baeobatrachus. Classification (NCBI taxonomy): domain Eukaryota; kingdom Metazoa; phylum Chordata; class Amphibia; order Anura; family Aromobatidae; genus Anomaloglossus; species Anomaloglossus baeobatrachus. Next base: position 87,297,790 of record NC_134356.1, on the reverse strand, counting down.
TTGAAGCTACACAGGGACCCGAGTCCTTGGGGTGGTTATGTTCCCCGTCCCATCTAGCAGGCAGCATGAGTCCGTTGATGGGCCGCTCTATAGTCACGGCTCCTGGCTGTATATGCTGCTTTGCCCCGAGCGCTGTTGTGGGCCAGAAGACTTGAAATCCTCTGCCTGGCGGATTCTACTGGCAGGCCTTAAAGTGCCCACCAGCCTAGGGCTCCGCACCCTGAGATGTGCGCCGGTCCTGAGGGAGCTATCAGCTCTCCCCTCAGTGACTGTATTCTCCTGCGTCTCACTTGGTTCTCGGTGGTGACTAGACTGAATAAGTGTGTGTGTGGCTCCTGCTCCCCAAATCAGTTGCCCCGCCCACTCGAGTACCTGAGCTATTTAGTGGGAGTTATAACCAAACTTATACTGATAGGAGTAAATGTGAACAAACCAAAAGAAAAAACTCCTAAAAAGATACTTTATTCTAATAAGTATTAAAAATTATGAGTATAAAAACACTGCTCATCCATAATAATTACAGTGAAACATTACAGTGGGTGTAATAGAGTGGTAGATCCGATTGGTGGGGACAGTGCTGATTTGTTTACTGTTCTCAGGGTAGGGGCAACACTAGTGGTTGCACTAATTGCTCAGATAAATATCGATACGTGGATTGGGGGGAAGTAAACTATCTATCCCTCCCTATCCCCTACCTACCAGCGGAGGTGTACCATAAGTTATTGGGTACCCCCCGCTCCACGTCGTCTCTCCCTAATATCTCCCTACAAGCTAATCAATCAGATCCGGGAGACCCACCACCAAAGAAAGATAGTTGTGCAAATAGTCACAATAGATTTAGATAATTTGATATATTACAGCCTTTTACAGATGTTAAAAGGATCTCAGACCAAAAAATATTTCATATATAAATGGATATAAAGTCCCAGCAGGGAATGACTTATCTGCCGAGACCATCCAGTATTCTATCCCGACGCGTTTCCCCCCTATTTTTTCTAGGGGTTCATCAGGGGAATGATCCGAATTAGATCTCTAGGAAAAAATGACATATCCATCATATAATCTCTTGTTCTATTCCAATAAACTATAAGGTTCTCAACAAGCTGTGGAACTGCTGATATTAGCGTATGAAAGGGGACATACCTTATGTCTTAATAAATGACGGTCACAAAGACAGTATGGCATCAGCCGCCCATAACAGGGCATTCAGTCTGTGGTGAAACGCTGCTTTCAATATTCTGCAGGTCCCATAGTATCAGCTATCAAAAATAACATATCCATGATATAATCTCTTGTTCTATTCCAACAAACTAAAAAGTTCTCAACAAGCTGTGGAGCCACTGATATTGCCGTATGAAAAGGGACATACCTTATATCTTAGTAAATGACGGTCACAAAGACAGTGTGGCATCAGCCGCTCATAATAGGGCATTCAGTCTGTAGTGAAACGCTGCTTTCAATATTCTGCAGGTCCCATAATATCAGCTATCAAAAATAACATATCCATGATATAATCTCTTGTTCTGTCCAAGCAAGCTATACAGTTCTCAGCAAGTTGTGGAACTACTGATATTACCGTATGAAAAGGGGGACATACCTTATATCTTAGTAAATGACGGTCACAAAGACAGTGTGGAATCAGCCGCCCATAATAGGGCATTCAGTCTGTAGTGAAACGCTGCTTTCAGTATTCTGCAGGTCCCTTGGTATCAGCTGTCATATCACACAGCTGCCCTTTCGCCATCACTGTCTTATATGTACTTTGGATGCTTACCGTTCCCGCCTCCCAGTTTCGCGCCGGAAGTGCTAGATGTGCCACTTCCGCATCCGCTCCCTGGGACTGCATCGTGACGCACCATGGCGATCAACCGGAAGTGATCCGGAGGTCACCTCCGCAGCTGCGCAGTATGGTGCGTTCCACGAGCTGCTAACCGGAAACAGTCATCCGGCGTCACTTCCTTTTCATACGGTAATATCAGTAGTTCCACAACTTGCTGAGAACTGTATAGCTTGCTTGGACAGAACAAGAGATTATATCATGGATATGTTATTTTTGATAGCTGATATTATGGGACCTGCAGAATATTGAAAGCAGCGTTTCACTACAGACTGAATGCCCTATTATGAGCGGCTGATGCCACACTGTCTTTGTGACCGTCATTTACTAAGATATAAGGTATGTCCCTTTTCATACGGCAATATCAGTGGCTCCACAGCTTGTTGAGAACTTTTTAGTTTGTTGGAATAGAACAAGAGATTATATCATGAATATGTTATTTTTGATAGCTGATACTATGGGACCTGCAGAATATTGAAAGCAGCGTTTCACCACAGACTGAATGCCCTGTTATGGGCGGCTGATGCCATACTGTCTTTGTGACCGTCATTTATTAAGACATAAGGTATGTCCCCTTTCATACGCTAATATCAGCAGTTCCACAGCTTGTTGAGAACCTTATAGTTTATTGGAATAGAACAAGAGATTATATGATGGATATGTCATTTTTTCCTAGAGATCTAATTCGGATCATTCCCCTGATGAACCCCTAGAAAAAATAGGGGGGAAACGCGTCGGGATAGAATACTGGATGGTCTCGGCAGATAAGTCATTCCCTGCTGGGACTTTATATCCATTTATATATGAAATATTTTTTGGTCTGAGATCCTTTTAACATCTGTAAAAGGCTGTAATATATCAAATTATCTAAATCTATTGTGACTATTTGCACAACTATCTTTCTTTGGTGGTGGGTCTCCCGGATCTGATTGATTAGCTTGTAGGGAGATATTAGGGAGAGACGACGTGGAGCGGGGGGTACCCAATAACTTATGGTACACCTCCGCTGGTAGGTAGGGGATAGGGAGGGATAGATAGTTTACTTCCCCCCAATCCACGTATCGATATTTATCTGAGCAATTAGTGCAACCACTAGTGTTGCCCCTACCCTGAGAACAGTAAACAAATCAGCACTGTCCCCACCAATCGGATCTACCACTCTATTACACCCACTGTAATGTTTCACTGTAATTATTATGGATGAGCAGTGTTTTTATACTCATAATTTTTAATACTTATTAGAATAAAGTATCTTTTTAGGAGTTTTTTCTATTTAGTGGGAGGCCCCAGACAATATGGTGACCATCTTAAATGACCCTATCCTAACCCCGTCCCGGTGAGTGGGCAACTAGCTTATGTGTGGATGTGGATGTTGTGCACCATCACCGACCTCCTCCTTACTCAGGATGAGTACCGCACCTCTGGTGAGATTTAAGAAACAGGAGAACAAGAAGTGGATAATATGCAAAAATAGTGAAAATGTTATTCCATCAAAGTTCAAGATGTACAATCAATAAACATACAAAGGACAAAGGGGGTATTGGCACATTAATATACACTGGTAGTGTGGCACCCCTGACCTGGTCAGGCACCACTGAGTACTGCACTCAGGCTGAGTGAGTACAATACAGGTAATCCTGAAGGCTGACTAGGGTGTGGACACACAGGCACATAGTAACCAGGTCTCCCACACTTACCTTTGAAGGGACCCCTGGGAGACCCAGGAGGGGGCATGGTCTCCATCTCCACTCAAGGGGTGTGGTAGAGAGGCTGGTTGCTAGGTTGCGGAGGCAGGTACAGAGGGGAGGAAGTAGTGAGCCGAGTCAGTTAGTGAAGCTCAATGGTTAGAGAAGTCGCAGAGAAAGAACCTGCGAGCTGTTACTAGTCAGACACCGCAGGTGTTGTAGCTGCTGGTGGGGGAGAACGGCTACCTTGCAGTGCCGCCTGAAAACCACCTAGGGCCGGAGTGCTAAGAGATGGCTGAGTAAGGGGACTGCCTGGTGGACCAGGCCCACACGGGAAAACAGGTTCCCAGAGCAGGAACCTATTTACTAGGCCTGCTAAACCTGCTGGTGAGGGCACTTCATGCCCTTCACCAAACCTGCACAGAGTCCGCAGCCACGCAGCAACGAGAGGGCCCATAAGTGACAAGAGGCAAGCAGCCAGAGTTACTTGGTCCAGGCTGCAAGCAAACGACCAAAAAGGGGAGAACAGGTGGAAGCAACTTCCCTGGGTGACCCCGTAGGACTTCAAGTCTGGGTCACAACAAAAATAAGAGGGCTAGGAAAGCGAGTCAGCAATCGCCCCTACATCAGCCGAAGGGATACTAGGTTCCTCCTCTCATCGCCCGGGTTGACTCACAGCTACCATCTGAAAGTGAGTAAAAACCCTGAAAGACATTGCTGCTGGTGTGTGTGATACCAATGCGATATGACTGAAAAAATGAGTGTGATTAGAAAGGAATCATAATCAAAAGATAGTGATCCCAGATATTATTTGATCCATAAATAATTCAGTATCAGAGAGAGATGTCCTCTGGTTGAACCTATTCCACTATGACCAAAGAATACGTGTCAAACAGATCTTAAGCAAAACCACGATAATGAAGAAGTAACGTTTACAGTTCCACAGTCAGAAAATTCGTGGTTATTTGACAACAGGTGCAAGGAAGCTGGCCTGTAAAATTTACGGCTCATTGCAATATCTCCAGGAAAACTGTGGTCAACTGGCAGAATGTACAGGAAATGTGCAGAAAGCGGCTGGTGCCCACAGCAGTTTGTGGTCAAGTTACATGAACATGACTCAGCTGTCACATGCTGGTCACTAATTCACTACTCAAGCACACGACGTACAAAGTTTTCCTATAAAAATACACCGGACTCGCTTAGTGATTAGGGACATTTTCCAGGACGCTCAAGTGGATGCACTGTTCCTGTGATGCAAGATGCCATGTTGTTTCCTACTCAATAATCGAGTCCCTCTGATGAGAAGGATTGCTAAAACATACGGTAATGTTGATGCATATTTCTGTTATTGTATAAGATTCTATGACTAAAAAAGTAGTTCTAATGCCTATGTACCATTGACTATTCATGTGCTATTAAAATAAATAGTATCTTGCTATAAAGAATATTAGTATTCGTGCCTGATTAGGATATCAGTGAGCGCTTCGTAAGTACGGACTTTCAGCCCCCTTTTTAGTAGAATTTAGCAAGACAGTGTGTGAGTTCTTCTGCGACCTGTGGTACTACTCACTTACACTGGGCCCTGGGGCCAGCCTCACTCTCGGAAGGCCACAACAACTTACTGCAACTAACATCAGTCCCAGGCGTCCCCTAAACTGCAGTGGTGGTCACCTCTGACCGCGAATACCGATAGTGACGTCACGAATCCCCCATTGAAGGTAACCTACCTGTGATCAGAAGATTTCCCAGCCCACGAAGACCCTGTGGCATCTTGCATCAGAAGGTAATGCAGGGCTTCACAGTAGCAGCCATACAGAATCACAGATAAAGTGGTGAGAGTGCCAATCAGCACAAGCAGTTGTCACCACTCACAATCAGTGCTACATACCAAAAAGACAGGGATGTAAGGTATCATCCACAGATAAAGTGCCAATAGTGCCTGGACAGAAGACCTGGAGTCCCCCCCGGGGGAAAGATAACGCGCGTTTCACGTGTGAGATGCAGTACCTTGTGGCGACTGAAGCCTCAGGAGTGCCACATGAGCATGGTATGGTCTAGGATTAGATTGCAAATAAATTGTATGTATTCCTGTAAATTAGCATGATTCTGGGCTTTAACCCTCATTTAACTCTCATTGGTCATGTATGGCCCTTTAATGCGGGTTCATGCGGTGAACCTGCATTATTCTCCACACATGTCTGCTAATCAGATCAGCAGATATGTGTGGCTAACAGGTCCTGGTGAATCGGAGATCCACCAATGCCGGTTAACCCCATAGATTGTCAAACTTTGACAGTGCGATCTAAAGAGATTCGTCGGGGACCGCGCTGTTCCCCGCCACCATCAGCGGCCCCTTGATGCGATCATGGTTTGGCATTGCAGCGTGTGGTCAGATGATATCATGACGCTAATGTGGCGCACCTGACCTGGTCAGGTGCCACTGAGTACTGCACTCAGGCTGAGTGAGTACAAAACAGGTAATCCCAAAGGCTGGCTAGGGTGTGGACACACAGACACAAAGTAACCAGGAACACACACACAGCTTAGAGGGAACCCATGGGCGGACCAAGGGGGGGGGGCCCTCGCATCCCAGCTAGTGGTGGGTGGTGGGTCTGGAGACAGGAGGTGTGCAGTGGCAGTCAGAGGAGTAGGAGAGGAGCAGCCGAGTCTGGTGTGTAGGGCTGAAGAGCAGGACACAGCCGGACCCTGCCGGTGGCTGCTGGTGGGGGAGAACGGCTACCCAGTAGTGACGCCTGAAAACCACCTAGAGCAGTAGTGAAGAGGTGGCTGAGTAAGGGGACTACCGGTAGACCAGGCCTGCACGGGGAAACAGGTCCCCAGAGCAGGAACCCATCTACTTGGCCTGCTAAACCTGCTGGTGAGGGTGCTGGGTGTACCTCACCAAACCACACAGAGTCTGCAGCATCAACAGCAATGAGGGGGCTCATAAGTAACAGAAGGCAAGCAGCCAGAATTACTTGGCCCACGCTGTCAGCAAACGGGCCAGAATAGGGAGTAGAAGCAGTTGCAACTTCCCTGGGTGATCCCGGAGCACTTCAAGTCGGAGTCACCTCAAAACTAGAAGGGCTAGGAAGGCGAGTCAGCAGTCACGCCTGGATCAGCCTGAAGGATACCTGGTTCCCCTCCTGGTTCATCATAGCATCGGCCGGGTTGTCTCACTCTACCACCAGAAAGTGAGTAAAAACCCTGAAAGACATTGCTGCTTGTGTGTGAGTTCTTCTGCGACCTGTGGTACTACGGACTTACACCCGAGCCCTGGGGCCATCCTCACTCTCGGGAGGCCACACCACCTAACTGCATCTACCATCAGCCCCAGTCGCTCCCTAAACTGCAGTGGCGGTCACCCACTGACCGCAAATACTGAGAGTGGTGTGACGATTCCCATAGAAGTTAACCTGACCTACCCATTCCAGGAAGATTTCCAGCACGTGAAGTCCCTGGAGACCCTGAGGTGACCTGAAGGTAATGGGGTTTCACACTGCCATGATGTGTTTCCTCTGAATGCCAGCAGAGCGTCGACATCACAGGAACACAGTATTATTGTGGTATGTATCCACCTTCACAAAAGATGCTCCGACATGCTAAAGTATGTATCCACTCTGTTCTATCATTGATTATATATCTATTGGCATGAAATAAAGTGTATACCTATTTCTATTCATATGTTTTCACATTCTATTTATTTTTTACATCGGTCAGGAAAAACACAGGAGCAAACTCTGAACACTACCTTACACCAATGGAAACTGTCGAGAAATTTCTGCAATTATTTCACAAAATGGCGCTTTTAAATAAAGCTTCTTCCACCAGTACTCGGCCAAATGTCCTGACAACAAATTTTGGCACGTGCCACGCATCTTTCTCAGTATTTCCGTCTTCACATGACCCCAATGCGCTTCAATGCGCTGAGTATTAGCACCAGTTATCGGATCAACGAAATTCTGCTCATGATTGACGGTTTGATGCGCATAATTGAACATGGGCCAGTTTTTTATATTTCGATAGGCGGCCCACTGATCAGAGATGATCCTAGAACCAGGCGCAATGTGACGCTGAATAATAGGTCTCAACATTGCTTCGTTACGGCGAAGGACGTGAAACATGCGTAATTCTTGCTCGCCATTTGCATGCTTCCACACCATGCCGAAGATCCATGGACCAACGATGCGGTTTCTAAAATTGTGGCGAGCTGGAGGAGCGCGATTTCCAAGTAGCAACCTTCCACGGTTATATTTTGTGGAGGTGGATACATGCCACAATATTTGGATCAAAACTGACTGCTCTTAGGTTAGTGGATACATACTGGAGCATGTCAGAGTAGTTAGTAGATACATACTGGAGCATGTCAGAGTATCTTTTGTGGAGGTGGATACATGCCACAATAATACCCAGGAACACAGCATCGGTGTGTACAGACATAAAGTCCCATATGGGGACTAGTAAAATCAATAAAAAGTGTAAAAAAAAGTTTTAAAAAATATATAAAAAGAAACCCAAAAACTAAAAGTTCAAATCATCCCATTTTTGCCCCATTGAAAATAATACAGTAATAAAAAAAATACACATATTTGGTATTTCCACATTCTGATCTATCAAAATATTCTAAATATCAAATCAATTATTCTGATCAACTAATGGCATAGCAAGAAAAAAAAAGTCAAAAAGGCAGAATTAAATTTTTTTGATCACTGCAACATTACATTAAAATGCAACAAGAGGCAATCAAAACATCGCATCTACCCAAAAATTGTATCAGTAAAAATGTCAGGTCAAGATGCAAAAATAAGCTGTCATTGAGCCCCAGATCCCAAAAATGAGAACATTACAGGTCTCGAAAGGAAGTGCAATTCTTTTTTTACAAACTTCAGAATTTTTGTTCACCATTTGGATAAAAGTAAAACCTTACATGTTTGGTATCTACGAACTTGTACTGACCTTCGGAATCATACTACCAAGCCAGTTCATATAGTGAACATTGTAAGTCCAAAAAAAAAACAATCTTGCAATTGTAGTTTTTTTGTTGCAATTTCACCGCACTTGCATTTGTTTTCCCGTTTTCCAGTATAATATGAAGCAAAATGAATGGTGACTTTCAAAAATACAATTCGTCCCACAAAAAAACAAGCTGTCATATGGCTACGATGACGGAAAAATAAAAAAGTTATGTCTCTTGGAAGAACTGAAAGAAAAAAACGAAAAAAGGAAAATCGCCCCGCAGTGAAGGAATGAATAACCTTCTAACATAAAACTAACAAAAAAATACTAAGAAATAGAAATGTATTGTGAAATTCTAAAATTATGTTTTGATTAATATTTTGTAAACTTATACAGTGTAAAAACAATGTTGGCACAGAAAGTACTGCCTCCTTGTATCTCATTGTAAATTATGCAGGCAAAAATAATTTTGCCCCTGTATCTTTTTGGAACTGAAGAAGAGACAAACTACTGCTTCTCCGTCTCTACATGTCTCATTATAAATTACACCGTATAGACAAAAGTATTGAGACGCCTGCACATTACACCTAAAGGAGCTTTTATGACATCCCATTCTAAAATCCATAGGCGCCAATATGGAGCTGGTCCCATCTATTCTTTGCCTAATACCATCTTCTTCTGCTTGACTGTAAACTCAAAGAATGTGAAGTCAATGACCTGTCAATCAAACACAATAAGGTGGAGCTTGGAAGAAACAGAGTTGGGGAGACAGACGCTCGAGAAGTACTCCAACCACTTTCAGAGCACTTAATTGACATTGAAACATGGATTTTTTTTTGTTATGGACACCTTATAAGTGAAGGTACAGACCATGTATTGTGGCGCCCCTGAGGCTTCAGTCGCCACAGAGGTACTGCATCTCAGCCAGAGATCTGGTGCCCCATCCTGGGTATGGAAGAGGTCATCCACCAGTTTGCACACAAACACACAGACACTTTCACTCAGCAATACCCCATCAGACCATAGTAAGGGCTTGGTGAACCCGAGGCCAGGCTGGGGGATGGAGTCTAGTTAGTGGGAGCACACTGTAGAAAGGGTGAGTCAAGAAGGAGCAGTGGAGGATTGAAGACCTGTGGTGCAGTTCGGCCCAGGCACACGACAGAAAGGGTCCTAGAGCCCACGGGATGTGTGCCATGCTCCCGTGGCCTCGTTCCACATACCACATATTGGAGTGGAGGGACTTGGCTGCAGAACGGAGACTGGACCCTAGACTAGAGGAGGAGAACCAGCGTGCTCAGCTAGTAAAACCAAAAGCTAGGGACACATCTAGTGCCAAAGCCAACTCCACACACGAATCCGCTGGAAGGTGACCACATAGGGCCAAGGGATAGAGCTTCAAGCCACCCGACAGCGTATATGGACACTGGCTCAGGGCAGTGTGTGCATAGGCCGAGGACAGGCGGGCGAGAAGTCAGCGCAGGAAGATGACCGGGGAAGGAACATAAGAAGGGTGCACCAGTCTTGACCTCCGAACTACCCGGGATCAACTGGAACCCATCACAGTGGAGCCCAACACTCCAAAGGTGGTCACTGACTAGTCATGTTACCTTGGAACTTGCTACAGTGAGTAAAAACTTTGAGATTGCATCCCTGTGTCGTTCCATTATTCACCTGTGCCTCTAGCCCTGCACTTCCGCCATCACCTACAACTAGACAATCGAACCGGCTCACTGCTTGTAATACACTCAGGACTGTTTCAACTTGATCCTGCACGGATGATCCCAGGTGAGGATGTCCACAGTTCATATAGAATGGCAAAAAATCCAGTGGATCACAGGCATTTTCTCTTAAAAAAATATTTCTTTGTTGCTTACATTAAAATTCATCACATATGGTATCCAGCAGATAAAGGGGAAAGTTCGTCCTAGTTCATCCAACGCATTTCGACACAATGCTATGTCATAAAGTATTATTCATGTGTACCGCCCCAGGGCTCGGCCACAGCTGCCAAGCCGCTCGGATTCGTGCTCATCAGTGGGTGGCTAGAGCTCTCCATGGACCCAGGGGTCACGGCGCTCTGAAAGGGGGGTTGGCGCTACACGCAGGGATTTCGGTGGGGAAATCCACGGCCGGAGCCGCGGTGGTTTGTAGGAGATTTAGGATTGTGACGCCACCCACGGGTTGTGGTGAATGGATGGACACCACTGCTGCCGTTAACTAGGCTTCTGGGGACGGTGTTGCACAGCTTGGTGTTGACCCCCTCCGTGGGTAGGGGTATGGTGATCCCGGGGGCCCGAGGGAGGTGCTGAGGCGAGGGGACGGATGCGTGCTGGGGTGTCAGTGCGGTGCGGCGCGGTGCGCGGTCCGAAGGCACTGTTGTACTCACTATGAGAAAACACGCTGGAGTCTCTGGTAAACCAAACAAGGTGGTTAACGGTGCCCACAGCCGGCTGCAGTTTCCCCTTAATTGGTTGGTGGTTTCTGCCTTTCTCCTGCACCTCTCTTGTGTGAAAGTTATGACTCCTATGCCTAAGCAACGGTAGTCCACTCCCCGGCTTTCTGTGTGTCGGGAGAGCCCTGTGTGCCCGCAGACGCTGGCCCCTTGGGTCTCTATGCTTTGGCAGTGGCTTTACCCTAATCGTTGGGCTGTTGTCTTCAGTCAGGTCTTGTGTGGGAAAGGTCCTAAAGTCCAATTCTCAATCAGTTGATTTGACATAGCCTAGCTGTTTCTAGGCCTCGTCTGAGTACCCCTCCTGGTGTTCCGGTTTCCAATCGGCTCCCCGGTTTGGTACTGGCGGGCCACCGCCCGTCCCCGGTCCCTACGGTTCCACCGGCTGTAATCCCAGCTCCTGCAGGCGGCCACCACCATCTGCCTCCTTGCCAGAGGCGACTGGGCTCCAACCCAGACACCTGGTGTAGACTTGTTGGCAGACCTGAGCACAGGTCTGCTTTTGAACTTGACTCCAACTCGTCTCCCACTCAGTTTTTCCCGCCTCCGGGACTGTGAACTCCTCGGTGGGTGGAGCCAACCACCTGGCTCCAGCCCCCTGGTGTGGACATCAAACCCGGAGGGTGGTGACAAGGTTTTGTAGTTTGGCTGCTGTCACCTTTTTAGGGGAGGGGGTATGCGTGTGGGACTACCTGGGACGACCTGACTAGTCCAGGGCGTCACACATGGAATAAGAATAAGACTTTATGACATAGCATTGTGTCAAAAGGCGTTGGTTGAACTAGGATTAACTGTACACTTTATCTGCTGGATACTATCTGTGATGAATTTTAATGTAAGCAATAAAGAAATAGATTTTTAAGAAAAAATGCCTGTGATCCGCTGGAGTTTTTGCCTTTCTATATCACCTATTACTAACCCCATCGGCCCAAGGGCCCAGCTCTACATGTGGAGAGCTATATCAACCAAGCTGCATCACCATCTGCCCCAGAGGTTCCATCCTGTAGCATCGGCTGTCTCTGGCTGAGTATCACAGATAGCGTCACAAACTATTATTCCCCTTTTTAACTGACACCACCGGGGTCACGGAAGCGGGCCTTGCCACCGCAGCATCCCAGAACAGAACTGCAGTCTCGTAACGAGTAGCCCCACGCCCCCGGTGTGGGCGTGTCAACTTGGAGTCACGAACAGGATTTTGTACCCGTTACAATGGGTACTGTGCGCCTTAAAGACTGTGTAAATAGCATTCGCTAAAAACAATGGCTGCCATTAATCACGCAGCACGGGAAGAAAGGGGGTGTGCTATCATGGGCGGAACCCAGAAAAGTGTGCAAAGAGAAGTCCAGAGTGAATTAACCCCAGCCTCCCCAGGAGAGAGGAGGACGCAAAAACATGTTGAACGAGGAGGAAGGCCTGGCTGCTGTCACAGTCGCAGCCGCAGTGCCTGTAATACCATTCTCGATGCCATATATCCCTGGAGAAGCATGGCTACCCCAGTACTCAGGAGAGTCTCACACCCTGGGTGACTTCAAAGAGAGATTGTATAGCTTGTTCAAGGTATACTCCCTGGCTGAGGGCCAGAAAGCGAGCATCCTAATCAGCCAGCTGCGGCCCAGTGGGAGGTAAAATCCTGGCCGGAGGCTGACAAAAGGACTGAGAGGCAAATCCTGACCAAGCTAAAAGCCACCTTTGACACCTGCACTGCCGCCGAGATAAAGATGAGGTTCTTTGGATGCAAACAAAGGGTGCAGGACAATGTCCGAAACTATGCTCTGAACTTTCAAGAGGCAATGCAGGCTGTTAATCCCACTTTACATGCTGCAATGTATCTTACAATGTGTCGGCGGGGTCACGTCGTAAGTGACGCATATCTGGCATCATAAGGTACATTGCAGTGTGTGACAGGTACGTGCGATTACGATTGAACGGTAAAACGTTCATTGCACGCACATTGTTCATTTCTCTAGAATTGAACGTCAGATTGTTCATCGTACCCGGGGTAGCACACATCGCAGTGTGTGACACCCTGGGAACGATGAACAGATCTTACCTGCGTCCCGCGGCTCCCGGCCAGCAATGCAAAAGGAAGGAGGTGGGCGGGATGTTTACATCCCGCTCAGCTCCGACCCTCCGCTTCTATTGGCCGGCTGCCGCGTGACATCGCTGTGACGTCGAACGTCCCTCCCACTCCAGGAAGTGGACGTTCGCCGCCCACAGCGAGGTCGTATGGACGGGTAAGTACGTGTGACGGGGGTTAATCGTTTGTGCAGCACATTCAACAAATTGAACATACGATATCGTATTCTGGATCATAAGGTGTAAAGCAGGTTTTAAGCAGGTAGATCCTGATATAGGAGCCGTGGCCAACCAGCCTATTCGGAAGAAGTTTTGGGGACTCTTGAGACAGTGAAATTTCAGCTGCAGCAAGGTGAGAAGCTTTATTCTTACACTTCATTTCACTCTCTCTGATTTCCCGAATATTCTGGGTAAGGCTGTACACACGGTTCAAGAACTCTGGCATCACCAGTGAGTATTGTTTTTTTCATGCATGTCTGAATGAGAGTTGAAATATAGAGTAATAAGATAATCTGTGGTCCGTCCATTAACTGATTGCATAGAGTGCATAGCACGGAATTTGGGATAGTCTCTGTATAATTGCATTTGCTGTGTTGCTGTGTTTTGTGTTTTTGTGGCAATACTCTGGTCTAGGGATATGTGTTCATAAGTGGTTTCATATTAATGCCTAGATAAAGTAGGGAGGCAATAGGTTGTTGTATATTGATGAGAAGCCTCTGAATAACAAAGTGACAAGTAATTGTGATAAGTGACTTGGTGAAATAATATGTATGTATAAGTCTAATGGTTATATGTCATACTGTGGACTGTGAAAAGATGTTCCGGTTGTGAAATGTCACAGGGCATAGCCATATAGAGTATTTGAGTGGATACCTGACATATGTATTTTTTCCCATCAGTATCAAGAGCGGTTTAGATAATTTTATTTGCATGTGAGGTTAACTGATCCTTGGAAGGGGTGTATTGTTACCTATGCTTCTGGAATCAATGAATGAGTAAGACAAGTGGTCCTGGGATCTGTCCTTATAGTGAGATATTGTGTGTTTCTTCCCCTCAAAATGGGGATGAAGGTTTTATAGTAAAGTAGAATATTAGTGCTGTGAAGGTATATAAGTGGTCTCAATTTTCTGCAGGGATTGTGTATTATACCAGTGGGTATTAGGATTGTGTTATGGAAAGCTGAATCTGAACGAGATAAGACTCTTGCTAAACAAACTGTGCGCTGCTGACATTCTTTTGGGAGGGGTCAAGTGAACAGCTGCGCGATTTTCTGCCCTCTGTGAGAAGTCAGCTCTGTTAATTGTTTTGGTTTAACTCTTACGTTTGTTGCTGAAATACTTTGTAAAGGACCAGCATGGAGTAGCCAAACTGCACACATCAGGTCAAGTGGGTTAGAGAGCCGTGTGGCCTTCCCACTTACATGGAGGTGGTCTAGCAGGTGAGAGGACTATCACACCTGGTCCTTCCTGCTTTAGTCATCTGGTCTATTGGGTGAGAGGTGTTTTTTAACCCTTCCCAATACGCCCTACAAGTGTAGCAGGTGAGAGTGAATGCTGATTGAGCCTTCTTGCTACCACTTGAGAGCCCATTCTGACTTGCCAGGAGACGTGTGGCCTGTTAACAAGGTTCAGGGACACTGAGAGGGCATTTGCAGAAAGGTGGGCTGTGTGGGAATAAGTTGAAGCCATGGGCAACTTGTTCAGTGTGCAGCGTGGGGCTCCAGCAGGATCCAAAACAGCCAAACAGATAGTGCAAGAAAGAGAAGGCAAAGAAGCAGTGAAAAATGTCAGACCGATACTCAAAAAGGCAGACATGCCAGAGTACGGATGTTTGGATGTTGAGAAATGGCACAGATTCAGGGAAGAAAAGAGAGGTTGGATAAAAGACAAGAGGGTAGAGCAACAAGTAAATAAATGGTGTCGTGTGGCTGAAGAGGTGCAGCATTGTGGATATAAAGAGACCACAGCGGGAGATAAGGTGTATTATGAATGTTTTAATGCACCAAAAGCAGGAATTGTGACTGCTACCGCCCCCCCTTCTCATAAGCAGAAACCCAGACCAGATGAATGGACTTGTAAACATTGTAGTCAGAAAATCCCAGACTGGAGAGGTACTTGTGCTACATGTAATGTTACTCGCCCTAAGCGGATTGCACTAAATCCTGTTCGAACCAGATCACATGTGATGACAGAGGACGCTGACACTGAGACAGAGGTAGTGAAGGAATTGAGTTTTGCGGAGGAAGCTGACGGTGAGGAAAGGAAAGAACGCGCTGGGACCAGTACAAAAAAATCAGATACATCCCGACCGAGGAAGGTCACAAGAATCAGACAGACACAGGAATATTACCCCTGGAGCCCCTCTGACCAGCTAGCTATGTTGAAACAGTTACCTGACCCTGAAAACCAACCTTTCCCATTTTACAGGCAAATACAGACAATACAGGTGACTTATAAATGCACTTGGGCAGACCTCGAGAGTTTGGTGACTGCAAAAGCAGGTGACGTGCTGGGACACATAATTAAGACGCATACTGATATGATGAAGGAGCAATCATGGGTCATGGACGTTGAGTCTGAGAGGTCTGGAATGACGTACTGTGAGGCATTGAAAGGATGGGCTACAAAGAAACAAACAGAGCAGTCTGTACTGATGACTGACGTGACACAGCAAAAAGGGGAGAGTATAGAGACGTACTTTGGGAGGTTACAGCTGAAGTGGACAGACATGGGGTACAGTGCAAGAAACGACCTTGATATCAAAATATTGGTGAATGCATTCATTGACGGTATGAATAAGTTTTTACGAGAAGCAGTACAGACAGCCAGACCTGAGTGGAGAAACATGGACCCAACAGACCTTCTGCAAGTAGCTAAGGGGGTTGAACTGACAAAATGCAAGCGACCAGTTATGTATGCTAGAGCACAAGGAAGACAGTGGAAACAGAGGGGGGGGCACCAGGTGACCGAGCAACCGTACAGTGCTGGAATTGTGGACAGAATGGACATTATGCCAGACAGTGCAAAAACTCCAAAAAGGAGAGTGAGCAGACTGATTTCCCTCCTCCCTTGCCTCTGACCTAGGAAACTGGCAACCCAGTGACAAATGTGTACCCTGTTTTCGTTCCCTCAGGACCTGGTCCCACCTTACTTACGACCATAACCATGCCAGGGGGGAAAGAGGCAGAATTTTTAATTGACACTGGGGCAGCCGGCACTGTGGTACATAAAGACCTGATAAAGCCAGATATGATCACTGACGAGACTGTGGAGTGTGTTGGGGTGGAGGGATTGGTGTCTGAAACTCCCTTGACAAAACAGATGAAGCTGAGATTACAAGATAGCCAGGAAATTCTCACAAAGCTTATTGTTAGTGAAAATACTCCTATGAATTTGCTGGGGGCTGATGTGTTAAGTGCTATCCAGGCTACCATACAATACACCCCAGAAGGTATTACAGTCACAAGTCCCCTCTCTGACAAACACTTGTGCAAGATTGCAGCAATGGTGTACATGTCCAAATCTGCGAGAGTGTCCGATACCAGAACTAGTGAAGACATAGCAATGCAACAAGTTCCAGACATTGTATGGGCAAAGGGAAAAACTGATGTTGGTCGGCTTCCTATTCCCCCAGTCATGATAAAATTAAAAGAGGGCTCCACTCCTCCTTGTTTAAAACAGTATCCCTTAAGTCCAGCCAAATCAATGGCCCTGACCAGAGATATAAGAGAATATGTGGAAGCAGGGGCTCTAGTACAAAGGTCCTCCCCCTGTAACACTCCCTTGTATCCAATCAAGAAAAAAGGGCCCAAAGGTTCCCCTGACACGTACAGAATGGTGCATGATTTGAGAGCTGTCAATGCTGTCACTGAGAGTGTAACACCAATTGTTCCAAACCCACATACCTTACTGTCACAAATCCCAGGGACCTCCAAATGTTTTACAGTAATTGATTTGGCAAATGCCTTTTTCTCAGTGCCTCTACACCCTGACTGTCAGTATCTTTTTGCCTTCACACATGAGGGGAAACAGTACATGTGGACAGTCCTCCCGCAAGGAGGAATGAATTCACCTACCATTTATTCTACAGCTATGGCAGGAATTCTGGAGCAGTGGCAACCGCCTCATCCACAGGTTACGCTATTGCAGTATGTGGATGACCTTTTGCTCTGCTGTCCAGACCAGACGTCCTGCAAGGAAGCCACAATTTCTTTGTTGTGTTTTCTGGCAGAGAATGGTTGCAAAGTTTCACGTGAAAAATTACAGTACTGTAAGCAAAAGGTAACATTTTTGGGTCACTGTATCTCTGAAGGTACGAGACACCTGACTGAGGAGAGAAAACAAGCAGTCCAAAATCTCTCCTTACCCAGGTCCCACCGGCAACTGCGCACCTTTTTGGGCTTAGTGTCATACTGCAGGCCTTGGATAAGGTCTGCCTCGCAAATGATGCAACCCCTCTATGATTGTCTGTCATCTGACCCCTTTGACCTCACTCAGGAAGCTATTGATTCCTTTCATTCCCTTAAACTACTCATTGTATCTGCCCCAGCCCTGGGTATTCCAAATTACGATCAACCATTTTTCTTGTTTTGCACAGAACAGGGAGGGCATGCGACAGCCGTCCTCACACAGCAACATGGTGACAAACAAAGACCAATAGCTTACTACTCAGCGCGATTGGACCCAGTTGTCAGAGGGTCACCCACGTGTGTCCGTGCTGTAGCGGCTGCTGCAGTACTGCTAGGGAAAGCTTGCGAGATCACATTGACATTTCCCTTAACAATTTACTCCCCGCATGACATTCATGCTATACTTGTGCAAGTCCAACCAAAACACCTGTCTATGGCCAGACAGCTCAGACTTGAATGTGCCCTTCTGATTCCTGAGTATGTCACCCTCAAGAGGTGTAATGTTCTGAATCCAGCCACCCTTTTGCCAGTAGATTCAGAAAAGGGGGAATTGGTGACAATGGTAGCAAGTGAGGATGAATACTTTGACATGACGCACGAGCATGACTGCATAGAGCTGATGAGTCAGGAGACAGCAGGTTTTCCACATGTCTATGATACACCTATTACTAATGCAGATTTTGAGTTTTTTGTAGATGGCTCCAGATACCACCTGGATGGGAGATTCTACACTGGATATGCAGTAGTATCCTCGCATGAGGTAATCCGAGCTGAACCACTCCCGCCGCACATGTCCGCGCAGGAGGCGGAGCTAACAGCGCTCATTGAGGCGTGTAGAGCGGGGTCAGGTAGGAAAATTAATGTTTATTCAGACTCAAAGTATGGATTTGGGATCTGTCATGATTTTGGCCCTATCTGGAGAAGTAGAGCTTTTCTTACGTCAGCTGGTAAGCCTATTAAAAATGCAGAATTGGTAAAACAGTTAATGGAGGCACTAATGTTACCAGTCCAGGTTGGCATCATTAAGGTGAAAGCACACACAAAAGGTGACTCACTGGAGGTAGCGGGCAATAGAAGGGCGGATGCGGCTGCGAAAGCAGCGGCAAAGAGGCCTAGGGATCAGAGGATAGTGGCAGGGAGCCAGCAAGTCCCAGCCACAGTGAGTCTGGATGTCCTGAAATCCCTCCAGCATCAGGCTGCCCAAACAGAGAAGGAACACTGGGGGAAAATGGGAGCTGGGCTGAACTCGAATGGAGTATGGGAAAGTAAGGACAGGTTGTGTTTACCAAGGTCCCTGTTCCCTATGATGGCACAAGCAACACATGGCCCCACTCACGCCTCAAAAAGTCACATGTGTAACCAGGTGAATGCCTTCTGGATCGCTCCTGGCTTCAGTTACGTAGCCTCCAAACACGTACAATCCTGCATTATCTGCGCACAACACAACCCAGGTAAAACAGTAAAAGTCCCTAAGAAAGCAACACCCAAACCGCTCTATCCGTTTCAACGACTGCAAATAGACTACATACAACTACCCAAGGTAGGAGTGTATGAATACGTCCTGGTATGTGTAGATCTCTTCTCAGGATGGGTTGAGGCCTATCCAGTAAAATGTGCAAATGCTAAAACAACTGCAGAAAAACTGATGAAGGAACTAGCCTGTCGGTATGGCATCCCAGAAGCCATAGAAAGTGACAGGGGTACACACTTCACTGGAGAAATAATGAGGGACATTATGCAGGCCCTGGGAATAGAGCAGGCATTCCATACCCCTTATCATCCACAGAGCAGTGGAAAAGTAGAGAGATTAAACGGGACACTTAAACTAAAAATTCAAAAGGCCATGGCAGAGACAGGAAAGAATTGGGTAGAGTGCTTATCCCTGGCACTCTTTTCAGTCAGACACACTCCAAATAGGAAGACAGGCTTGTCTCCTTTTGAAGTCCTTTTTGGTAGTGCCCCAAAAACAGGTCTCTACTTTCCACAAGTGTTACAGATGCAACACGGCACTATGACAGCCTACGTCCAGGCCTTACAGGAAAGACTTAATGTGGTGCATAAACATGTCTTTTCATCCATTCCAGATCCCAATGCAAGTGCAGATGTGCATCAGCTGAATCCAGGTGATTGGGTGGTCGTGCGCAGACACGTGAGAAGGAGCCTAGATCCACGCTTTGATGGCCCATTCCAAGTCCAGCTGACCACATCCACCTCAGTGAAACTTGAGGGAAAACCCACCTGGATCCACGCCAGTCACTGTAAAAAGGTCACTCCACCGGCAGAATGACAGTCTTGCTAATTATCCTGCTAGGTGTAGCAGGGTTGCTGCAACAAACAAAGACACTGAGCGAACTTTTTAATACGGACTGGGATAATAAACTCATTCGCCACCATATTTCTCTTACTGAGGACATGGAGGGAGAAAAGCCAAAAGACTGTTGGATCTGCACACACAGTCCTATTTCTTCAAAGACTATGCCTTATTTAGCCTTACCTCTGGAACCACAGGAGGTATTGGTACCAGACTGTATACACAATGAAACCTGGACTCAATCTAGATTTTTGGGAGAAGATGTACCTCGTGATGTATCTGCTACATTGACTATAGTTGGATGGGTCACTAAACCCTGGTTCCAGCTAAATATCACTCGACCCGATGGATACTCGTGGTGGATGGAATACGATTCAGACATGGGCATAATTGCCAAAATAAAGACTAAGATTCCTCATTCGGGCCCCATTCCCCATGATGGATTATGGTTCAGTCTTCAATACAATGGTGTTGGAAATTGTGGAGAAGACAATAACTGTTTCTATATACATACACATGACTCAACCAAGGACAATGAGACAGTATATCAGAAGGGTATTGAGGGCTGTACATCATCATTTATTAGACGGACTTTTAGGAGGGAGCGGGGTAGCTGTATCTCGGGTATGACCGGAAAACAAATGAACAATACGTGGTGTGCTCATAAAGTCATGAAGGGGCTTCTGAATCTGCTTTATTGTGTACAAAGTCAAACTCACTTTTGTATTTTCCCAGAGGGAGTGTTTTTGGTTTGTGGGAATCGTGCTCACAAGTGGGTGAGCCCTGACATGAGAGGGGTTTGCACACTTGCCAGACTTACACCAGCCACTTTCATAGTTCCTCATAGTGAAGTAGATGTAGCAGCTGTCCCAATTCATACCTTGTATAAACGAGCAGCAGATAATAAACCCCGGCCAAATGGTAGGCCTCATGTAGTAGAATTGGGAAAAGCAAATAAGGTATTTAGTGCTATTTTCATACACCCTTTCTTAATGCAAATGTGGGACAAGCTAGTAGAGTCCACTGACTACCTGGATGATCAAATTTTTCGGGTTCTTGAGATTCTAAATGCTACCAATGCTATACAAAAACAATTAATTGTAGTCACTAACCAGCATACTATAGTGCTAGACTTTGTGACAGCAAAAGACGGCGGAATGTGTCAAATAATTGGTCCTGCCTGTTGCCATTACATTGACCCTGCAGGCAACCTCCAGGTTAGAGCAGATATACAGAAAACAAGTGAACTTAGGGATAAATGGTTAAAAGAGCACGATGCCAACAAGGACTCCTGGTGGGGAAATACATTTTCTTTTATGAATCCAGCCAATTGGTTTAAAGGCATAGCAGGTTGGGTTTCTGGCATTATACAAACCTGTATGCAAATATTGTTGTTCTGTCTACTGCTTTATATAGCTGTAAAAACATTGATATATGCATTACCTAAACTATTGAATAATGTATGTTCTAAGAGTCCCAGCATTGAACCCTCTGTAGTTTACTACGGACCCCAAATGGCCTCTGCTGACCGGGAGTAGGTGTCCACACTGAGGGTGGATGGGTGAAGTGGTAGGAAGACCCCTCATGGGTACTAGGCCCATGAGCCAGCAGCTCCTGTTTGGACGCCTACTGACCCTGTAGTGAAGGTTAAACCATTTACAAAAGGGGGAAATTGATATAGAAGGGTTAATAGTTTCTCTTTTTCTTTATTAAAGATTTATTGTTATTAGTAAGTATATCTGATGGTAGTTCATAGTCATTATGGAGCCTACGGAATAAGAGACAGACTCAAGGATTATTATGGTTTCTAAATGTTCTTCTTATCTCATATGCATGACTCTACATTTTTGTTTTGCTAAAACTTAAAGGTCATATGAACAATTAGTAAAGTTCAGCTCGAAGTTTTTTTCTTTTTCTTTTGCAATATCACATTGATCTGTAAATGGTATAAATAAACTGTACTTTGATGAAATAAACAGAAGAAATTGATCATGCCCACATGGATGCTGGTCTTTTCTCTCCGAGCGCTCGATCTTGATTAGGTCTGAAGAGGCCTAACTCAAGAGGACCTCACTGGTGATCCCATAAGCTGACTTGTGACAAAACAGAACAGCTACAACAATCCCGATGTTGTACGTGACGAGGACCAGCTGCTAATCGACCAATTTGTTGAGGGGCTCCTGTCTGACGCCCACTGGACACAGCTATGCATAATGGCCCTACAAAGCCCTGACCTCGACTTTGCACAATTCAAGGATCAGGAGATCCGGGTGTTGCGAGAACCAACTCTAAGCAACGCTGAACCCCTTCGACCCCTTGCAGTCCCATGCATGGAGATGTTGTCCTTCACCAGGAGCCAGTCCTCAGAGAGAAGACAAGCAGTAAGCATGCCCAACAGTAAAGAAAATGTAAAATAGTTAATATGCTTCCAGATAATGTTTTTTCGTGTGTGTTAAGAGAATGGACATCTGGGCCACTGAACTATGTGTGGTCAGGATTACTTTTGTATATAGTTTGCACTTACCTGTGGAGAGCTATACCAACCAAGCTGCGTCACCATGTACCTCAGAGGTCTCATCCTACAGCGTTGGCTATCTCTGGCCGAGTACCACAGGTGGTGTCACAAACTATTATTCCCCCTTTTAACTGACACCGCCACAGAACCGGGACTTGCCATCGCAGCATTCCAGAGCAGATCCGCATAGCCCCCGGTGTGGGCGTGTCATTATCTTTCAAGAAACTTCAGCACAGTAGAATCACTTTGAGGTTAGTTAATCATCATGACATACTCCCTTTAAGGCTAAGGCCACACGGGAATTACTGCGAGTACTCGCATGACACTCAGCTCATGCTCGCAGCACAGCAGGAGCCAAGTGTCATGTGAGTGTAATGCGACTGTAGTCCGATCGTGCAATTAGACCACAGTTGTGGAGGGAAGGGCCGGCGCTGTAGAGGGGAGGGCCGGTGTTGCGGAGGGGAAGAAGAGATTTATCTCCCTATCTCCTCCAGAATCGCGCTGCTATCACGTTACACCGGTCAAACGTGAGAGCAATGCAATGTTTCTCTCACCCCATAGACTTGAATGGGTGTGAATGAAACAAGCTCGCATTGCACCCTCAGCATGCTGTGACTGTTTTCTCGGTCTGATTGGGGCTGATAATCTGCCCCATAGAGTAAAGGCCACTTTACACACAGAGATAAATCTGCGGCAGATCTGTGGTTGCAGTGAAATTGTGGACAATCAGTGCCAGGTTTGTGGCTGTGTACAAATGGAACAATATGTCCATGATTTCACTGCAACCATAGATCTGCCAAAGATTTATCTCTGCGTGTAAAGTGGCCTTTATATTGGTCCGAGTGGAATGTAATTATTTTATCGCATTCCACTCATTTCGTATTATTCGCCGTGTGTGCTAGGCCTAAAGTGATGTGTAACAAAAAGGTTACACTGTGGTCCATAACATTAAAAGATAGGGAGTTTCATTTCACTCTCCTTACAGGCCCTCAGTACTTGAAGCTAGTGTACATATAAGATTATGGAATTCAACATTTTCATTAACATAACAGCTTGTTTTGGGTGAAAACTTGTGTTATTGTATTTTTCGAGTCTTTGAAGTGAACATTTTTTCCCTTTTTTATTGACTCCATAATGAAGGGCTCTTAAGCTGGAGCAATTTGTTACAAACACGACTTCCCGCTCCTTATCTTTTCTCCACCCATGTAATTTTCAACTGTCATAAAGATGAAGGTACAAATTAACTTCAGTCTGGATTCTACTTCTGTAGGTGTCATGTATGGACTCAGGTAATGCAATAAAATATATAAGTACATTTCAGATTTATACTATCTGCTGGAACCATTGCACAAATGCTTCAGCAGCAACAATACACCTAACCATGATACATTCATTGATTAATACACTGGAGCAGATCAAGGAAAGGGTTAAACGCCATGCTGCTGTTGAAGAAAATCCAAAACCAAATAGATAGGAATCGTGATCTTTTTTCTCTAAGCGTTTCAGAGGTTATTCTTTTTCTTCAGGACCAAAAATCACATTTTTGGTCCTGAAGAAGGAGAATAATTTGGTCTTGGATTTTCTTCAATGGCAGAGTGGTGTTTAACCCTTTCCTTGATCTGCACCTCTCATCTTCCAATGGGTAGCTGCAGCAGCATTGGTACACGTTTATACATTAGTTGTGACTTTCACAACTACTACAGGTGAGCCTTCCTGATACTGATCCCTTCATATCTACTACTTTACTTGGGTAAGACCCTATTTGCGGTTTTTGTCTCCCTCAATTTGTTTTTGATTATTACACTGAAATGTATCATTAACAATCCTAGTATCATTTAATACAATTATGGGTCAAACAAAAAGGCTGTTTTAATACCATAGTACCCTATAGTGACAAGAGAACATGCTCGGTACTTCTAGATACTGGATCAAGCATCAGGGTGCTCAGGCACGCTTGTTAATCTGCTGAGTATTGCGGGTGCTTGAGCACCATGCTTAAATCCCCGCCCTGCATGGTTCATGGCTGTAATAGGTGGGCGGTGCCCCCATGTTGTAACCGTACTATGCTTTATGTATTTAGTATCATATATTATATATGCATATGTTTATTTTTAAGTGTTTTAGAGGAGAATAACCTTAGGATGTAGCAGAGCTAATAATGTTCAACAGGTTGTCAAAGGTTGCATCCAGCAGTCAGAATAGCCGATGGTAGAGCATGTTTGGAAGAGGTGTTAGATAACATAGGGTTAAAGTAGTTAAGGGAGGAGTGACAGATAGGAGGTTGGATGGTTAGGAAAGAAAGCTCAAGAGGGAGTCAGTCAAAAAGTGTGTTCAAAGGGAGAAGATGTGGCCTTGGTGCTAGGGCCAGTCAGAATACAAGGTATCCTTTGGAGGTTTGGAGCCTACAGCACACCCTAGTGGGCTTGGAGAGTCGTCCAGCTAGTGAGCAGTCGGAGTTCAGATGTGGACAAAGGTGTGCGGATTAGGGAAAAGGAGTAATAGAGTTTGGAGTATTGAGGACGCTGTCTAAGATAGCGAAGGACAGCACGAAGAGTAGTACCCCACAGAGAGAGGAAGGAAAGCTATGGCTGTCATAATAGTGTGAAAAGTAAAAGTAAACAAAACTGGTTGGCTAAGTAAACTTTGGTGTTGCGTGTCTCATTACATCGAGGACCGGCATCAGGGGTGACGGATATTGGCCCAAAGCAGCCAGTAAATGTCATGCACATGCCTAAAGTCAGTTCCACAGGGGACGGCACTCTCCTTCAAGTGGCACTGTGAGCAAGGTCATTCCCCGCACAACCTGAGAAAGAAAGCTGCAAGGAAAACACCTAAGGAACTATTAATGGGTGCAAAAATAAAGATGACAGGACATGGCCTGGGACAGGAAAAGAGCTTCATCCATTGTTAGTGGTACAGTTGAAAAAGAGCAGCAAGTGTACTGTCATACAGTGTGTTTAGCAGACCTGGTGGTCCCAGGTGGTGGAGCAGTTGGCGGCAGCTGTCTGGTTTACCTGCTCTGGTTATCAAAAATAAAGGGACCCCATGCCATTTTTTTTATTTATTTATTCCTTATTCACGTTAATTTGCTGGGCAATTATTTTGCTGTTATCCCTCTTTTGCTTTCTTTTGCAGGCTACTAGCCCTTACTACGACCATTTTACAGCACCAAAGTTCAAGTTTCCATTGACTTATATGGGGTCTGGGTCAAGTTCGGGTCAACTTCAGGTACCGAATTGAACTTTTAACTAAACTTGAAATATTTTTAGAAGGAATGTGCACAGCACTGCTTACCCATTCAGGAGGTGATTCCGTAATCCCGTTCCACACTATTCAGTGTAGTTTTTGCCTTGTAAATTTTCTTGGCGTTCCGGGTATAATCATGAATCTTTTCACGAGGACGACGGTACCGTTTCGCACCTCTAGGGATGCTTTCACGGGTCCATACACCTGGACCCGTGAAAGCACCCCTAGAGGTGCGAAACGGTACCGTCGTCCTCGTGCTCCCCTCCCTCCATTCCCTCATGTCTGTTTCACCTGTCAGCATCGGAAAATAAAATAGTCTTGAGATACCGCAGAGTGCTGCCCTTCTTCGATTTTTCTATGAACTTTTAACTAAAGTTTTGACTGAACCCAAAGAACACAAACATCCACGGGTCTGCTCATCGCTAGTCATAGTCTCACTAGAGATGAGAGGACCTGAAAAGTAAAGGTTTGTGTTTGTACCAAACACAGACTTTACCAAAAAAAATCAATCTTCAAGTTCAAAGTTCGGGTGCTTTACGTATTCTAACCACTCACTGGAGCATCATTGTGCTCAGGTACACTCAGTGCTCAGCACAGTGTGAGTCGCTTGACGTGTCTGAACGGCTCGCACTGGGGGTAACAACAACGTGATCAGATGTAATGTTCACCAACAAGAAAAAATGGAAAAAGCCTGCTTACCCTCCCCCAGTAAGGTACTATTTATGGCTGGCTGTGTGTGGGCGTAGATCTGAACTGCCCAATCAGTACTTCCATTGAGCTTCAGGTCAATTCTGGGTCCAGAACCGAACTTTATTTAAAGTCCGGCTGAACTCGCTGAACCAAACATGTGTTGTCCACTCATCTTTAGTCATAACCCATAACTTCAACCATGCTGCTGCTTCTGAGCATGTGCTGCATAGAGACAGGAGAAAAGAAACCCTTCATGAGTGCCGTGTAAGATGTATGGGAAACAATCTCACAGCTTGTCTCCACCCACTAGTTCAGAGACAACTGAAAATGAGATATTGGGCACGGAGAGGGGAGAACTGATGAAAAATGCAGGATACAAGACATAAATTGTCTGAAAACTTTATTCCTCATGTACACACTTAATAGTTTGTTCTTCAAAAAATAAAAATCTGAAGAATATGTATGTTAATCTTTCTTAGATAATGCTGGGCAATGCTTTTAAGTGGAAATAGTTCTTTAGTACAAATTACTCTTTTTTTATCACAGGTAAAATTTCTCAATATATCTTTAGAAAATACAGGTCAGATGGATTTCATAAGACTTGTTTATTACTTGCAATCTAAAGGTAACGCGATCGAAGAGCAAAACATTTGTATTGCCGGAGGCTAGGATATTCTCCTTTGTTGTTTGCGCTACACTGTCAATGTCAATTAGCAGATGTCATTCATAATAATCCTAAATACATATATATCCTCTGAATAACCAGGTTCACCTGTAGATATTAGCAAAGCACGGTAGATTATTTTATATACTAGTAATTTAGATAAAATGTTATAGATAAATTGGTAGTAAAGTAATCACAACTGTAAGTCATAATAGAATTGTGTATCATGTTGCTATGTGACTGCAAAAAAGAAAACAAATCCCATTGCAAGTTGGAACAAAATCAAAAAATGTTAATAGTTTAAAATATGTAGCTGATCATTGCATTATTGTTACAGGGGGACTGACATGTCGTGCCCATGATGTTGTCTTCAGTTCTAATCTAGCCGTAAAGGTGGAACCCCAGCCTTCATATACTCAGGTACAAAAGCAATAGTGAGGACGGTCACCGAATGTGAGGCAGTAAAGTAGTGACTGATGATGGACAAAGACTCGGCTGACACTTGCTTTCAGAATTCTGTCTCTCTGTCCCATTAACCCATACCGCTGCAGTCAATATTCGTGATGGCGCTTTGTTTTTTTTTCCTCCCCCTCCAGAAAACACTATAATTTTGTTGCACCATGATAACCATTTGATGGTGTGCCGCCCCCGTGGAGGTAGCCGAGCTGCTCGGACCCGGGTTCTCTGTGGCTCGAGGGTCTCTGGACCCGGGGGTCGTGCGGCCACTCAAATATAAGGGGAATATTTATAGGGGAATTGGTATATAGTTTATGACGCCATATGGTGTATGGCGGTAATTTGGGGAGTACCGCCACTGCCGTTAGGATTACCCGGGTGATGAAGTGGGGCAGCAAGGTGTTGTAACTCTCCACGGGTAGGGGGGTGCCCCAGGACTCGGTGAGGATGCGGTGGGGCGCAGGGGTCACTCTCGTAATCACTCAGTTCATAAGCAGACACTGACAACCGGGTGTGACGACATGGACTCTCATGGGTTAAAGTTTCTTAAAATTCAGCCAGACAGCATGATAGATTGTCTATAGACGGGGGATAAGTCCCTCATTGTTTTTACAAGACTCTTGTTGTCTCAATGTAATTGTGTTGGCCACTGAAAGCCAGACGTATTGTTCTGCAGACTTTTCCAGTAACCATTGTATTGTAGTTGTGTATTGCTAATGTGATTACCTTAGTAGCCATTGTCGAGTCTGTGACTTGCAGACTTCATGTAGATATCTTCAGTCTTTCTATGCAGACCATTTAAATGAACATTATCCATGCAGCTTAAGATTCATCCAATGGGAGAGGCGATCTTGTTCAACCAATCGATGAGGACGCAGTGTATCCAAGTGGAAGGCTGTGGCTATAAAAAGGGACTTCTTTAAGCCACCAGGTTGTTGATGGATGCTGATGGATCCAGTCTAAGCTCTTTGGAGCTGACTAGAGGATCAGGATATCTTATGGCTTCAATCTAGGGACTCTGGTTCCGGTTGGAGACCATATCCACAGCCTAGGGATTTCGACTCCGGCTGCCAGGATTGTATCATCATACAGGACTACCTAAGGAGGACACTCAGGTTGGGACAGTTCAGTCACCTGAAACAGACTTTGCAGACCTCAGCCAGCTTCCTAAATCTGGCGCTATTCCTTTCTCGGTGGGTGCCCGCCAAAAGCGAGGTGCTGCTGGATTGGAGTAAGCGGCCCTGGAACCTCTGAGGCAAGGACATTCTAAATCCCTGGTGAGCCAGCGGAAGGGTGAGACTCTGTTGCCTGTTACATTTGTGTGTTTTGCTGGTTATGTGTTATGTGCCGTTAATTGTTTGGGGATCCAATAAAGTCTAATTATTGTGGTTCCCTCATCCTGTGTTGTCTGAGTAGTGTTACGCCCATGGTTAAGGAGGCCCGCGTTCAGTTGGGATGAGCCCTGAGCCACGCTGTCTTTCTAAAGGCGGCGGGTTTTAGTGGACGAGAGCACCCACTGAGCCCCGTGTCTCCACAATTGGTGGCAGCAGTGGGATACTACTCAGCCTGGTTTACCCAGGGGAGCTGCAGCGGACTGGTGTTCATGGACACCGTCCAGGGCTCAACAACCAGGGAGGCACATAAGCATACCCAGCAGGCCATAGGGGAGGCATTCAGGTTTCGGACGCTGCCATGTCCAACCCCACCAGCTCAGCCATGGGACAAGGACCAGAGAGGAGATACGACCGAAGCAGTAAATGGATGCTACAGGATCTGTGCCAGATGCGAAAGATTGAATATGGGAACACTGACACTCGGTCAGACTTGATCCGGAAAGTAGTCTGTTGAGATGCCCAGAATGATGCAGAGGATGAGAGGACACTGCCATTGTGGTATCAGAGGAGGTAAACCCTGTATCTCATCCTAGATCCATTGACAGTCTGTAAACAAACCAAACCCAGGCAGACCGAGTCAAGGAATTGTTTACTGCATTGGGGCCTGAAGCTTCAAGGGAAGAGAGGGCTGGTGTTCAGCAATTTGTGTTTGGATTTCCAATTTCCTTACCATCAGCACCTACCTCCAGGATAGACCACCACCAAGGGAGTCATCTTCGCTACAGGGATCTGCCAGTGTTTAATGATTCCAGCACTGAGATAGATGAACACTTGCAAAACTTTGAGATGCTAATGCGTATGCACCATTTGCCCACAGATGAGTGGTCCAAATACCTGTGGACAAGCTTGCCGGTCCGGGCCCAGGAGGCTGTCCGATTACTTGGGCCTCAGGACTGCTTGGACTACGGAATTATTAAGGACACTTTGTTAGCCCTTTTTACCATAACACCCGAGAGACATCGCACTAAGTTCCGGACTATGTCTCGCCAGGGTGTCTCGTACGTCGAATTTGGCAGTCAACTCCGACGACACTGTAATCGCTGGCTCGATGGTCGGGCTGCCCACTCCGCTGCTGCCCTCCGGGATGTGATAGTGCTTGAACAGCTGCTGGAGCAGATGGACCCGGAAATCCGAGAATGGGTAGCTGACAGGAAGCCCGACACCCCAGAGCAAGCAGCGCGATTGGCTGACGAATTTACAGCCAACCGACCCAGCTGGAGGCCCAATAGGCCCACCGATCTGAGGAGGTCCCTCAACTATGGATCCAAGCAACCCCCAGACTCACGTGCTGGACTAACTCATTACCCCACAGAAGCCCCAACAAGACAAAGGTTTACCAACAGGGTGGGTGACTTGTCTAACCCACGGCGCTGTTATACGTGTGGGCGCCTTGGACACATGGCCAAAGAGTGTCTACAAAACTGGGGCCCCATGCCTGGAGCCCGTCTACCAGTCAACATATGCCGAGATGAACCAACGAGACCTGAGGAATGCTACTCCAGAGAAACACCAATAGCTGAGGAAGTGGTTTATCCAGTCCACACCCTACGGCAGGCCGGACACCGTACACCAGCCAACCTCCATCCCCACATCCAGACGGTCAAGGTCAGTGATATACAGGCTCAGGGACTTCGAGACTCGGGATCTTCCATCACCCTGGTCAGCCCAGATATTGTTCCCACAGAACATCATTTACCTGGCCGCCAAGTGACCATCACCCTTGCTGGGGGCCAGCGCTCGAACATCCCTCTGGCAGGAGTGCAGTTGGACTGGGGAACTGACCAAGGAGAGGTTGAAGTGGGGCTCATGGACGGCCTCCCCACCCCTGTAATTTTGGGAAATGATCTAGGACAAGGACTATCCAGCCAGTTTGTCACTGCCATCACCCGCAGCCAAGCCAAACACCATCCGGGTGCAGGTCTTTCTTCCAGCCCATCAGAGGAGAACCCTCCTCCTCAATCTACAGCTTCCTCATCAGAGCCAACAAATGTGAGTACATCAGACCCAACTGTGGCCATTGATTGGGGGGAGATAGATCGTAAGGAGTTCAGGGAAGCTCAACTGTCAGACCCCACCCTAGAGCTTATACGTAGTGCGGCCGCCCAACCTGGGGGAGGAAATCAGGGGGAGGTATATAGATGGGAAAAAGGCCTCTTATATCGGGAGAAGCCCGCATCCTGCCCAGAAAAACCCTGGACCCGTGTACATCAGCTTGTGGTACCCCAGCAATACCGACCCCAACTATTGCGTTTAACTCATGATGTTCCTGCGGCTGGGCACATGGGGACCAAAAAGACTCAGGCCCGCCTGCTGCGTAGTTTTTTTCTGGCCAAGGGTCACTCAAGAAGTGCAAAAATACAGAGCCTCTTGCCCAGTGTGTCAGCGTATGAGGGGAGCCCCATGCCGTGCCCCACTTCAACCCATGCCCTTGATAGGAGAACCGTTCCAGAGAGTTGCCATTGATATAGTAGGCCCCTTAGCCATCCCCAGCTGCAATGGAAAAAGATTCATCCTCACCCTGGTAGACTTTGCCACCCGTTACCCAGAAGCCGTTGCCTTAACCTCCATAGATGCAGAGCACGTGGCTCAAGCCCTACTGGACATCTTTAGCCGGGTAGGGTTTCCACAGGAAGTATTGACTGACCAGGGGGCACAGTTCCAAAGTGAACTGATTCACACCCTGTGGGAAAAACATGGAGTCCGCCCCATGCGCACAACCCCCTACCATCCTGAAACAAATGGATTGTGTGAGCGCCTCAACAAAATGCTCAAACAGATCATTAGCCGATATGTGTAGTCCGAGGGGGGGGACTGAGAGAAAAACTTGCAGCAGCTCCTTTTTGCTTACCGGGAGGTGTACGGCCGAAAAGTCCAAGGGCCCCTGGAGCTGGTACGAGAGAGTTGGGAGGGCACGTTCCCCACAGAAGAGGTTCCCATACTGGACTATGTTCAAAAGTTTAGGGAAAGGATGAGGCACCTCATGGCGTTAGCCGACGGGAATTTAGAAGTGGATCAGGAAAGGCAAAAATGATGTTACGACCGCACTGCCCGGCCCCGAGAATTTGCCTGTGGACAGAAGGTCCTAGTACTAGTACCGGTGCGGAAAAACAAGCTGCAAGCCATGTGGGCGGGTCCATTCACCATTACCAAGAAATGTGGCAATACTGACTACACCGTGGCCCTGGATCGAGCAGGTGTTCGTGAGCATACCTACCACATCAACAGGCTAAAAGCTTATGAGGAACGAGAAGTCACCAATTTAGCAGTTTGCTGTCCAGAGGTAGATGATCCAGAGTTGGACCAGATCCCAGAGCTATTAGTGGAATCCAAAAGGGAAATGGGGGTAAAAGATGTATCACTAGGGGAGCAGCTTTGTCCATCACAGAAGCGACAGATATCAGACATACTCGGAACATATGAAACCCTGTTCACAAGTCGGTGGGTGCCCGCCAAAAGCGGAGTGCTGCTGGATTGCAGTAAGCGGCCCTGGAACCTCTGAGGCAAGGACATTCTAAATCCCTGGTGAGCCAGCGGAAGGGTGAGACTCTGTTGCCTGTTACATTTGTGTGTTTTGCTGGTTGTGTTATGTGCCGTTAATTGTTTGGGGATCCAATAAAGTCTAATTATTGTGGTTCACTCATCCTGTGTTGTCTGAGTAGTGTTACGCCCACGGTTAAGGAGGCCGGCGTTCAGTTGGGATGAGCCCTGAGCCACGTTGTCTTTCTAAAGGCGGCGGGTTTTAGTGGACGAGAGCACCCACTGAGCCCCATGTCTCCACACCGGGTAAACCAAGTCTCTGTGTACCGCTGCAGCTGAGGGGAGCTCGTCCGGGTCCCATCCCCAATGCTGCTGCCTGATGATCCGTGACCTGCCTCCTGGCACTTAGTTTGACTTCATCTTGATGGCCCGGTAGCGTGGGATTTTCTGGACCGTTTTGGATTTGGAAAGTCCTATCCCCCTCATTGCGCTAGTGCCCCAATTTTGGAGCGGGTGGGAACAGATCATAAAGGCTCCGTTCTCCTCAGATGAATTGTCGGGTTGCCTGAAGCTACTCCCCGACCTAGGGTCCGTGTACCCCATCGTGCCTTCGGTCCTGGACTGGTGATAGTTCTAGGCTGCCGGTTGTCCTCCTCGACAGGTCCAGGCCCCTTGCCACAATCCCCTGCGACTGGGGGTCCAACTCTTCTAGGTACAGACCACAGTCTGCAACCAAGACAGTTCCTTCAGGAGTCACCACCCCCGACTTCCTCCGAGCTCCTCACAGCTCGAGGGCTACTTCCCAACTCTCTCCCTACTGACAGAATAACTAACTGACTACACTCCTCACCTCCCCTCTCTGACCCCCCAGGTGGGCGTCTCTATTCCACTAAAGCTGTCCACTGGTGTGTCTGGTGGGTGTGGGTGTATCTAGTATTTGATTTGCAGTTGGAGGCAACACCATTTAGTTAGGGACCCAGAACCAAGAGGGAGGCAGAATACTGCACGGAAGGGCAGCTTGTGCAGTACCCTGTGACGACCTGATAGTACAGGGGCGTCACAATGGCTTGTTCCTTGTGGCATGAATTGTAGTTTTGAATGATGCCATTTATTTGACCATATAATGCACAGAGAAAAGGGGGAAACTAAATTCTAGGGGGGGTGAAATGACACAATCCACCATTGCTTTTTGGATTTTGTTTCTATTGCATTAATTTCGTGATTAAAATTACCTGACAGCATCATTCTCCAGGTCACGTTGATAGGAAAAAATTTTTTCACTTAAGTGGTGAAAGAAACTCAGAACCTTGTAGAAAGAAAATATGTCAATCTGGTATTATTTTGCATATATATATATATATATATATATATATATATATATATATATATATATACAGACCAAAAGTTTGGACACACTTTCTCATCTCTAGAACAACTGTGAAGAGGAGACATTGTGCAGCAGGCCTTCATGGTAAAATAGCTGCTAGGAAACCACTGCTAAGGACAAGCCAAGCAACAAGCAGAAGAAACTTGCTTGGGCTAAAGAGCACAGGGAATGAACATTAGACCATTGGAAATCTGTGCTTTGGTCTGATGAGTCCAAATTAAGGGGTACTTTGCACACTACGACATCACAGGTGCGATGTCGGTGGGGTCAAATTGAAAGTGACGCACATCCGGCATCGCAGGCGACATCGTAGTGTATAAAGCCTAGATGATACGATTAACGAGCGCAAAAGCGTCGTAATCGTATCATCGGTGTAGCGTCGGCGTAATACATAATTACGCTGATGCGATGGTCCGATGTTGTTCCTTGCTCCAGCAGCAGCACACATCGCCGTGTGTGAAGCCGCAGGAGCGAGGAACATCTCCTACCGGCGTCACCGCGGCTCCCGTAGGATATGCGAAAGGGAGAAGGTGGGCGGGATGTTTACATCCCGCTCATCTCCGCCCCTCCACTCCTATTGGCCACCTGCCGTGTGACGTCGCAGTGACGCCGTACGACCCACCCCCTTAATAAGGAGGCAGGTCGCCGGCCAGAGCGACGTCCCAGGACAGGTGAGTCCATGTGAAGCTGCCGTAGCGATAATGTTTGCTACGGCAGCTATCACAAGGATATCGTAGCTGCGACGGGGGCGGGGACTGTCGCGCTCGGCATCGCAGCATCGGCTTGCGATGTCGCAGCGTGCAAAGTACCCCTTAAGATCTTTGGATCCAACCACCATGTCTTTGTAGAAAAGGTGAATGGATGGACTCTGCATGCCTGGTTCCCACCGTGGAGGAGAAGGTGTGATGGTGTGGGGGTGCTTTGCTGGTGACACTGTTAGGGATTTATTCAAAATTGAAGGCATACAGAACCAGCATGGCTACAACAGCATCTTGCAGCGGCATGCTATTCCATCCGGTTTGCGTTTAGTTGGACCATCATTTCTTTTTCAACAGGACAATGACCCCAAACACACTTCCAGGCTGTGTAAGGGCTATTTGACTAAGAAGGAGAGTGATGGGGTGCTACGTCAGATGACCTGGCCTCCACAGTCACCAGGCCTGAACCCAATCGAGATGGTTTGGGGTGAGCTGGACCGCAGAGTGAAGGCAAAAGGGACAAGTGCTAAGCATCTCTGGGAACTCCTTCAAGACTGTTGGAAAACCATTTCAGGTGACTACCTCTTGTAGCTCATCAAGAGAATGCCAAGAGTGTGCAAGGTAGTAATGAAAACAAAAAGTGACTACTTTAAAGAACCTAGAATATAAGACATATTTTCAGTTGTGTCACACTTTTTTAAGTATTTCATTCCACATGTTTTAATTCATAGTTTTGATGCCTTCAATGCGATTCTACAATTTTCAGAGTCGTGAAAATAAAGAAAACTCTTTGAATGAGAAAGTGTGCCCAAACTTTTGGTCTGTACTGTATATATACATATATATAATATGCATATATGTATCTGTTTGGGCTCTTTTGCTGGGGTGCAGAAGCTTCTTTAAAACGGCAATTCTGGAGTTACATCTTTTTCTTTCTTTACAGTGCTTTATTCATATGGGGTGATGCTACATTTTTTGAATTGGGATATGAGAATTAATTAAAACTTTTTTAACATTTTTAAATACTTTTACTTTTTATCTAGTTCCCAAATGGGACTTGATCCTGATTGCTTATAGTATATTCTACAAGTTTTCAGTATCACAATACAGCAGGTGAACACGTCACAAATTTTCTAACTAAATATATTTCTATTTACATGCTATTGACATGAAATTCTCAGTAGATGTTGGTAACAACCCGTCCAATCCACACATGCAAAGAAATCAAACCATAGATGTCCATAAATTAAGTTATGTGTAATAATGAGAAAAGAAATGACACAGGGAAAAAGCATTGAACACATGAAGAAAGAGAAGTACATAAAGCCATGGATAGTCATGACACCAGCTGAAATCTATCATTAATTAGAAAGCTGTCCTGCTACTTTATGACAAATATCAGCTGGTTCAACTGATGGCCTATAAAAAGGTGTTTCATTACCAAGGTGTTACACAAAAAACATCTCATGATGGGTAAACTGAGCTGTATCAAGACCTTTTTAACCTTATTGTTGCAAAGCATACTGATGGAATTGGTTACAGAAGAATTTGTAGACTACTGAAGGTTACAGTAAGCACTGTTGGAGTCATAATCCAGAAGAAGTAAGAACATTATTTCACCATAAACCGACCACGACCAGGTACTCCACACAAGATTTCAGACAAAGGAGTGAAAATATTTTTCAGAAGAGTTGTCAAAGAGCCAAGAACCACCAGTAAACAATTACAGAAAAATCTGAAATCCGCAGATACAAATGTTTCAAAGAAAACAATAAGTATTGCAATCAACCTACATGACCTGCTCCCACACAACATGTGATTGATAATGACAAGTCATGTTCAAGCGCATTTCACTTTGCTCAACAACTTTTAAACAAGCCTGTGATACACTGGGAGAATATAGTCTGATCAGATGAGAACAAAACTGAGCTCTTTGGATGCCATAATACACATCATGTTTGGAGGCCAAAATTCACTGCCTATCACCCCTAAAACACCATACCAACAGTGGAGTTTGGAGGAGAGAACATCATGGTGTGTGGCTGTTTTTCAGCATACGGCACTGGCAAATTTCATATAATTGAAGGAAGGATGAATGGACACATGTACTGAGACTATCTTGACAAAAATCTGCCATCTACCAGGATGATGAAGATGAAACGAGGGTGCATATTTCAGCAAGAATATGATCTGAAACACAGTCAAGGAAGCTCTGAATTGGTTTCAGAGAGAAAATAAAGCTGCTAGAATGGCCCAGCCAATTACCTGACCTGAATCCAATAGAACATTTATGAAAGAAACTAAAGCTCAGAATTCATAGAATGAGTGCAGGGAACCTCCAGGATTTGAAAAGTGTTTGTATGGAAGAATGGACAAAAATCACACTTGAGCAATGCATGTGGCTAGTTTTTCCATACAGGAGGCGTTTTGAAGCTGTCATCACCAACAAAGGTTTTGTACAAAGTATTGAATACATTTCAGTAAGTGTGTTTCTCATTATTACGCATCATCAAATTTATGGACCTCAATCGTTTAATTTATTTGCCTGTGTGCATTGGATTGGTTGTTACTTGCATCTTTTGAGAAGTTCATGTCATTAACAATTTTAAAAATATATTTTCTTAAAAAATAGGTGTCTTTTTAATATTTATTTCACCCGCCGTACATAGCGAAAATCATCCGTCTCAAACAAAACCATTGGCACCTTGCAATTGCATTGCACCCAAAAAAGTCACATAAGGGCTCATTTACACTGGCCGATCACGAACCTTAAACAACTGTCAGTCACTTTTGTGGTCATTTGATAATCATGCAGACCGGCAAATTGCATTTCCATGTGCACCGAATCAGTGTAAATATGATTATTCTGTGCCCATAAGATATTATTGTTCTAGGCATATTAGGTTTACACAGGATGAATTGCTGATGAAAACAAGGATTTTTTAGGCAAGCTTAAAAATCATTTCACATTATGAATTAGTGTTTTGTTTTTTAGCCAGGTCCATAATTGTGAAACAAGCATAGCTAAGAACACTTGTTTACCGATTATCGAATGATGTAAACGTATAATGGAATATTTCCTTGACTTGATAGCTTAAATGGGTAATCTCAAGTTTAAAAGTTATCCTCAATCTGTAGGATAGGTAAAGGTGGTGTCACACACAGCAACGACGACAACAACATCACTGCTAAGCCGCCATTTTCTGTGACGTAGCAATGACCTCACAAGCGACGTCACTGTGTGTGACACATAATAAAGATCAGACCCCTGCTGCGAAATTGCTGCTCGCTCCTGAATATTCCAGGCCATTTTTTGATCGCTGCTATCCCGCTGCACCATGATGATAAGCTCAGCATCCTTGTGTTTGACAGCGCAGCAGCGACGGTTGCGACGACGCTGAAGGCAGTGACGTAGGACTGAAGGCAGGACAAGGGCGTGTTTTTGCGGTGTATTTTGCAATGCCCCTACGACTCCGATTGGTGGTTACAACAGCGTTCCGATTGGGTACATTGCCGAAGGCGTTACAGTGATTTCATTCTTTAAGTTCCATTCTTTGTTCCACGTAGTAGATTCTCTGTCTGGTGTCGCTAGTGTGTCGTTTTTTGTGGATCTGAATGAAATGAAATAGAATGAATGAAAGCACTACTGCGTCTTCCTTTGTTTGGCACTGTCACCCAATCAGGCACCGCTGCAGTGATCACCAATCGAAATAGAGGGGCGTGAAAAAAGGCAACACAAAGGCGCTGTAGCGATCACCAATCGGAACAGAGGGGCGTGAAAAGAGGCAACGCAAAACATGTCTAGGGGTAAACACCACGCCTCTATCAAGGTCTGAGTCGTCGCACAGCGACGCGTGTGACACCGCACAACGACCGTCGAGGTCACTATGATCGCTGTTCCGTCGCTGCTTAAAATTACATGTTTGACAGCTAACTAGCGATCATGTAAGGTCACTGTTACGTCACAGGAAATGGTGACGTAACAGCGACGTCGTTGTTGTTGTGTGTGAACCCAACTTAATAACGCCCCAATATCTGGGGATCTGGGGTTCTGACCACTGGGTCAATCAATCCTGAGAACATGAATAGAGGGGAGGTGGATCATGCGCACTGTCACTCTATTCATTCTCACTGGGACTGCTACTCAATATTCCAGGTAAGCATATTTTTTTTTTACATTTTTATATTTCTTTCAAAAAGGTTATAGGAAAAGAAGGCGGAAAAAAATGTCTATACCCTGAGAGCGTGCTGTGCTGTTGAAAAA
Source organism: Anomaloglossus baeobatrachus (assembly GCF_048569485.1). Classification (NCBI taxonomy): domain Eukaryota; kingdom Metazoa; phylum Chordata; class Amphibia; order Anura; family Aromobatidae; genus Anomaloglossus; species Anomaloglossus baeobatrachus. The sequence continues at coordinate 87,259,277 of NC_134356.1, read as the reverse complement.
AGAACAACATTATGACCACCCCCACTCCTCATCGCAGAAAAAAAACATCACAAAAAGATGGAAACAAAAATTAGGTGTATGTAATTGTTGCGGGCGGGGAGGGCGCTGCGCTCACCCACTGCTCGGGTCCGGCTGCTGCTGCTGCTCGCTCGGTCGGTGGCTCGAGCGGTGGGCCGGATCCCGGGGACTCGAGCAGCGCTCCTCGCTCGTGAGTAAAAGGGGTGGTTTGGTTTAGGGATATTGTCTGTGATGCCACCCACGCTTTGTGGTGAGGTTGGGGCACCACCGCTGCTCTGTATGGGGATCCCGGGAGCGTTGACAGGGAGCAGCTGAGATGTTTCCTCCCCTCCGTGGGTAGGGGGGTTTTGGTGGTCCCGGGACCCGGTGGTGGAGGTCGGAAGGTGGGTTGCGGGGCCTGGCCGGGTGCAGGGTCGCGGGGCAGCGCAGTGTCAGACGGCACGGTGGTACTTACTCAGCCAGTAACGCACACGGAGTCTCTGGTAAAACAAACGGCTGGATGGACGAGTCCCACAGACGGCTGCGGTGGTCACTCCCGGTAGGTTGGCGGTAACTGTCTCTCCCTGCACCGGTGTTCTGTTCTCCGCCCCAATGGCTTCCCACTGATAGCCAACATACCGCTGGGGAGTGGGCTAAGAGAGCCCTTCCCTCTGGCCCTGGGAGCTCTAGCTCTGGCGGTAGCTTTATCTCCCTCACGGTTTGGACGGTTGCCTTCAGTCGGGTCTTTACTGCTGGGAAACCCCGGAGGTTCCCGTCGCTGACGGATTTGACCAGTTTTACGGCGACTCCTAGCCTGGTCGGGGTCCGTAGGCCCTGCCGGATGGTGCTGTCTTCATTTCGCTCCCCGGTTCGGTACCGGCGGGCCACCGCCCGTCCCTGGTCCTTACGGTTGTGCGTCAATTGGCCTCTCCTGCAGACGGTCACCACCGTCTGCCAACCTTGCTGTTAAGTGCCCGGGCCACGTACCCGGACACGGCCAGTCAGTTTCTCCACTACTACTTCCTCACACTACAACTCCTCAAACTGATCTCTCTTCCCTTTCCCGCCTCCAGGACTGTGAACTCCTCGGTGGGTGGAGCCAACCGCCTGGCTCCGCCCCACCTGGTGTGGACATCAGCCCCTGGAGGGAGGCAACAAGGATTTGTGTCTGACCTTGAGGTTCCTAACTGAGGTGTAAGGTGTGTTGTTGCAGTACCTGTGATGTCCTGGCTTGTCCAGGGCGCCACATTATCATCTCAATGATTTCCTAAAGATTTCAAAGTAACACTTTACCGCAGTAATATTTAAACGTAAAAAATTTTTGTAAATGTCTAAATTTTAATAAATGAATAGTGCACATGAGAATAAGCAACTTTGTATTACAGTATATCTTATTCGAGAAAATCACTTCTTTCTCTGCCAGAATTGATCAGTAATTATCAAAATTCTCAATTCTCAAGTATTAACTTGATTTTGCACAGGGTCATATAATATTAAACCGTAAAAATTACCCCAAGTTGTATTAAAATATATCTTTTATTGGTAAGTATAAAATAGTAAGGGATGACAAAAACTAGCACCCCTGAGACAAAGATCGAAAATTCAGACAATACAACACATAGTAGGAAACACGCAAACTGTATGTCATCTTACCAATAACAAGGAGGTGATAAGGGCCTAAGTTAACCCTCAACAAACTGTCACCTCCTAACCACGGAGTGAAAACACCCTAAACAAAAGAAGTGGTGCCCCGTTCCTCGAAGGCTTGCCCTCACTGAATCTATCACTCAAATGCAGGTAAAGACAGGACAATAAAGATTAAGGATGATCGAATACCTCAAATATTCGGCTTCGCGAATATTTGCCGAATAGGTCGCCGCTATTTGACTATTCGCGAATACTCGATGCGCAATGTATGTCTATGGGAAACCCGAATAACAACTATTTGGAACTATTCGGGCTTCCCATAGACTTACATTGCACATCGAATATTCGCATAGCGGCGACCTTTTCGCCGGATATTCACAAAACCAAATATTTGAGGTATTCGATCATCCCTAATAAAGATACATTAGAGATGGGTAGAGCATGACCGTGAGACAAAACATACCACATAACATGGTAACAGTGCAGATGTCCACAAAGACACATGTATATGTAACCAAACAGTGTCAGCATAATAAGCAAGTAATAAAATGACAGTCAACACATATATACGGTCACAACAAATTTCAGACCATATCCACCATACGCATTTCTCCCCCCACATAGATGAGAAAGCAAGATTATCAGGAGGCTTGTCAGGGTTTCATCTTAATACATGAAATGTCCACAAATGTCATATGGAGGTCTAGTGGTAATGGCTCCCACTTTGGACCTATGGATATGAGAAAATGGATCATATTGAGTATACTTTTATGCAAATTCCCTCCTATAGTAACAGGGATTCCTGTTACTCCTGCTGCACCAACTGACCTGTAATCATGATGTGACAATGTATAAAGGGTTCTGTTTGGTGGGCATAGGCTAGGACACTGGCACCACCATGGAAGGGAGGGTAAACATGGCCAAAATTTGGAAGAACACTCCACAACATCCAGTATCACCAGCAGAAGGCACCGTTTCAACTAAATGGTGGAAAAGTACGTGTCCACGTGTCTGCAGGATGGAACTGCCCCATTTATCTTCTGGTTCTCCAAATTGGACACATGGCCTGAGCTTGCCCTTTAGCTGACCTGCTCTGCAGCAAGTGTTCTGTCAGAAAGTGCGTTTAGCACAGGAGGGGGTGTGATCGCAGACAGGCACACCTGCCTTTCCATAGCCAACATTGGCAATCGCGCACTAATTTAAATGACCCCACAGGACTTGTCCATACATTTAGTTGACTAGAGAAGAATACCAGCCACACCCCGCCATTGTTATGCTCCACCATAGTTTGTTTGTTTCATTTGTCATTCCCAATCATTTGGGGTCTCTCCAAAAAAAAAAAAAAAAATAATGTTGGCTACCTCTTCTTCCTCTTCCTTTGCCACCTATACTGCCATGTCCACCCCCCTCCTCCTCAACCTGCTCCTCAACTTGGACCACTATTTTTTTTTACTTCCCTATCCACATTTGTTTGCAGGGCAATTGCAATGCTCTTACCACAATTTTGCTTCTTTTTTCAGCCCACTAGCCCTTATTACTACCATTTTTACAGCCATTTTACAGCACATATTGTAAGTTCAGGTTCCCATTGACTTCTATGGGTTTTGGGGTTCAGGTCTAGTTTGGGGAATGAACATTTAACTACAGTTTGGTGAACCCGGCATCCACGGGTCCTCTCACGGGTCCTCTCATCCCAACTTAAGACAACCATAACATACAGTATTATAAAACAGCATATACAGTACAATATATATAAAAATTCATATTTTTCCACCAGTTTAGAATACACACAGGATGTTTTCCTAGCAACCAATATAATAAAGAAGTATAGTTTTTCGTCACTGATTAAGAGATAACTTGAGTTTTTAAACTTGACCCTTCTTGTCTGTGTTCCTATATGAGGAATGTTGTAAATTTTAGTATGTGGGATTTAGTTTTATTACATAGGATCCTCTTTCATATTCCTTCCAGATGTGTTTTTATTTTCAATGTAACATATTAAATAGTGATATTTGTTTTTCATTAAAAGTTACAAAATCATACTTTTACTAAACATATACAGTACTTATTTTTTATGCTCCTTATATTCCAGTATGCAGTAGATCCCACATCACTACAGTCAGTGTCAGATATCACCATGGCATAGTTTCTCATACACTTGGTACTGCCCAAGACATTTATTCGACATTTCCTCAATTCTGTTAATTTTTTTGTCGTACCCAACACATACTTTAAAAAAATCAGTGTTCAAGTTCAGAGTTCAGGTGCTTAACGTATGCAAAGCATTAGAGTGAGTATCGATGTGCTCGCGTATGCTTGGTGCATGGGTACACTTGGTGCTCAGCCCAGTGCAAGCTTCTTGCAATGTTTGTGTGGCTCGTACAGGAGGTAAAAACGGATGTAGTGTGTAAAAAAAATACAATTATCCCCCTCTCCATTCCCTGGAAGTGCTCTGTTTATGCCTGACTGTATGTGGGTGGAGAGCCGAACTACCCAATTGGGTTCGGGACAACTTTGGGTCCAGAAAAGAACTTCATCTAAAATCCAGCTGAACGTTCAGAACCCGAACTTCCATGGGTCCTCTCATATCTACTGATTAGTTATTCAGTATTTTACCATTAGGGTACCAATGTGCCTAAAATATCTGTTAGCAGTCTGCTGGCAACTGCCAGGTGATGTATTTGGTTTGTTATGGTCTATTATTGCTGTGCCAGCTTGTGATCCGACTCTGTTTCGCCTTGATTTTCGCCTCGATTTGTTTCACTTTGCCTTGACTGACTTCCTAGTCCTTGACACAATTGATTCCCCTGATTTTAACCCTGTTCTTGGTCTGGCTAGTTTGTCAACTTTTGCCTCAAGTTTTTGCTTCTACCCAGCAGCTTTTCTGTGGACGCAACCCAGGGAGCCCTATTGTAAATCCAAATCCCGATATAGTGATGGAAGGGTGAAGGTCGAGATGCCTCTGCTACCTCTTAGGCCCCCTTCACACGCACGTCAAAAAAACGTACCGTTTTTTCATGGACATATTAAAGGGGTGGTTTGCTCCCCGTGTGCCGTGTCTGTGGCACATGCGTGTTCTCCGTGTGTTATATGTAATAACACACGGAGAACGGAAAGTCCTGCTTACCTTATTCTTCCGGAGCTGTCTGTGGTACTGAATGACAGTGTCCGGCACAGGCCACGCCCCGCTGATGCTGCTTCCGGCCCCCAGTGAAGAAGATGTGTTCTTCAAATTCACTGGGGGTCGGATGCAGAGACTGCAGGGATGGTGGAGGTCAGTATGTGTTTTTTTTTATTTTTACAATGACACATGTGTTTCTCCAGCGCGTGTCACGTGGGACCGCATCCACACTACATCCGTGTGGTACGTGTGCGGGCCGCGTGTCACCCGTGCTGCCGGAGAAAAACGGACATGCCTCCGTATGGAGCACACGGGCTCATGTCTGCTACAAACGGAGGCACGGGCCAATGGCTGAACACGTGCGTGCCCATAAACCCATTGATTTTAATATATATGATATACCAAAAGACTCTTCTCTCCACTTGAATGCAAAGTCTCCCACATGCCTGTTGGCAAACTGTGCTTAAAATTTGACTTTTATTTTGGCCTTTTCTTATATAATGGACAACACAGGACAACATATACTATATACACAATATACCCATTGTCAGCAATTGACCAAACAAGTGCAAATATGAAAGCTTTTTCTCCATCGTAAGCCTATGATACCATGCCACCGATCAGCAGATAAATGAGCAAAACACTCGTTCACCAGAAGATTGGATAATTTATCTGGGCCCAAAGATCGCTGTTTTCAAAGCACATCTTCCTAAGTGTAAGGGGGTGTTCTATTGACATTTTGCATACAGCATGGGGAACATATCAATGATTTTCAGTCCCCATGCAGCTTGCATCAACTCACGTAAAAGGCCTAAGCTGAGCTCCAATCAACTAGGTATATTCTTGGTCACCATTCATTAGATGCAGAAATATTCCCCTTCCAAACTCAACGTTTATGTTAAAAGAGTTCAAATTAAAGTGTTTCCACATTGAAGATTACACAAAGATGATTATCAATGAATATGAAATCATTTTCCAGATAAATGTTTTAAAAAAAATGACACAACAACTAGTGATGAGTGAGCACTAAAATGCTTTAGTACTTGGTACTTGAATTGAGCAGGTCGGACACTTGGGCAGGGTTGAGTCAAGTATCAAATGAAAGTCAATGGGAAACTCAAGCATTTTTCCAAAAGACTCTAACAGGAGGATGGGAGAGGCAAGAAATGTTTCAGGGAGTGTTTATTGAAAGAAACTATTTTTTTGTTTGTCTTTTTTTTTTATTACTAGATTAGTAATGTGGGTGACACAATTACATTACTAGCATCAGGGCTTTATGCCAGCTAACACTACACAGCTGACGTCATCCCCATAAACCATGTCAGCTGTCGGTCTCTGATTTTGCCAGCGGCATGTATAGCAATGCAGAGACAAGCTTACTAACGGATTTGATGCATTGAGCATTAAATTAATTCTGCAGCATTGTATGTAGTGTAATACCTAGAGGCTGTAAAAGCAAAACAATGTACATCTGTGAAAAATCCTGAAGAAGGAGCAATTGCTCTGAAAGACATAGAAATAAATCACAATTTTTTTCCAAAGATGTTTCCAGTCTGATACTGTACATCATACGGCAGCACAGTGGTTAACCCCTTCACCTTCTACCCCCTTTGAACATTCAGCCATGGGGACTGCAGCTACTGAGGATTTCCTCCTACATGCCTTTACAGTGGTTGTGACAACCACCCCAGGTGAGCAACCTTTCATCTCTCACCCGATCTCCACCTGGGTAAGACCTGATTTGCACCAATTTTGTCTTTACAGCTCCTGTATTATTTTTTAAATTACTATTTTAGGCAGTTAATGAAGTACACATCATTGTGATCTCCAGAGTCCAGACCAATACTGCAGACAGTATTAGCAGGAAGAGGGTGGAATGTTGGAGCAAGGTCAGTCAAATCAGAATTTCTAGACTTTTGGACAGCTTAATGGCAGATTATAATCATTATCAATAGAATCCTGTGGTCTTAAAAGCTATGCTGGACATGTCTTATTGCGTTAGCTACTAGAAGGGTATTCCAGTCGGACCCCTCTGTTTGGTTAACATGTTCTATTATTCAAAAAAAAAAAAAGGTTTGGTCAGGGGCAAACAATTTACTTGTACTCGTACAACTGAAATAAACAGTGCACCATATATTCCCGTGTTAAAAAAAATAGAAAGTATAACCTTAGCCCAAGCAGCCTAGAGATTTGGAAAATGTATCATGGTACTGCACGCTGTGTGACAGTAATGAATACGTTACTAGAAATTAGACACTTTTTTCTTACTGTAACTCTAAGGCTACTTTCACACATCCGGTTTGAGCACTGCGGCTCAATCCGGCTGTGAAAACTATGCAACGGATGCGGCGAAAACACCGCATCCTTTGCATAAGTTTTTACATGCGGCCCGTCCGTTTTTTTCCGGTTGCGGCATGCTACTGAGCATGCGCAGTGGAAAAAACCGCATGCGGCGAGCGGATGCGGTTTTTTCCGCATCGCGCCGCATCCGGCCTCCATAGGTATGCATTGAAAAATGCGCCGCAGCGGCCGGATGCGGCGCAATGCGGTGTTTTTTGCTGGAGCAAAAAACGTTGCAGGGAACGTTCGATCCGGCCGCGGCATCGGCTAAATCTGCCGCATGCGGCAAAAACCGGACCGAACGCAAGCCCCTGCGGCACAATACGGCACTAATGTAAGTCTATGCAAAAAAACCCGCAACCGGCGTTACAAAATCCGGTTGCGGTTTTTCTGCAGAACGCCGTATTGTGCCGCAGAGCAAAAATCCGGATGTGTGAAAGTAGCCTTAGATTGCTTACATTAAACCAGAGGTCCCCCCAACCTGTCTTACCTTGAGAGACACATTCAGTTCTGACAGAGGGTTGAAAGCCACTACCAGAGCCACACCACCTACTTACCCCTTAGTATTAAAATCATGCTGTTGCTCTCCCTTTTCTCCAGAGAAGTGGTAACTTGAAGGCTGAATGCCCTGAAAGAAGCATAAATCTTGTGAAAGTCTAGATAGGTCCACCAGCATCTTCGTTTCCATTATCTTGATTGTATTATGCCATCGAATTGCTGGTTTTCTTCTGCACCATGTTACTTCTATTCCTCCGACCATGATGTCCTTTTACAGTGATTGATCTCTTTGTATGATGTGTCCAAAGTAGACAAATCATAGACTGGTAATCCTTGCTTTGAATGACATGTCTGGTTTTATTTATTTCAAAATTGATTTGTTTCTACTTCTTGCCATCAATGGTGTTAATGTGACGCCCTGGACTAGCCAGGTAGTCACAGACATAACACCTTACACACCCCCTCCCCTGGATAGTTAACATCAGTCAGACAAAGACCCTTGTTGCCTCCCTCCAGGGTCTGATGTCCACAGCAGGTGGGGTAGAGCCAGGAGGTTGGCCCCACCCACCGAGGAGTTCACAGGCCTGGAGGCGGGAAAAGTAGTCAGTTTTCCAGTTGAGTTTGGAGTTGAGAGGTGATAGCAGAAGGACTGAAAGTGTCTGGGTCGGAGCCCAGGTACTGACAGCAAGGTTGGCAGATGGTGGTGGCTGTCTGCAGGAGTTAGTGGACCTCTGCAGAACCGTAGGACCGGGGTTGGGCGGTGGCCCGCCGGTACCGAACCGGGGAGTGGAGTGAAGCTAAGCACACAGGCAGGGCCATCGGACGCCGACTACGCTTGGAGCCGCCGACAACGGTCAAATCCGAGTGTGACCGGAACCCCAGGGGTTTCCTAACAACCAAGACCCGACAGAAGGCAACAGTCCACACTGTGAGGATATACAGCCACCGCCATAGGCTAGAGATCCAAGGGCCAGCGCCTGCGGGCAAAACGGGCTCCTTCGGTACCTATACGCCGGGGAGCGGACTACCGGTGGGCAACCACAGGAGTCAGAACATTCTAACCAGCTGCAGGAAAAGACAGCCACCATCAGCCGTCCGGGGAGAGCACAAACACTGCAGCCAGCTGCGGGACCCGTCCATCCAGCCGTTTGGTTTACCACAGACTCTGTCATTGACTGCCTGAGTGAGTACACCAGTGCCATCCGGCACCGCGCCGCGCTGCCCCTGCAACCCTGCACCCCAGCCATCCAGCCTCCCCGTTACACCACCGGGCCCCGGGATCACCAACTTCTACCCATGGAGGGGACAACATCCTAGCTGCTCCCTACCATCGCTCCCGGGATCCCCGTCACCAGCAGCGGTGGTGCCCTTTATCACCACGACCCGTGGGTGGCGTCACAAACTATATCCCTAAACAAACCACCCCCTTTCCACTTGTGGACGAGGAGCGCTGCTCGAGTTCCCGGGTCCGGCCCACCGCTCGAGCCACCAAGCAGCAGCAGAAGCCCTGGACCCGAGCGTAGCAAGCGCGTCCCCTCCGCCCGCGACATTAACATCCTTCTCCAGCACCACATTTCAAAGGCACTGATTCATCTTCTGTCTTGTTTCTTCGTTATCCAGGTTTCGCATCTATATGTTCAAATTGTCTATCCAGGGAGGAAGGAAACTAAGGGGTACTTTACACGCTGCGATATCGTTACCGATATTGCTTGCGTGCATACCCACCCCCATCATTTGTGCATCATGGGCATATCACTGCTCATGGCGAACAACATCGCGTGGACCCGTCACACTACTTACCTGCATAGCGACGTCACTGTGACCGGCGAACCGCCTCCTTTCTAAGGGGGCAGATCGTTTGGCGTCACCGCGACGTCACTAAGCGGCCATCCAATCAAAGCGGAGGGGCGGAGATGAGCGGGATGAACATCCTGCCCACCTCCTTCCTTCCTCATTGCTGGCGGGATGCAGGTAAGGAGAGGGTCCTCATTCCTGCGGTGTCACACGTAGCGATGTGTGCTGCCGCAGGAACGACGAACAACATAGTTACTGCAGCCGCAACGATAATTGAGATTAGGGGGGATGTCACTGATTAGCGATTTTGAACGTTTTTGCGACGATTCAAAATTGCTAATAGATGTCACACACAACGACATCGCTAAAGCGGCCGCATGTGCGCCACAAATTCCGTGACCCCAACGAGATCGCTTAAGCGATATCGTAGCGTGTAAAGCGGCCTTAACTCTAGCGCCACCTATTGGAAGTAGCAATCCCAAAAGTCAAAAGTAGACTTTTAACGAGCCTTTTCATATGACTTAGGATTTATACCACATCAAAACCCCTCGGCAGTGCAAAGTATGGGATATGATCTGGCTTATGAGAAGCTATAGTGGGATCTAAGGACAAACCAGTCTGGCTGCCAATCTATCTATATGTTAAAACAGAAAAGACCAGACTATGTACGAGCCATGTCTTCAACATCATAAATGTTCCTCAATTTGAAGACCTTGTCCAGTGACTCCATTGTTCATTTGCCCATAGCTGTCCACCTATTAACTTCCTGTATCATCGTTGCATCTTGAGTAATAATTGATCTGAGTAGGTTGATGTCCTTTACAACTTCCAGTTTGTCGCCGTCCATCTCAAATTTGTCCCACTCATACGTGGCAGTAGCCAATATCTTTGTTTTCTTTGTATTGAGTAAAATTCCCATGTTCGAGCTTTACGTCTTGACACTCCATAATGCTACTACTCCATTTAGCCATGCCATTTTCAAGGCAAAAAAAGTCCTAAATATGACACACATGGTCATTCTTTTTGGGGCAAACCATCAATTAAGCAGAAATAAGTAAACATTTCATCCAGAATTGTATTGCTTAAGGAAATAAGAAAACAGACACAGCAACCTTAATAAACATAGCCGTATTTGAAGACCATTTGGGGAAGGAGTTACGTTACTCTGTAACCTTTATCTGCTGTATGGTATAATTTCTTGTTTATTACAAGGTGACCTACAACAATAATGTATAAACCTGTAATAGAAATCTAATGGTACAAATTTAAGTCACATTTGTACTGGCCTGAAATATGACTTTGGCAATTAATCATGTCAGGTAAAAGCATGTAGAATGAGATTTACTGTTTGCTCTGCTTATATCAGACACATGGGGCACAGAAGCAATGGATGTCTTTATGCTGTTTTCAACAAAAAGTATTTCTGCTTCATTCCCTTCTTTGAACGAATCTTGCTGATATTTGCAAATGCTATCTTGAATGAGTCACGTGTGCTGGCAAGAAGCCAACGCTCAGCAAAGTTATTTTAGTAATGTGTCCTGAATAAACTCATATACTGTAGAAACTGCTTTGTCAGTGGTAATATTATTTTACCTGGAAACTGCACAAAAAGAAATTCTGTTTTATCGCTTGAATAATATACTCAATGGTAAAGCGGCATAAGAGAACCACGCTACATAATCTGAATGAGTGGTAGTGTTGAGGTTACTTTCATTTGACCCATCTAAGGAGAAACTCTACATCATATTAGACAGCTTGTAGCCAAGCTCCTCTGTAAGGACTCTGCATGCAGAGCACAAGGTGCGGCATCACCACTTTGTACCATAACTAGTCATGGGCGAGCATGCTCGGCACTTCTCGGTACTCGATCGAGCTTCAGAGTGCTCCAGATACTCCATGGAGTATTCTGGTACTCAGGCGCCATGTTCAAGTCCCATTTTTTTGCCACTAAACATGCAGAGATTGCCTGCCAATTATGAAAATGCTGTAGCTATATTGGCTACTAACATTACTGTGATTAGCCAGCCACATAACGTCTTCAATTCTATCCCGGTGACGCCATGCTTGGCACACTGTACTCATAAATAGAGTAGGCAGAGTTTCTGCTGGAGATGGGACAGTGTTTTTTTTGGCATTCACAGTACCTGCTGTTGCAACGTTAAATCAACTTTTCAGTGCTAATTAAAATACATTCTATTCTATAATAATATCACTCTTAGTTGCATTTAGTGTAGGGCAAGTTGCTGGAGAAGGGATAGTGTATTAGAGGTAGGCAGGGATTCTAGCCTTACAGACCTTGCTGCTGCTATGTAAAAGCAAATTTCTTATGTTCTATAATAATATTGCTCTTTTCTGTATTTAGTGTAGGGAGAATTTCGCTGGAGAAGGGACAGTGTCTTATAGCATCACAATAGTTGCTGGTGCAACATTAAAGTAACAGTGCTTCTCAGGGCTAACTGAAATAGATTCTATACTAATATCTCTTTTAATCTGCAATTAGTGTAGGGTTAGCTTCTGAAGTAGGAATACTTTATTAAAGGCATGTAGGCCAGGATTCTAACCTTACAGACTGTAACGCTCTTGCCGGCATCCCCACAATGTCCTTCTCCTCTCTTCTGGCTGAGACGCCGGCACTCTCACTTTCCTGGCTGCACTGATTTGTTGCCAGTGTCTAGTGCTGTCTCCCGGGGCCTGCGTGCACCACTCAGGCCTCCTGGGAGAGTTCTTAGAGTGCATGTGTGGACACACCCCCTTCTTAAAGGCCATTACATCCTAACTTGGAAATACCTCTCAGCCTATTGCTGAAAGCATCAGATATTTAAGGCACCCTCCACTTAAGGGAGGTGCAGGGGCAGGTTTATATGCTGCTAGTTCTCAGGTCCCTTTATGCTGCCACTGCTACTGTGTTGTGTGCTGTATTGCTGATTCTTATCTGTGTTCCAGTGCATGTCAAGTCTGCTGCTGCTACAACTGCCCATATTGACTGCTGCAGCCACAGCCATCCAAAACAGCTGCACTTACGATACCGGCCGCTGCTGCAACTATCCATCTCGGCTGCTGCTGCTGCAACTATCCACACCGGCCATTCCTACAATACTGTCCGCTGCTGCTGCAACTATTCAGTACAGCCACTGCTACATCCACCCATCCCGGCCGAACCTATAATAACATCTGCTGCTGCTCTTACTATCCGAGACTGTTGTGTTCATACCTGTAGCACCAGCTGCCAAGGTACCATGATGACTTGGGTTGCCCAGTCTTCCCGAGTGGCACCCGGTCTCACACCTGCATTGTAACACCCTCACCATCAGAGGCTCTGGCGAAAACCAGGTGTCATTCTGTACTTAAGCTCCTCTGAGTTTTCTTTGTGCTGTGGCCCAGTGGGTTCGCTGCTCGCCGGGTGAGCACAACAGTTTGCCCAGGCCAAGTTCTTGTGGTTGGTGTAGATGATGACAGGGTTCATCGCTCCCTCCACCAGATAATGTGATTGCTGCACAGCCAACTTTATCACCAATAGTTCCTGATAGCCAATCCAGTAGTTACGCTTGACTGCGGAGAAAGCTGTGGAAAAGCATCCACAGGTTACAGTCTTACCCGTAGCTGACTTCTGTGTGCGGACCGCACCAGTACCGGAGGATGGAGCATCCACTTCCAGGATAAACTGATTGCCAGTCTCTGGTCTATGCAGACCTGAAGCTGAAGCAAAGGTCTGCTTAAGGTACATAAAGGCATCTTCTGCTTTAGGAGTCCATGCCTTCAGAATTGTTTCTTTGTGAGTCAAGGCTGAGATGGGAAAAGCCAGGTTTGAGAAGCGCGGGATAAACTGCTTATAATACTTGGCGAAGCCGAGGAACCACTGGATCACTCTCAGACTGTCAGGATGTGGCCACTTCAGTACTGCTGACAACTTTTCTGGATCCATCCTTAGGCCGTTATCCGAGATGATGTAGCCTAAGAAAGGCAAAGACGACTGTTCAAAAAGGCACTTCTCGTATTTAGTGTATAGACAGTTCTCCCTTAACCTCTGCAACACCTGACGAACATTTCTTATGTGCGTAAGTAGATCCAGTGAGAATAGAATATAGTCCAGGTACATCACTACACATGTGTATAGCAGAAGACTTTGCCACCTATTTCCAAGAAAAAATCGACCTAATAAGGCAAGTCTTCTCTGCTCAGCCACCACAACCCCTTCATGTAGCTGACCACTGCCCCTCTCCCATAAACTTCCTCCCCACCATCACCGAAGGAGAGCTTGCACGTCTTCTCTCAAAAGCGCACCTCACCACCTGCGCACTTGACCCCATGCCATCCCACCTCCTTCCCAACCTCACCACCATCCTTACTCCAGCCTTAACCCACCTCTTCAACCTATCTTTAACGACTGGAACCTTCCCCTCTGCCTTTAAACATGCAACAGTCACACCTATCCTAAAGAAACCTTCCCTCGATCCAACCTCTACTACCAGCTATCGCCCCATATCACTACTCCCACTTGCCTCAAAACTCCTGGAACAGCATGTCCATGCTGAACTTTCCTCCCACCTCTCCTCTAACGCTCTCTTTGACAACCTACAGTCCGGCTTCCGTCCACATCACTCTACCGAAACTGCCCTGACTAAAATCACAAATGACTTGCTTACTGCCAAAGCGAACAAGCACTTCTCTATACTCCTACTCCTAGACCTGTCCTCAGCCTTCGATACCGTTGACCACTCCCTCCTATTACAGACCCTCTCTTCCCTTGGTGTCAGAGATCTTGCCCTCTCTTGGATCTCTTCATACCTCTCAAATCGCACTTTCAGTGTCTCCCACTCTCACACAACCTCTTCATCCCACCATCTCTCTGTTGGCGTCCCTCAAGGCTCTGTCCTAGGACCCCTACTTTTCTCTATCTACACATTTGGCCTGGGACAACTCATAAAGTCCCATGGCTTCCAATACCACCTATATGCCGACGACACCCAGATCTACCTCTCTGGCCCAGATGCCACATCTCTGCTGTCCAAAATCCCGAAATGTCTATCTGCTATATCCTCCTTCTTCTCCTCTCGCTTCCTAAAGCTCAATGTGGCCAAAACTGAACTAATCATCTTTCCTCCGTCTCACCTACACTCTCCACCTGATCTATCTATTACAATAAATAACACCACGCTCTCGCCAGTACCCAAAGTTCGCTGCCTCGGAGTGACCTTTGACTCTGCCTTATCCTTCATACCACACATCCAGTCCCTCACCACCTCCTGCCGTCTTCAACTCAAAAATATTTCCAGAATCCGCCCTTTCCTCAATTTGCAATCTACTAAAATGCTAGTGCATGCCCTCATAATCTCCCGCCTCGACTACTGTAACATCCTCCTCTGTGGCCTCCCTGCCAACACGCTCGCCCCTCTCCAGTCCATCCTTAACTCTGCTGCCCGACTTATCCACCTCTCTCCTCAATACCACCCCGCTTCTCCCCTCTGCATGTCCCTCCACTGGCTTCCAATCTTCCACCGTATCCAATTCAAACTTCTAACACTGACCTACAAAGCTGTGCATAATCTTTCCCCTCCGTACATCTCCGAACTACTCTCCCACTACACTCCAACACGTCACCTCCGGTCCTCCCAAGATCTCCTCCTCTCCTCCTCTCTCATTCGCTCCTCACGCAACCGACTCCAAGACTTCTCCCGAGCATCCCCAGTCTCCTGGAACTCGCTGCCTCAACACGTCAGACTATCCCCTACCCTTGCAAACTTCAAACGGAACCTGAAAACTCATCTGTTCAGAAATGCCTACAATCTACAATGAACTCGCTGCCGCCCGACCACCGTGCGGAGCTGCCGCCCGACCACCGTGCGGAGCTGCCGCCCGACCACCGTGCGGAGCTGCCGCCCGACCACCGTGCGGAGCCGCCGCCTGACCTACACCCCACCTATTGTCTCCTCCCCATAATCCTATAGAATGTAAGCCCGCAAGGGTAGGGCCCTCTTCCCTCTGTACTAGTCTGTCTACTGTAACTTGTATACGTATTTTGTATGTAACCCCCTTCTCATGTACAGCACCATGGAATTAATGGTGCTCTATAAATAAATAATAATAATAATAATAATAATAAAAATAGCAGATCTCAGAAAATGTTGTTGACAAGTTCCTGGTAGATCACCAGGGCATTGCAAAGCCCAAAAGGCACCACCCGATACTCATAGTGGCCATCATGGGTTTTGAAGGCTGTCCATTTGTCACCCGACTGTATCCAAATCAGATTGTATGCACCACGGAGATCGAGCTTGGAAAATATCCTGGAGCCCCAGAGTGGGTCGAACAGTTTTGGTATGAGTGATAGAGGGTATTTGTTCTTGACTCTGATTTGGTTGAGCCCTCTGTAGTCGATACATGGCCGTAAAGACCCATCCTTTTTCTTGCCAAAAAAGGAACCGGCTCTGGCCGGTGTGGAAGACTTTTGAATTAAACTTCTTGCTAGATTCTCCTTTAAGTATTTGGACATAGCTTAGGTCTCGGCCTGAGGCAGAGGGTAAATACAACCATGGGAAGGAATGGATCCAGGGAGTAAGGGGTACTTTACACGTTGCGACATCGTATCCGAAATATCGTCAGGGTCACGTCGATAGTGACGCAAATCCAGCGCCGGTAACGACATCGCAACGTGTAAATCCTTTGTGCAACGATAAACGATCACAAAATCGGTGATCTGTGAAGCGTCGGTCATTTTCATAATGTCAGGTCGACCACAGGTATGATGTTGTTTGTCGTTCCTGCAGGTCCACACATCGCTGTGTGTAAACCCGCAGGGGCGACAAACATCTCCTTACCTGCGTCCCGACGGCAATTCGGAAGAGAGAAGGTGGGCGTGATGTTATGTCCCGCTCATCTTCGCCCCTCCGCTTCAATTGGCTGGCTGATTAGTGACGTCGCGGTGACGTCGGTGTGACGCTCAACGCACCTCCCCCTTGAAGGAGGGATATTTCAGCAGTCACAGCGATGTCGCCGAGCAGGTATGTGCGTGTGAAGCTGCCGTAGCGATAATGTTCGCTACGGCAGCAATCTCGCTACGGCAGCAATCACCACATATCGCATGTGTGATGGAGGCGGGTACTATCACGCTCGGCATCGCTAGCCGATGCTAGTGATGTTGCAACGTGTAAAGTACCCCTAAGTCGATAGGGCAGTCGCACTGTCTGTGTGGTGGCAGAGTCTCAGCCTCTTTCTTGTCAAAGACATCTGCATAGGCTATGTAGGTGGATGGCAGACCTGGAAGATTACAGGGGCTCACAGGCGGTTGAGAGGGTCACACAGAAACAAGACAAGACAGCTTTCGCGGCACGTGTGACCCCACCTGAGCACATCTTCAGATCTCCAGTCCAAAACTGGTTCATGCTTACAAAGCCACGGTAGACCCAGTAACAGCAGATGCAACATTCCGGAAAGGACATGGAAGGAGATTTTCTCTGTATGCAACATTTGCACTCGTAGGACAACTTCTTCAGTGCCAAACTGAATGTCCTCAGGCAAAGGCTTTCTGTCCACCGACAGCACAGTAATGGGAGTTTGCAGCTGACGAACAGGAATTCAGTAACGATCCACTATAGTCTGTTGTATGAAATTCCTGTCAGTGCCAGAGTCCATAAGCACCACTTCAGAGAACCGTGAGTCATCACTGGATACAGACACAGCTATACATAGAGATGAAGAAGACTTGCCACCACCTAGGGTAGCTTCTCCTACTGAACCTAGGCTAGAAAGTTTCCCAGCTTCTTAGGGCAGAAGTGGATAAGATGCAAGGAGTTTCCAAAGTAGAAGCACTTCCCATTAGTGCGATGGATCTCCTGGCGGCGGCGGCCTGTACACACTTGGTCAATTTCAAATGGCTTTTCGACAGCAGGTACGGAAGACAGACTGGCACGAGGAACCGAGGACCTTGAGACAGAGGATACTGGGTGCGATGACCTCCCCTTATGGGCCCTCTCATGAGCACGTTCCTGAAAGCGCAGGTCAATATGAACAGCCAAGTTGCAGGTCATCCAGAGAGGAGGGTAAAGCACGGCCAGCTAACTCGTCCTTAATTTTACAGATAAACCTCGCCAGAATTTTCCGACCAATAGCTCATTGGTCCAGTGTAGCTCAGACGAAAAGGTGTGGAACCTTATGGCATATTGGCCCACTGTGAGGTCCCCTTGTGGCAGGTCCAACAGCGCTTCACTGGTGGATGCAATGCAATCAGGGTCATCAAAAACCTTCCAGAATTTCTCCAGGAAGAGAGGCAGGTTGGAGACTAGTGGATAGTTGAAGCCTCTGCAGAAACAGATTGATCAAGTCCAGAGCTTCGCCTTCTAGGTAAGAAGCCAAGAAAACCACTTTGGTGGCATCTGTGGGATACTGCTGTGGCAGGAGACAGAAGTGCAACAGGTAGTGATTGAGAAACCCTCGACAAAGCTTCAGATCCCCTCAGAACCGAGGAGGTCTGATAAGATGAGGGGGAGGACTGACGACCAGGGAAGAAAAGCTTAGGGCACTCTGTACAGGCTTCCCGGGAAAGTGTGCTGGCATCTCTGCAGAGGAGGGGGGCAGGACCATGCAAGGACGCCAGTGTCGGTAAAATTTCTGAGTTCCCCCCACAAAGTCTGTTTTCAGAGTACTTTCACAGAGCCAAAATTGCACACATATGGCTCTGCACCGCACACATATGGCTCTGCACCGCATACATGGCTCTGCACCGCACGCGCACACATATGGCTCTGCACCGCACGCGCACACATATGGCTCTGCACCGCACACATATGGCTCTGCACCGCACGCGCACACATATGGCTCTGCACCGCACGTGCACACATATGGCTCTGCACCGCACGCGCACACATATGGCTCTGCACCGCATGCGCACACATATGGCTCTGCACCGCAAGCGCACACATATGACTCTGCACCGCACGCGCACACATATGACTCTGCACCGCATGCGCACAGACAGGGCTCTGCACCGCACACAGACAGGGCTCTGCACCGCACATAGACAGGGCTCTGAACCGCACACAGACAGGGCTCTGCACCGACCCCCCCATCCCCCATCCCCAATCCCCATAGGGAACACATGTAGGGAGTGCATACTCACCCGTCCTCGGTCCCCGCCGCTCCTGCACGTTCGCGCGCTGTCTGTGCTCTGGCCATATCAGCACAGTAGTGACGTCACCGCTGTGCTGAAGAGAGCACAGACAGCTGGGCAGTGATGAGAAGCTGCGCTCCTTCTCATCAGCACTTTCAAATGTACCGGCATCTGTGATCTGTGATGCCGGTACATTTGAATGTGCGATCCTGAGCAGGGGGCCCGGTGCTGGCGCTGACACCACGGCAGCCGCCGCCAGGCCCCTCCCCCAGGTCACGGACCCCACAGCAGTGCAGGGGGAGGTTGCGAGGAGAGTAAGGGGTGCGGGGGAATGTGTGGCAGGGTGCAGGGAAGGGGGCGGTGACTCCACGTACTGTACCTGCCCAGCAGGGAGGCGACATGCTGTTCCAGATTTGCATGTCAACATGGCCCTGCCCATGTTGACATGAAATGACCAGAAGCAGCAAAATCGTGGCAGGAGTGGTCACATGACCACTCTGAGCCGGGGGAGAGGGGCTGACAGCAGGGCAGGTAAGTGGTCTCTATCTACTTACCTGCCCCAATGTAGCCCAATAGGGTAATAAAAAAAAAAAAAAGTCAAAAGAAGCCGGATAACCCCTTTAAGCATTTCCCTACAAAGGCTATTTTCAGAGTTTTCTCATAGAGACAAAATTTTATGAGTTACTCCACAGATCCAAAATGTTTAGAGGGACATCACAGAGCCTGTTTTTAGCGTTCTCTTACAGAGTTCCACCACACAGCACACAGAACCCCTTTAAAATAATACAGAATAAAAACTAAAACAAATAATTTTGAACTAAGAGGTGGAGGTCCAAGTGGAAGAGAAGGTTGAGTAGGAAGTCGACTTGCCAATCTAGGTGGGAGAATTTTGTGTAGTTTTTTCTTTGTTTGTTTTTTATTTGGGCCTGCTGTCATTTCCTCTGGTTGTGCTAAAGTTGGTCATGCAGGTGTCACGCTGACCGGAGGAGGTGGAGGAAGTGGAGTAGGAGAAGGAGGCAACACAGACAAAGAGACATCCTGCAATCTTCAGTGATGGTAGGAAATGCTCCCAAACACTTTCCGCCTCAGGCCCAACCACCACTGTTTTTACCCAGACGGTAGTTAGGGAGATATAATTTCCCTGCCTGTGGTTACTGGTCCACGTATTGGAGGTTATGTGGACCTTGCCATGGGTGGTCTTGGGCAATGCACACCTGATTTTATCTGCAGCTTTTCATACAAGGCAGGGATGGCACGACTTGAAGAGTTGAGATGGCTGGGAACAACGTACTGTGGGACAGCCATCGTCATACGTTTTTTAAAAGTGTCATTCTCCACCAGTCGGAATGGCAGCATTTAAAAGGCCAGAAATTTGGAAATGCTGCCTTTGAGAACTACGGCTCTTGGGTGGGTAGGGGGTTACTTCCTTTTTCTCTCCAGTGTTTGGGGGATGGACAGCTGAACAGTTCCATGTGACTGTGTGGAGATGCTTGGTTTCATTGTTGGTGATGGTGCTGTTATGTGATGCCCTGGCAAAACCAGGTAGTCACAGAGGTTGTACAAATCTCTCAGGTACAATACTCCATCCTTCTTGGAATACCAACACAAAAACCCACACCCAGGTACCCCACACAGCCAGTAAAGCCTAGTCACCCACTCATGACAATAGGGACACACCAGTGGGTGGGACCAGGAGGCCCACCTAGGGGTCCTGAGGTGTCAGGGGCGGGAAGACAATATAACAGTTCTGACAGATGACAGAGGAGGAGTGTGGAAGTGCTGTGGAGTTAGGTGTT
Organism: Anomaloglossus baeobatrachus; assembly: GCF_048569485.1. Lineage (NCBI taxonomy): Eukaryota > Metazoa > Chordata > Amphibia > Anura > Aromobatidae > Anomaloglossus > Anomaloglossus baeobatrachus. The sequence goes on along the minus strand of NC_134356.1, from coordinate 87,238,981 downwards.
GGGGCCCCTGGACTACTGGACTAGCTGGCAGACGGCAAGAAGGACCACAGGCGATGGAGATCCGGTCACGGGAGAGCTTAAGTGTACCGGTGCAGGGTTGTAGCCCGCTGGTACCGACAGCGGTAATCCGGTCCGGAGGCTATTCACAGTTGCGGTACCTGGACCCTAGGACGAGGATGGTTGCAAGCCGCCTTGTTAATTAACTAGCTGGGGACAAGGTTTCAGGCCTTGTTCCACAGAAGCCCAGAGAGTGAAACGGCAGCCCAACGTGGGGGATAGGGTGTCCGTCAGAACCCACAGAGATCCCAAGTAGAGATGAGTGAGCCTCTAGAGGCTCGAGTTCGGTTCGGTTCGTCGAACGGAGGCCGCGTTCGAGTTCGGTTCGGTGAGCCGTTCGAAGAACCTCTCGAACCCCATTGAAAACAATGGGGGCAATCACAAACACACATTATAAATGTACACATACAGTTAATAAACATTGCCATAACACTTACAGTCCCCGCAATGCGTCCTGCACTCTGTCTCCCGCCGCTTTTCCTTCCGATAATCGCTGCGTCCTCCCGGTAACCAGCAAACCAGCACTGATGATCGCACCTATCGTGATGTCAAAATAGCATGTGACCAGTCACGTGTCTATTATCTCATTGGCTTCAGACTGGTCACATGGCTAGACGTCATGCTAGGTCCTGTCATTGCATCTCTCCGGTATGCGGTGATTGTTTGTGTATCTCTGTGTACCGGCGAAATGCTCTGGCACACGGTCGGCTTCCCCGTTCTGCTTCCCCGTTTCGTTATTCACCGGCTGCCACAGCCGGTCAATAACGGAGATCACCATGGTAAAATGCCAGCCTCACCGCTTATAGTGTCAGCTGATTCCGTCAGGTGACCGCATGAGCTGATCATCTCCAGGTCTGAGAAAGAGGGAGAGAAAGAAGAGAGAGAAGATAGAGAAAAGAGAGAGAAAAGAGATAGAGAAGAGAGAGTAGAGAGAGAGAGAAGAGAGAGGAGAGAAAAGAGAGAAAGAAGAGAGAGGAGAGAGAAGAGAGAGGTAGAGAGAGAGATGAGAGAGAGAAGAGAGAGGAGAGAGGGAGGGAATAAGAGAGACTGAGAAAAAGAGAGAGAAAAAGAGAGAGGGAGGAGAGAGAGAGAGAGAGAGAAAAAGCGAGAGACAGAGAGAAAAAGAGAGAGAGAAAAGAGAGATAAAGAGAGAGAGAAGAGAGAGAGGAGAGAAGAGAGAGAAGAGAGAGGGAGGAGAGAGAAGAGAGAGGAGAGAGAGAGAAGAGAGAGAGAAGAGAGAGGAAGAAGAGAGAGAGAAGAGAGAGAGAGGGGGAAAAAGAGAGACTGAGAAAAAGAGAGAGAAAAAGAGAGAGAGAGGGGGTAGAGAAGAGAGGGAGAGAAAGAGAGAAAAAGAGAGAGCGAGAAAAAGGGAGAAAAAGAGAGAGAGAAAGACAGAGAAAGAGAGAGAAAGAGAGAGAAAAAGAGAGAGAGACAGAGAGAGAGAGGAGAGAGAGAGAGGAGAGAGAGAAGAGAGAAAGAGGAGAGAGCAATGCAGCCTCATTCCGTGAACTGCTCCGATTTTAGAGGTGTGTCCCACGGCTGACAGCTGATGTCCGGCTCCTCCCCTCAGTGCATAATTAAATTAAATTATAAATATCTAATAATTATAATTTAAAATTTAAAAAAATAAATAAATAAATACATTCTTCACTGGGATTAGAACTTGCAACCTAATGCTTCTGAGGCAAAAAGCTCTATCCATTGAGCTACTGACTCTATTGATAAAGATAGGCCTATTTGGTAATCTTAAAGTCTGCATTGCTGAAGTCTCTGCTGTCCGCGCGATTCACTTCATTGCTACGTGGAGCTGATACAGCGCAATGGTGTTCTACGGTGCTGCTGCATCTTCAGGGAACAGAGCTGAGTGTCGTGTGGATTACGTCGGACCTGGAGGGGTATTTGGGGATTAATAAAGGGGGGAAACAGGGTGGATTTTTGTCTTTTTTTCCAAATAAAGGATTTTTCGCTGTGTGCATTTATTTACTTTCACTTTCAGTATAATCATGGACGGTATCTAGGGGAGACGCCTGGCATGATTAACTCATTATTACCTCGATTGCCACCGCACCAGGCCAATTTGGGATGAGCTGGGTAGAGTCCCCCTGGACTGTAGCATCTAATGGATGCGGCAATTCCAGGCGGCTGCTGGGTGATATTGTTAGGGTGGTGGGCTCCCGATAATGTGGTGCTCTCCATCCTGACAATACCAGCCTCCAGCCGTGTGGCTTTATCTTGGCTGCTATCAAAAATGGGGGGAACCGCATATTTTTTTTTTTTTATTATTATTTATTTATTTATTTTACTGCATGGTATAGACCCGCCGGCCGGCGGCTGTGATTGGTTGCAGTGAGACAGCTGTCACTCAGCTTGAGGATGTGTCTGACTTCAACTAATCATGGGCGCTGGTGGGCGGGGAAAGCATGGAATAACTAATTGACTAATGAAGCGGCAGCCATTTTCTAAAGAGGAAAAGACACCGCAGATTTGTGACAGATGTGGAGCTAGGCGCCCGTGATTGGTGAGTAGGAAAGGGAGAGGGATTGTGTTGGGGACGCAAGACGCATGCAGATAGCAACATGTGCACATGTACACTGTGAAAAGCCACATTTATGGTGATTGAACCATTCTCGAACTTAACTCGAACTGTCGAGCTTTTAGCAAAAAGCTCGAGTTCGAGTTCGATGTCGAACACACCCCAAAATCACTCGAACATGAAATTGGCGAACCTCGAACATCGCTCAACTCTAATCCCAAGGGTCAGATTTCGTGGGCCACAGCTCCCAACATACACAGTACCGGGAGTGGACTTCCCCATTCCAAGCGGAGTTGTCCCAGTGAAGACACAAACACTGAGTGCAGGAGGAAGGGACCCCAGTTTGCTAAACTCGGGTGTGGGACCCGAATACACTTGACGGAGGTGACCGGTCACTGGCAATTTGGTTTACCACTGGACTTGTGTGCGATTCTTTGAACTACCGTATGAGTACACCATTTACCCCCGGTCCAACCCGGCACGTCACCTCCAGCCGCCATTGCTCCCATGTACCTGGGCCCTGGGACTACACCTCCCCTACCCGTGGTGTGGATTCCATCCTGCTGCCCCGCTCCATCAACCCCAGGCGCTCCATCACCAGGCAGCGGCGATGCTACCAACTCTCACCGCAACCCACAGGTGGCGTCACCAACAAAAACATCCCCTGTAAATGTCGGGGGCGGAGGAGGGGACGCTGTACTCACCCACTGCTCGGGTCCGGCTGCTGTTGCTGCTGCTCGGTGGCTCGAGCGGTGGGCCGGATTCCGGGGACTCGAGCGGCGTTCCTCGCCCGTGAGTGAAAAGGGGGTGGTGTGGTTTAGGGATATTGTCCGTGACGCCACCCACGGTTGTGGGGAGGTTGACCACCGCTGCTCTGGACGGGGATCCCGGGAGCGATGACAGGGAGCAGCTTGGATGTTGGTTCTCCCCTCCGTGGGTAGGGGGGTTGGGCCCGGTGAGGGGTAGGGATGGATGGCAGGTTACGGGGCCTGGTGAGGTGCAGGGTCGCGGGGGCAGCGCTGTGCCGCACGGCACGGTGGTACTCACTCAGCTAATGATGAATGCAAAGTCTCCGGTAAAACAAACGGCTGGATGGACGGGTCCCACAGGCGGCTGCGGTGTTTTTCCCCTGACCCAGTTTGGTAGTGTAAGTCCTTTCCTTCACCTCCGTGTACGCTCCTCCTGCGCTCCGGTTTCCAGCTGGCTCCCCGGTTCGGTACCAGCCGGCACATAAATACTCCCTCCCTTCGGTTGTGAGGACGGACGGCCGTGCGAGTCCGGGTCCGGCCACCACTCGAGCTGCAGTAACGAACCCGGATGTGAGCAGCCCCTGCAGCGGCCCGACCCCCGTCCGCAACAGTTACATCCCCTCTTTGTGGAGAAGGAAAAAATTCAGCTCACCCATTCCAAGTCCAATAGTAGTGGTCAGTGCACGGGCAAACAACAGGCCAGCTCCTAAGTAGTGGTTCCATCAGAATTCAAGAAAAGAGTTTTCCAGCACCATCTGATTTGACTTTTTAATCCACGTCAGACTTCTTAATTTCATAAGAAATAACTTTTATTGTGCATATTTAAAATCATGCTTAAAAACACGTCTTGTCTTATGCGTTTCAAGCTCCGAAGAGCTCTTACTCATAGCATAGACTAACATAAAATGACTGAGCTTTATGTGCATGTGTCGCCCTGGCAATACCAGGTTGTCACAGAGACTGCACAGATCTTCCAGGTGCAGGACTCCATCCTCCTTGGCATACCAACACAAACCCACACCCAGGTACACAACATCAGCCAGCAAAGCCTAGTAACCCCCAATGACAATAGGGACACACCAGTGGGCGGGGCCAGGCGGATGGTGATGCCCACCTAGGGGTCCTGAGGTGTCCTGGGAGGGAACAAGTCAGTCTGAGTCAGACAGAGAATCAGGCAGTTCAGTGCAGACAGAGAAAGTAAGAGATGTGTGAAGTGACAGGGCAGTCAGGGGTTGAAGACTCTGGACTACCGAACTACTGACTAGGTCGCAGTCGGCAGACAGGGCCACAAGCGACGGAGATCCGGTCGTGGGAGACCTTAAGTGGACCGGGGCAGGGTTGTAGCCCGCCGGTATCGACAGCGGGAATCCGGTCTGGATGCCGTGCACAGTCAGGGTACCTGGACCCTAGAGCAAGGGTAGCTTCAAACACCATTCTAATTTACCAGCTGGGGACAAGATTCCAGATCTTGTCCCACAGGAGGCCCAGATAGAGCAAGACAGAAGCCCAACGAGGGGGATAGGGCTCCGCAATTGCCTGCTAAGATCCCACGGGTCAGTTCTCGCGGGCCACAGCTCCCTACACACAAAAATCACCGGGAGTCGACTTCCCCGTTTCAAGTGCAGTAGTCAAACTAAGGACACAAACACTATATGCAGGAGGAAGAGACCCCTGTTTGCTGTACCAGGGTGTGGGACCTAAATACACCCGCCAGAGGTCACCGGTCACTGGTAATTTGGTTTACCATTTGGACTCTGTGTGAATTCCTCTAGAACTGTGAGTACACCAATACCACACGGTCCAACCCTGCAGAATACGCTCCGCAGCATCCTTCCCCATACACCTGGGCCCCGAGACAACACCTCCCCTACCCGTGGAGGGGATACCATCCTGCTGCCCCGCTCCATCAGCCCCGGGCATCCCATAGCAAGGCAGCGGCGGTGTCACCAACCATCACCGCAACCCACGGGTAGCGTCACTGACAAACTCTCCTCTGTAAATAACCCCTTTTATATAGTTGTGAGGACGGACGGCTGCAAGAGCCCTGGATCCGACTGCCACTCGAGCCACATCACGATCCTGGATCCGAGCATTCCGAGCAGCCTCCCCTGCGGTGGTCTGTCCCTCATCCGCAACATGCACAAAGACCAATACTTGCAAGAAACTCCTCCCAGCATTAACTCATTCCATTCTCAGCTGTTATAAGTTGAAAACAATTGATATGTCTGAAGAAGTCTGACGTGGATTAAAAAGGCAAATCAGATGGTGCTGGACAAGCCTTTTCTTGAATTCTTTGCGGAGAGCCAGGTGGCAATATTGCTCCATAGGAAGAGGAAGAGGCTGAGACTGCAACAGATGAGGTAATGGTAGGAGCCTCTGATCTTTTTGGTTTGTTTAGATATGTACTCCACTGAAATTTGTGCTTTGCATTCAGAGGCCTTGTCAAGCAGGTGATGATCAGGTTAAAAATATTTATGTTAAACTTTTTGATCACATGCTGTGGGGGAGCCAGTCATGTTCACTCACCTCCTATATATACTGGCTGGACTATTCCATTAATGCCAGCTATAGCTTTTCAATACTCATCTGGTGGCTGTTGTGGATTACTGCTGTGAGCAGTTGTGGTGTTTACCCATGTTGGTTTTTTTTTATTGTTGCCTTCCTGCTCTTGCTTTTCTCCTAAGCCTTTTACTGTTTATTTCTATGAGTTTGTAGTGTGTGTGACTTTTGTTTTTTCCCTGTCTGTCATCATCTGTGTTTCCATCACACTCCTGCCCCTTCCTTCTCTGGGGTGGATTTGGTCAGGAGAATAGCAAGGCTCAGGACTCCATCTATAGGGGTAATACAGAGCTCAGGGATGCCTATGTCGCGGGCGGAGGAGGGGACGCCGCGCTCTCCCACTGCTCGGGTCCGGCTACCGCGGCTGTTGCGGCCTGCTGCTGCTCAGTGGCTCGAGCGATGGGCCGGATCCCGGGGACTCTAGCGGCGCTCCTCGCCCGTGAGTGAAAGGGGTTTGGGTGTGGGGATTGTTTATTGTCCGTGACGCCACCCACGGTTGTGGTGATTGAGTGTACACCACCGCTGCTCTGGCTGGGGATCCCGGGAGTGATGGTATGGAGCAGCCAGTTGTTGTGTTGCCCCTCCGTGGGTAGGGGTTGGTGATCCCGGGGCCCAGTGATGGAGTTGGGATGGTGGGCAGGGGGGGCCTGTGGAGATGCAGGGGCGCAGGGGCAGTGCTGTGCCGCATGGCACGGAGGTACTCACTCAGCCAGTAAACACGACACAGTTCTCGGTAAACAAACAGCTGGTTGGACGGGTCCCTCAGACGGTTACGTTGCTGATGTCCCCTGCAGTTGACGGTGACGGTCTCTTTTCTGCACCTATGTGTTGTTGTTTGGTAGCGATGGATTCCCACCGGTAACCCGCTCCCCAGCCTGGATATGAGCCGGAGGAGCTCCACTCTTGCCCGCAGGTGCTGGCCCTGGGAAACTGGTGCCTTGGCGGTGGCGGTGTCTCCCCTTAACGGTCGGACTGTTGCCTTCAATCGGGACTTGGTTGTTGGGAGACAGTCGTCCCCTTCACTGACGGATTTGGCAAATTATGGCGACTCCTAGCCTTGCCGGGATCCGAAAGGCCCCTGCCCTGGTGCAGACTGTTCTTTGTATACCGCTCCGGTACCGCCGGGTCACCACCCGTCCACGGTCCTTTCGGCAACCTCGAATCAGTCTCGCCTGCAGACGGTCACTGCCGTCTGCCAACCTTGCTGTCTCAGTCCGGGGCACACACCCGGACTAACTTCAGGCTTCTTGCTGTCACTACTCCTACTTTCCTCCTTTACCACTTCACTTCACTTCCTTTCACTTTCAACTCTAACACTCATCTGCCTGGTTTTCTCCTTCACTTCCCTAGCTTAACTGCCTGGTTTTCCCGCCTCCAGAGCTGTGAACTCCTCAGTGGGTGGAGCCAACCGCCTGGCCCACCCCCTGGTGTGGACACCAGCTCCTGGAGGAGGGCAACAAGGATTTTTGTTTGACTTAGGTGTACCTGCAGGGAATGTGGGGTGCGTGTGGTGTTGTGACCTGTGACCCCTGGCTTGCCCAGGGCGTCACATTCCCCCTTAGCAAAATGCAGACCGTCCTCGGGCTGCCCGTCCAACACCGGTTTTATTTTCCTTTTGTTTTCTGTAAAAATATGAAAAACGGTAACATATTTACAACTTATGGCATCATCCCACATTGGGAGGTTCAATTCTTAAACGTTGCAAACGGTTTACGGTTACGGTCTCCGCTCTCTCCCACCCAAGTAACCTGGCCCTGATGCTGCCCCTAAAGCCCAGGCAGCACCCCTTGACTCCAGTCCAGCACAAGTTACCCAAGCGGGATCTGTCCTTCAACTCCAGAGGGTAGCCAACGGTTCCTGTGGTGGCTGGGCCCCAGCCGGCTCTACTGCGGGCCCTCCCTCCAACCTGCCTCTCCGGAGGCGGCAACTGCGGAAACGGTAAAACAACTTATTTACATGCCACTTAATGTTTGTAGTTGCCCTGCAAGTTCACGGGCTTGTCCATAAGGAGTCCCTTATGCAACTTTTTAAACGGTCCCCACGGGGACAACGGTGCCGGCAACGGCCGGTTTTCCAAATCACGGTGAATCAGGTGACTGTTCGGTTATCATCTTATCATCATCTTTTTCAAACTTGCAAACAAAAATCAGACAAACACCTTTCCCCCCCCCCCTTTTAAAGGACGGTCTCCCTGTACCTAAGGGGGGGTCTACCTAGGTTGGGACGGGTGGACCTCCGGGGTCCGGTGTAAGTAGGGCTAAGCGGTGGGGTAGAGGGAACAATCAGTTCCTCCTCCCTGCTATCGTGTAGGGCAGGCGGAGGCATAGGGGAGTTGGGTACAGGTTCATCCCTGGGCACTGGTACTGACTCACGGCTGACCGCTTCCATCACTTCTTCATCCACGGGTTGTGGGAACAGTATCACTGGAAGAATCACCGCGCCGTTCTGTGTAGGCCAGTCTGCTGGGAAGTCTCCCATCGCAGTGTGGATCACCTCTTTCGCCTTATCCGCTGGTAGGGGAACCGGTACTTCTGCCGCCGCTCTTAAGGCTGGTGGGCACCTTTTCAGATGGTCCCGGGAAACTGTGGCCAAAGTGCCTCCTTGGTCACGACTGATTTGGTAGGCCTTCCCATCTTCCCATCCTGTGGGCTGTATGACGTACGGGTTCTGTTCCCATTGATCATCCAGCTTGTGGGTTCTCCTCTTCCGCTTCAGTACGACATCTCCGGGCTGAAAAGGGCCAGCAGATGCCTTTTGATTAAAGCGCTGCTCCTGCAGTTCCCGATTCCGACTTAAGTTCTTCTCGACATATTCTTGAATCTGCCGGTATTGTGCTCTCCGCCGAGTTTCCCATTCAGCTGTCGAAGGGAGTGCTTCTGGGGCCTCCAACCCCATTTCCAGGTCCACCGGCAGGCGGCTGGGGCGAGCCCTCATCAGATATGCTGGGGTGCACTTTGTTGAGCTGGACGGGATATTGTTGTACATATCGACCAAGTCGGGTAGCTTTTCCGGCCACAGGTTCCGCTCTTCCAGCGGTAACGTCTTGAGGAGTCCCAGGACCAAGTGATTCATCTTCTCACACATGCCGTTGGTCTGGGCATGGTAAGGGGTGGTCCGGATCTTCTTACAGCCGTACAACTGACAGAACTCGTGGAGCACCTCCGCTTCAAAAGCCGGGCCTTGGTCAGTAAGCACCTTTTCTGGATATCCATGTGGTCGGCAGAAATAAGCCTGGAACGCTCGAGCGGCAGTTCGACCAGTTAGGTCCTTGACGGGGACAACCACCATGAATCTTGAATAGTGGTCTACGATGGTCAACGCGTAGGCGTACCCACTTCGGCTGGGGGTGAGCTTGACATGGTCTAGGGCGACCAGTTCCAGCGGCTGATGTGTGATGATCGGGTGTAGGGGCGCCCTCTGGCTGCCCTCGTCCTTCCTCCTCAGCGTGCAAGGACCACACTCTCGGCACCAGGCTTCTACCGACTCCCGCATCCCACTTCAGTAGAACCGCTCTCTCAACAGCATCTCCAGCTTCTTCCACCCGAAGTGTCCAGCACCATCATGGTATGCCCGCAAAACAGTAGCCACATCAGCTTGGGGAATAACCAACTGGCAGATTTTCTCATAAGTCTTCGGGTTGATCAGCTCACGGTACAGCTTCCCTTGATGTAGATACAGCCGTTTCCGTTCCTTCCACAAGCGCTGGGCTTCAGCTGGGGCAGCAGGGTCCATCCCAACGGCACCTTGTTCCACCAGGGTCTTGACGAGGCAGACAGCCGGCGCCTGGTTTTGAGCTTCCTGCCACTCTTGACTGGGCCGTGGGTCCAGGTCCACCCGTTGTTGGTGTACATGTACCTTCTCAGTTGGTGGCTGGTGAAATGCAGGCAACTCGATCTCCTCGAGGTCGTCATCCTCGCACCCTTCTTCTGACAAATGGGGCATTCGGGAGAGTGCATCAGCATTAATGTTGACACGACCAGCTCGGTACTTGATGGTGAAGTCATAGTTGGCTAGCCGGGCCACCCACCGCTGCTCCAACGCGCCCAACTTGGCCGTGTGCAGGTGAGTCAACGGATTGTTGTCCGTGAAAGCGGTGAATTTTGCTGCAGCCAAGTAGTGGCGGAACCGCTCTGTGATAGCCCATACCAATGCCAGGAGCTCGAGCTTGAAGGAGCTGTAGTTCTCAGGGTTCCTTTCAGTTGGCCGAAGCTTCCGGCTAGCATAAGCAATCACTTTCTCCTTCCCATCCTGGACCTGGGACAGGACTGCTCCTAATCCCACATTGCTGTCGTCTTTGTAGAGCATGAACGGGCAGCCATAGTCAGGATACGCTAGGACCTCTTCTCCGGTCAAGGCCGCTTTCAGCTGGCAGAAGGATTCCTCATGCTTTTCTTCCCACACCAGTGGGGCTCCGATGGGTCTACCACCTTTGGTCTGTCCCACGAGGAGATCTTGCATGGGGGCAGCCATCTTCGTGTACCCTTTGATAAAGCGCCCGTAGTACCCCACCAGACCCAGAAACTGCCTTACTTCCCTCACTGTGGTTGGTCTCGGCCAGCCTTGGATGGCAGTGATCTTCTCAGGGTCGGGGGCGACACCTTCTGCACTTACCACGTGCCCCAGGTACTGCACTCTGGGTTTCAGCAGGTGACACTTAGAGGGCTTCAATTTCATCCCGTATTTGGCAATGGACGCGAACACCTCGGCCAGGTGCTCCAGATGGGCTTCATACGTCTGGGAGTACACAATCACGTCATCCAAGTACAATAGGACGGTCTCGAAGTTTAGGTGTCCCAGACAGCACTCCATCAGCCGTTGGAAGGTTCCTGGGGCATTGCACAGCCCGAACGGCATACTATTGAATTCACAGAGCCCCATCGGGGTGGTGAAGGCGGTTTTCTCCCGGTCCTCCGGTGCCACTGCCACTTGCCAGTATCCACTGGTAAGGTCAAGGGTAGAGAAGTAATTTGCAGTCCTCAGTGCAGCCAAAGACTCTTCAATACGGGGCAGCGGATAAGCATCTTTATGCGTTATCTGGTTAATCTTCCGGTAGTCCACACACATCCGCATGGTGCCATCCTTCTTCTTGACCAGTACCAACGGGGCAGCCCAGGGACTACAGCTGTCCCGAATAACCCCTGCCTCTTTTATGTTCCTCAACATATCTTTGGCGCACTGATAATGCGCAGGGGGAATAGGCCTGTACCTCTCTTTGATAGGGGGGTGCTCACTGGTGGGGATGTGGTGTTGGACCCCTTTAATCCGCCCAAAGTCTAAGGGATGTTTGCTGAAAACTTGCTCATGCTCCCGCACCACCCTGTACACCCCCTCTTTGTGATGTGTGGGGGTATCATCAGTGCCCACATGTAGCTGTTGGTGCCATTCATTTAACTCCCCTTGAGGCGGGTGAGGGCTGGCAGTAGGTGGAGAGATCGGGGGAGCTGCCTCGTGAATCGTGTGGGGATCTAGGGTAAGCAGTTTGGCAAGGGTGGCATACCGGGGAAGCCTGACTTCTTCCTCCCCACAATTCAGCACCCTCACAGGCACTCTCCCCTTCTTTACATCTACCACCCCTTGGGCGACCATTACGGTGGGCCAGTGTTCAGAGGGCATGGGCTCTATCATGGCAGGGTAGTCACGCCCCTGAGGCCCTACCGCCGCTCTACACCAAATCATCATTTCACTCCTAGGGGGTACAATTAATGGGGCAGCATCCATCACTCTCACTCCACCAATCTCTCCTCCTGTTGAGTTCACATGTTGGCGGTACATCAGGGCTCGGATCTCACGCTGCACAGCTCTCTGCCGGCTTCCCGCCGCCGTGGCGGCCAACTGCTGCAGTAGGGCCAACACATCACCCATGCAGTGCTCCATCACATTGGTTCCTAGCACTATCTTCGGGTTATGGTCACTGGGTTCGTTCATAATCACAATCATACCCTGGTGTTGCAGTTCAGCTCGCCCCACAGTCATAGCCACTTGTTTATACCCCACTTGGGTCAATGGGAGTCCATCAGCGGCAATCAGTGTTATACTAGTATCTGGGGGTGCCAGCTCGTCTGTCCCGCAATACCGCTGGTATAAGGTGTATGGTATGGTGGTTACCTGTGATCCAGTGTCCAAGAGAGCCATCACCGGGATGCCGTCCACAGCCACGGGAATGATGGGACGGGCACCTATATACCGGTCCCGCCAGTCTGGAGGGCCACGGGGTTCTACTCCTGAGGATTGGCCCGGGGCCCCAGGGGTTGCTCGTTTAACGGGCACTGTCGGAAGTAATGGCCAGGCTTGTTGCACTTGTAGCAGGTTGAAGGCCTGTTCCGTGAGTTGTTAGCACTCCTCCGCTGCATCCAGGGAACATCCTCAGGGCTGTCGGCTAGCTGTATCCTGGGTGGAGGCTGGGATCTGGTCAAAGGTTGGAGTGCAGCGAGAATCTTGGCGAGGTCTCCGTCCATGCGGCGGACCTGGGCTGCTAGTTCCTCCATTGTGCTGCTGGAAGCTGCAGGTCTTGAAGAGGCTGGTGGAGCAGGGGCCAACACGACGGGGGCTGTCTCAATGGGCCACGAGGCTGGCTCCGAGATTTCCGAAGCTGGGGGTTGCAGTGCTTTAATGGCCCGTTCCTTTAATACAGCAAAGTCAACATCAGGGTGTTCCAGGGCCCACAGCCGGAGCTGCTTGCGATCCTCAGAGGACTTCATCCCCTGCACGAATTGCTCTACCAGCATCTTGTTGCTGTCCGCCTCATTGATGGTATCTACCCACTTTAGGGTGCGAAGAGCGGTTTGCAGGCGTAAAGCGTAGTCCCGAATGCTATCCACAGGCCGTTGCCGGCACTGGTAAAACTGCATCCTCAGCTCAGCTTCGGTACGGGTCTCAAAGGCAGTCTGTAGCTTCTCAAATATGGTGGCTACAGAGAGCCGGTCCCCCTCGGCCCAGGTCTTTGCTTCCTGCTCAGCCGCGCCGGTTAGCTGGCCCAGCACTACCGCTGCACGTTGCTTATCAGTTAGGGGGTACAATTCTAAAAGCGGATTAAGCTTTTTCCGGAAGACCTGTAAAGCATCAGGTTTCCCGTCATACTGCGGTAGCCAGGTAGCTCCGGGCACATAGGGCAAGGAGAACGGCATCACCTGGGAGAGAGCGGGGGCCGCGGCACCTCCCGCCAGCGCGGCCGGGACCTGGGCAGGCCCATTCCCATCCACGAGTGCCCCTGCGGCTGCGACCGCCGCTCCTCCCGCGGCTCCGTCGGGCGTAGTCATCTTGTTTCCATCCCCCTTAGCTTCTTTCCGGCCCCTCCTCTATCGGGACGGGGATTTGGCCTTCGCGCCTCTGCTACTCGAGAAGACGCTCGAGTGGGAACTCTTCGCGCCAAAGATGGCGGCTTCTGAAATTTTTCGGCCGGACACATCCGGCGGTAACAAGGCACACCTCTACCAGACGGCAGAGCGGTAAGATCCTGTTCGTGACGCCAAGTTGTCGCGGGCGGAGGAGGGGACGCCGCGCTCTCCCACTGCTCGGGTCCAGCTACCGCGGCTGTTGCGGCCTGCTGCTGCTCGGTGGCTCGAGCGATGGGCTGGATCCCGGGGACTCTAGCGGCGCTCCTCGCCCGTGAGTGAAAGGGGTTTGGGTGTGGGGATTGTTTATTGTCCGTGACGCCACCCACGGTTGTGGTGATTGAGTGTACATCACCGCTGCTCTGGCTGGGGATCCCGGGAGTGATGGTATGGAGCAGCCAGTTGTTGTGTTGCCCCTCCGTGGGTAGGGGTTGGTGATCCCGGGGCCCAGTGATGGAGTTGGGATGGTGGGCAGGCGGGCAGGGGGGGCCTGTGTAGGTGCAGGGGCGCAGGGGCAGCGCTGTGCCGCACAGCACGGAGGTACTCACTCAGCCAGTAAACACGACACAGTTCTCGGTAAACAAACGGCTGGTTGGACGGGTCCCTCAGACGGTTACGGTGCTGATGTCCCCTGCAGTTGACGGTGACGGTCTCTTCTCTGCACCTATGTGTTGTTGTTTGGTAGCGATGGATTCCCACCGGTAACCCGCTCCCCAGCCTGGATATGAGCCGGAGGAGCTCCACTCTTGCCCGCAGGCGCTGGCCCTGGGAAACTGGTGCCTTGGCGGTGGCGGTGTCTCCCCTTAACGGTCGGACTGTTGCCTTCAATCGGGACTTGGTTGTTGGGAGACAGCCGTCCCCTTCACTGACGGATTTGGCAAATTATGGCGACTCCTAGCCTTGCCGGGATCCGAAAGGCCCCTGCCCTGGTGCTGACTGTTCTTTGTATACCACTCCGGTACCGCCGGGTCACCACCCGTCCACGGTCCTTTCGGCAACCTCCAATCAGTCTCGCCTGCAGACGGTCACCGCCGTCTGCCAACCTTGCTGTCTCAGTCCGGGGCACACACCCGGACTAACTTCAGGCTTCTTGCTGTCACTACTCCTACTTTCCTCCTTTACCACTTCACTTCACTTCCTTTCACTTTCAACTCTAACACTCATCTGCCTGTTTTTCTCCTTCACTTCCCTAGCTTAACTGCCTGGTTTTCCCGCCTCCAGAGCTGTGAACTCCTCGGTGGGTGGAGCCAACCACCTGGCCCACCCCCTGGTGTGGACACCAGCTCCTGGAGGAAGGCAACAAGGATTTTTGTTTGACTTAGGTGTACCTGCAGGGAATGTGGGGTGCGTGTGGTGTTGTGACCTGTGACCCCTGGCTTGCCCAGGGCGTCACACCTAGGGTCCCCTTAGCGTAAGGGACAGTATAGGAGCCCACTGTCCTTCGCAATCCTGCAGTTACATTGTTACAGGAATTGGTGTCTCACTCTCGAGTTTCATGCCACACATATTACAGAGGGCCTCCTTCTAGACATTCACTGCTATTTTTTTTTCCTCTGTATTCCGAAATTTTCTTTCTTCAGTTGTACATTGTGGAGGATGCATACGTGGCACCCCAATGGTCATGGGAGCCACAGTGGCGTCGCTATCTTCACCGGGGGCGATGCTATGCTTGGAAGCAGTGAGGGAAACTCCATGCTGGGTGAGTCTGCAGAAAACATTTCCTAACATCAGGTGTGACACCCCTGAACTAGTCAGGGTGTCACAGGGTACTGCACTTCCTTTTTCTTCTGGTGCAGGACTCAAACCCCCATGGTTCTGGGATCCTAACCTTTGGTATTGCTCCATCAGCATTCAAATCCTAGTCACACCTCACACCACACCCTGTCAGGCACACCAGTGGGTGGTCTATCTGGAACAGGGCCACTCGCCTAGGGGTCAGGCAGACTGGTGGGGGGGGAGGAAGTCAGAGAGAGGAAGTGAGTGAGTAGTTGAATAGTAGCTCCCAAAGAGTGAGGAGCTGGGAAATGGAGCTCCCTGGGATCTTTTGGCTAAGTCGCAGGCGGTGGTCTGCGACCGAAGGAGTTGGAGACTCGGTCACAGGGTAGTAGAGAAAGGTGCTAGGCTTAGTTTTGGGGAACAGTCGGCACCGGAGTACCTAGTAACCGAACCAGTACTGAGCACGGTGGGGTACTGGAACCTAGATCAGGGAGTAGCTTTACGCAACCTGATAATTAAACTGTGGAGGATAATCTCTTTATGAACTTTGCCCGAGAGCTCAGAGATCGAAGGCATCAACACAATGAAAGGCGTGGGGCTTTCCAGCTTATGCGGCCCACTGAAATCCCAAGTGTCAGCCATCGAGAGCACAGCGTCCTTACTTCACAGTGGGGAGCAGGACCCCGACAACTTCAAGCAGAAGAGTCACTCAGAACATCTAAATACTAGTGCATGGAGGCAAGGTACAGACTACTAGCAATACCAACGGGAGCGGACTCCCAGACGAGCTCCCTTGAAGTGGCAGCGGCACCCAGAGGCTTGGTTTACTTCTGTGTCAGAGTCTGCTTTGCGGTCGCAACACTACCAACATTGCCTGAGTGAGTACGCTGACCTTCCCTGCTTCCAATCTGCACCACGCTCCCCTACACCTCCATTATCCAGAGTCCCGGAGCCTCCCCTACCCATGGAGGGAACGTCATCTGGCTGCCCCACTCCATCTCCTCCGAGTCCTCCCATCGGCAGCGGCAGTACTCCCCTAACCGCGAACCACGGGTGGCGTCATAAACTCTTATCCCCTGTAAATACCCCTTTTGCATTTGAAGTGGCCGTGAGCCCCCTGGTAAGGAGACCCTCGAGCCACAGCAAGCCCCAGATCCAAGCGTTTCGACCGCTGCAGGGGCAGCACACAAGCCAGAAGGGGAAGCTCAAGACCTGGTTTAAGGAGAACTTCTCTGGTGCATTCTGGTCTGGAGAGGGGTTAGAACACACACACAAACACACACTGAAAGTGAAAAGAACAGAACAGTTCAGGAGAGCAGAGCATATGGTCGCTGAGCAGAGCTGTGTAATTGAGCCCTCTTAGGACCTACCGCAGGAACAGGGAACCAGGCCCTAGGCTGATTGGGTGCTTAAGCCCCACCAGTGAAGCTCGGAGGGCAGGCGATTTTAAGTCCCCTGGCCCAAAGAAATCACAAAGGTGCAGCAGAACAATAGAGCCTGGCACCACAGCTAAACAGTCAGTGCCCCTCACAGGCTTGTGCTGCCCACCATAAGTGAAGAACGGACAACGATACCTAGGAAGAGGGTCACTGCAAGGCTCCAAGCCACAGAGACCCATACACTAAAGTGCTACAAGGAATGCCTCCAACCCACCCAGCAGGGTGATCCTCCTCATTGCTTCCAGGCTGACCGGACCACCATAGTCTTCTGGACCAGACTCCTGAGCCTGTATAACATGTGCCGCATAAAGGTAAAGGAAACTACAGCCCCCTGTGTTGTCCAGTTATTACCGGCGTCCTCAGTCCTTCACCCCAACACTAAACAACAGGTACTATCATTCCCATCCTCCTGGGGCCTAGCTCTACCTGTGGGGAGCTGCAACACCAGAGCTGCATCACCATCTGCCCCAAAACAGAGACTCCCCGCAGCGGCGGCTCCCGTATTAGCCATGTACCACAGATGGGGTCACGAGACAACTACTCCCAACATCCCAATCTCCATCCTTATTGACACTGATGGGACCACGGAAGCGGGCGAGTAATGAGTAAAACCCCAGGCCCTGTGGGCGCGTCACATTTGACTAGCGTAGAATGCCAACCTGGCCACAAATTCATCCTGTGCTACACTGACTGAACTTCTTGTTTTCAGATCTTTATATCCCATCTTTCCACCCACTTTATTTGTAGCATCATCTGTAGTGGCCCGGTCCAGATTGTGTCTGTTTCATAAGTACATTCACTTATATGTAATACTATGCTATATGTTATTGACTCGCCCACCCCAGGGCTATGGGACACCCGGTGCCGGGCTGGACTAGTCCAGTGGTAGTCAGTGGTGGCTGGGCCCGGCTCCGTGGCCCTGGTGGGTGTCAGTAGAATATGTGGCTTGCTTGTTAATGGTTGTGTTCGTGACGCCACCTGTGGTATGCGGCTAATAAGCCGCCGCTGCTGTGTGAGGCCTCCGGGATGATATTATGGCAGCTATGATGGTACTGCTCCCCACAGGTGGAGCAATGCCCGGGGCACAGTTGGTGCTTGTGAAAGTCTATGGTGCTGTGTGACTAACACGGTGCAGGGCCGACAGGCGAGGAAAGAACCAGGCACAAACAACAGTCTCTTTACCTTTTCCTCTTTTACTCTGGGAACAGTCCAGTCCTGGGAGACCGTTACAGGTGGTGATGGGGATCCGGTCGGCCTGGAAGTACTTGGGGTGATCTTTCTGGCCAGCTGAGTATGAGGCCTACTCCTGTACCTTTCTTGGTGATGATAGGACCCTGCTTCTCTGAATCCAGCAATGGCCCTCTTCGCTGCTGGGACCAATAGCACGTCCCTTCCCTCTGTAGGTGGCTGCGCAGGCCCACTCCCTGGTGCTTCTCCGCTGGGGTCCACACCGGGCCCTGATGCTGCAGCTGTACCTTGGATGTGTCTGGGCCAGGGGCTTGCAGCTCCCCTGCCCTTCGGATTCGGCTACCAGGGACGGATTTTATACCCTGGCAACCACAGACTCCGATGTCCGAGTCTCTCTGCTGCCTCTCAGCTACTCCTGCTTCTCTGGGCCAAACTGCTCCAGCTCTAGGCCCCAGATTCACAGGACAGCTCACTCTGTGTCTGTTCACTTCTGCTGCTCCCCACAGACTAACTAACTCCTCCCCCAGGTCAGGCTTAAGGAAGCTCCCTGAAACTTCAGGTTCAGAGCTCCCCCTACTGGCCTGAGGGAGAAACTGCGGTGGATGTTAACTTACTGGCCAGTAGATTTCCCCATTACCTCCAGGCTCAGCATTAACCCTCAGGAGGGCAATGCCGTTGTGGCGACCAGGTCCTAGGGCGCCACACTCCCCCTTAGTTAAATTCAGTACTCCCGGACTGTAGAAACAAAACATAACATGTCATACATTTCATCCCAATATGGGAGGCACATTCTCTTTAACGTTACAATCTTAAACATTTCTATAAGAGTCCAGTGTGGCTCCCTGCCGGGTGTCCATTACACTGCTCCATGGGGGACCCGCCGCGATCAAACCCCCAACGTAGGCTCTGGGCGTGCGTCAGAGCATTGATGACCCCACTCTATGCACGCCGGACGGGTTTTTCTTCAGGGGTGTTTGAGCACACTGGTGCTAACTATGAACAATTTAGGTGTTGGCCACCCATAGTCCAGTGGCCCAATTGTCCATTTTCGCAATCAAAGAAAAAGAAAACATTTTGTGCACAACATGACAGACATTTTGCAGAACTATTTACACTCTAATAAGTACTCTTTACTTTATACAGTAGACTCCCTATACCTTAGAGGGGGTTGTCCCCGAGTGCTGCGCTGGGACCTACGTAGCTCTGGTGTTTGCCCCTGACTACGTGGTACGTCTTCTATCTCAGCACTACAGGTGGGCCTAACCCCAATAGGTAAGCGTGATGGTTGCCTTTGTGGTCCAGGAGTCGCCAAGGGTATGACAGGTTCACCACTGACAGGGGGTTGATCCTCCTGTTCCACTGCTGGCGTGTCATCTCGTGCTGGAGCGGACGATTCTTTAGGTGGATCCGGAACCTTTTCTGTTTCTGGCTCGACCAACTGCGGAAACGCCAAAACTGGTACCACTATGGCATTGTTGATTCGGGTCCAAGTTTTGGGGAACTTCCCAAGGATGGTTTGAATCATCTCCCCTTCTTTCTCTTGACTTTGGGGACTTCCTTGTACTCCTTCCATTTCTCTTTGGATTCGGCACCGTTCAGGGCACGCTTTCAGGCGGGAAATTGCTTGACAGGTCTTGCCTTCATCTTTGCTTATGAGGCATACCTTACTATTGTCAAAGTTGGAGGGGATAATGGTGTAGGGCTCGTTTTCCCACTGATCATCCAACTTATGCGTCTTCCGCTTCTTCTTGAGGACTTGTTCTCCAGGTGCTAAGGGAGTTGCTGGGGCTGTTTGATTGTAATGCTGTTCTTGTCTCGTTCTTGCTTGAGACAGGCTCCTTTCCACGCACTCCTGGACCTTACGGTACCGCTGCTGCCGTTCTGCATCCCAATCCTCTATTTCTTGAACCGCCTCAGGCGACACAGTCCCCATCTCAAAGTCTACAGGCAACTTGCCTGGTCTGGCTCGCATCAGGTAAGCGGGGCTGCAGTTGGTCGAATTCACTGGGATGTGGTTGTACAAGTCTACCAGATCTGGCAACTTTTCTGGCCATTGGTTCCTCTCTTCCAGCGGTAGGGTCTTCAGCATATCAATAACCACATGGTTCATTTTCTCGCACAGTCCATTGGTCTGGGGGTGGTACGGTGTGGTTCGAATTTTCTTACAACCGTACATGTTACAGAACTCTTGGAACACTTCAGCCTCGAATGCAGGACCCTGATCCGTCAGTACCCTTTCCGGATAGCCGTGCGGTCGACAAAAGGATGCCTGGAACGCTCTAGCTGCCGTCCTGGCTGTCTGGTCCTTCACAGGCACTACTACCAGGATACGAGAGTAATGGTCCACAATGGTGAGGGCGTACACATAGCCTGACCGGCTTGGTGTTAACTTCACGTGGTCCAGGGCCACCAACTCCAGGGGCTGCTTCGTGACAATTGGCTGTAGGGGAGACCTTTGGCTGGCATCATCCTTCCGCCTCAAGTTACACGGGCCACAGTCTCGGCACCATTTCTCGATCATCTTTCTCATGTGCACCCAGTAGAACCGATCACGGAGTAAGGCCTCCAACTTCTTCCACCCGAAGTGCCCGGCGTTATCATGATACGCTGCTAGGACCATTGGAGCATCCCTCTGCGGAACCACTATCTGCCAGACAAGTTCATTTGTTCGATAGTTGACATATCTCTTGCAGAGCTTGCCTTGGTAGGTGAACAGTCGTCCCCTCTCCTTCCACAGCTGCTGGGCTTCCTCTGGAGCGTCTTGGCCAAGATGGGTCTCAGCTTGCGCTAGCTTCTCCTTGACCAATCGCACGGCCGGGTCACCATTCTGTGTTTCTTCCCAATTATGGTGGAGTAATGGGTTGACCGAGACCTCGTGCTGGCTTGAGCGCTTCACTCCCACAGCATGCTCACACTGGGAAACACCTTGGTGATGGAAAGCCGGTAACTCTATCTCTTCGAGTTCATCCAGGTCTTCCCCAGACTCGGGTAAGTGAGGCATTCTGGACAGCGCATCAGCATTGTTATTCTTCTTGCCAGCCCGATACTTGATGGTAAAGTCAAAGTTAGACAGCCGGGCCATCCATCGCTGTTCCATCGCACCTAACTTGGCTGTTGCCAGGTGTGTCAACGGATTGTTGTCCGTGAAGATGGTGAACTTGGCCGATGCCAGATAGTGCTTGAAGCGTTCAGTCACTGCCCAAACAATAGCGAGGAACTCCAGCTTGAAGGAACTGTAGTTTTCTGGATTCCTTTCTGTGGGCCGAAGCTTCCTACTGGCGTACGCTATCACCCTCTCTCTGCCTCCCTGTACCTGGGACAGAACTGCTCCCAGTCCCACGTTGCTGGCGTCTGTGTACAGTATAAACGGTTGGCTGTAGTCAGGGTAGGCCAGAATTTCTTCTCCCGTGAGAGCCCCTTTCAGCCGGACAAAGGATGTTTCCAGTTGGCTGCCCCATTCAAATGGAGGGCTCTGCTTCTTAGCCTGCTTCGGCTGGCCCACCAGGAGATCTTGAAGGGGCGCTGCTATCTTGGTGAACCCATCAATGAACCTTCGGTAGTAGCCCACCAGTCCAAGGAACTGCCGCACCTCCTTCACCGTGGTGGGTCTTGGCCAGTCCTTAATTACCGTGACTTTCTCCGGATCAGGTGCCACGCCTTCTGCGCTGACCACATGACCCAGGTACTGTACCTTTGGCTTCAAGAGGTGACATTTGGACGGCTTGATCTTCAGGCCATATTTCGACAAGGACTCAAACACTTCTGCTAAGTGCTTCAGGTGGTCCTCATAAGTCTTGGAGTAGACTATTACGTCATCCAGGTACAGCAGCACAGTTTCGAAGTTGTGGTGGCCCAAGCAGCACTCCATCAACCGTTGGAATGTGCCTGGGGCGTTGCAGAGCCCGAATGGCATACAATTGAACTCACAGAGACCCATTGGTGTCGTGAATGCAGTCTTCTCCTTGTCCGCCTCTGCCACGGGAACCTGCCAATACCCACTGGTGAGATCCAAGGTGGAGAAATAGTTAGCTGACTTTAAGGCTGTTAGTGACTCCTCTATTCTGGGTAGTGGATAGGCATCTTTATGTGTAATGCGGTTAATTTGCCTGTAATCTACACACATTCTCATTGTACCATCTTTTTTCTTTACGAGCACTAGTGGAGCTGCCCAGGGGCTACAACTATCTCTGATAACCCCAGCCTCCTTCATTTCCCGTAACATTTCCTTGGCACACTGATACTGTGCGGGGGGTACAGGGCGGTATCTTTCTTTAATGGGATGATGATCACCCGTGGGGATTTGATGTTGAACCCCTTTCACCTGCCCAAAATCTAGGGGGTGTTTGCTGAAGACCCGCTCATACTCCTGTACCACCCGGTAAACCCCATGCTTTTGGTGTGAGGGGGTGGAGTCGGTGCCCACATGTAATTTTTGGCACCAGTCTTCCGGCTGCCCCTTGGAGCCATTGTCTTCCGCCTGGTCGGACGGGATCAAGGGTTCCACTGCTTTAATGGTATTGTTGCTGACAGTGTACAATTTTGCCACAGTGGCATACCGGGGCAATTTGGCCTCCTCCTCCCCACAATTCAGGACACGGACGGGCACTCTCCCCTTGCGGACGTCCGCTACCCCTCTGGCTATCAGGACTCCAGGCCTACTGTCTGAATACATTGGTTCTACCAAGGCATGGTAATCCTGACCCTTGAGGCCTATTGCTGCCCGACACCATATCAACATTTCACTTCTTGGGGGTATTACAATGGGGAGGGGGTCACTTACCCTCACACTGCCAATTTCTCCTCCGGCCAGCTCTACCTGCTGCCTCCTCATCAGGGCTCTGATCTCCCTCTGTAGGACACGCTGCTGCCCGGAGCTGGCAGTTTCAGACGCCTGCTGTAACAAAATTATCACTTCGGCAATACAATTTTCTATCACATTTGTACCAAGAGTTAGCAGTGGGTCAGATTCTTTGCGATCAATATCTACAATTATCATCCCCTGACATGGCAATTCCACCCGCCCCACTTTAATGGTTACTTCTTTGTACCCAATCTGAGGTAAGGGCTGACCATTACTGGCCACAATTGTTAAATCATCATCTGGGCCATGGTCAATGTCTGAATCGGCCCAATATCTTTTGTACAGTTTGTGGGGGATGGTTGTTACCTGGGACCCCGTATCCAGGAGGGCATTCAAAGGGATTCCATCCAGCACAATAGGAAGGACCGGTCGTCCTCCCACATACTTGCTGCGGCTGGGGGTTGAGCCGGGCTTCCTTACACCTGGGGGTCGGCTCCTGGCCCCAGGCTCGGCCCATTTAAAGGACAGCGTCGTGCAATGTGGCCCGCCTGGTTGCAGTTGCGGCAGATCGGTTGTCCTGTTGAATCGTACCGGTCTGTGTCTCTGCCTCGGGTCGGCGGAATCCTTCTCTGTCGCATCCATGGGACGTCCTCTGGGCTGGAGGCCAACTCGATTTTCGCAGGCGAGGGGGTCATTTGTAGAGACTGCACGGTCTTGGCAAGGGCAGCCACAGTCTTGGTCAGCTCCTGGACCTGTTGTCTGAGCTCCGCAGTGGGATCCTTATCCAGGGACTGCGCCTCAGCCCCTGCAGTGGCTCGTGTTGCAGGCACCACCCCGGGGTACGTGATAGCAGGAGGCCGGAGGGGTACTGGGTCATTCGGCGTAGATTCTCTCAGTACCCTGATGGCCTGGTCCTTAAACTTGGCAAAGTCCAGAGCAGGGTTCTGCAGGACCAGGATACGCAGCTGGGTCCTGTGGGCATCTGACAGGAGCCCCTCTATGAACTGCTCAGTTAGGAGTTTGTCTTCTTCACGTACACTCTCTGGGTCCACCTGTTTAACTGCTTTCAGGGCCTCTTGCAGGTTTAGGGCATAGTCCCTTATGCTGTCTGTGGCCCGCTGCTTGCACCCAAAGAATCTCATCTTTATCTCTGCTGCGGTGCGAGTGTCAAACGTACTCTTTAGCTTGGCCAGTATCTGGGCTGCTGTCCCTTTATCTGTATCAGGCCATGACTTCGCTTCACGCTGGGCTGCGCCGGCTAGCTGTCCCATTAATATGCCCACCTTCTGGCTCTCAGTCAGCGGATACACCCGGAATAAGCTGTGCAGGCTTTCTCTGAAGTCACTCAAGGTATGGGACTCCCCGGAGTATTGCGGCAGCCATTCTGCTCCCGGTATGTATGGCATGGTGATCGGCATTACCGGCGCTACAGTGGGGGCCGGGGCGACGGCGACTGGGATTGCTTCTGCTGGTGCTGCGGCGTCTCGGGCTATGGCAGCCACCTGCCCTCCCTCTGAGTCGGACATCTTCCTCCCCCTTAGTGAACCTTACCAGGCTCCGTTTACTTTTCAAATTTTCTTCCGGGTCGCGCAGGGTTAACAGCGCTCTGCTCTGATGGCGCGCTCCCTTCGCGCTCTTTGTCAGGCACGCCCCCCTTCTTCCTGCGCTCGGCGAGGCTAATGGCGGCGGTGGTCTGCAGCCAGTACACAATCTTTTAAGCACAATTCCGGCAGGCGCACAGTACCCGGTGGGACCGGGCACGAAATCCTGTTCGTGACGCCAAAAGTTGACTCGCCCACCCCAGGGCTATGGGACACCCGGTGCCGGGCTGGACTAGTCCAGTGGTAGTCAGTGGTGGCTGGGCCCGGCTCCGTGGCCCTGGTGGGTGTCAGTAGAATATGTGGCTTGCTTGTTAATGGTTGTGTTCGTGACGCCACCTGTGGTATGCGGCTAATAAGCCGCCGCTGCTGTGTGAGGCCTCCGGGATGATATTATGGCAGCTATGATGGTACTGCTCCCCACAGGTGGAGCAATGCCCGGGGCACAGTTGGTGCTTGTGAAAGTCTATGGTGCTGTGTGACTAACACGGTGCAGGGCCGACAGGCGAGGAAAGAACCAGGCACAAACAACAGTCTCTTTACCTTTTCCTCTTTTACTCTGGGAACAGTCCAGTCCTGGGAGACCGTTACAGGTGGTGATGGGGATCCGGTCGGCCTGGAAGTACTTGGGGTGATCTTTCTGGCCAGCTGAGTATGAGGCCTACTCCTGTACCTTTCTTGGTGATGATAGGACCCTGCTTCTCTGAATCCAGCAATGGCCCTCTTCGCTGCTGGGACCAATAGCACGTCCCTTCCCTCTGTAGGTGGCTGCGCAGGCCCACTCCCTGGTGCTTCTCCGCTGGGGTCCACACCGGGCCCTGATGCTGCAGCTGTACCTTGGATGTGTCTGGGCCAGGGGCTTGCAGCTCCCCTGCCCTTCGGATTCGGCTACCAGGGACGGATTTTATACCCTGGCAACCACAGACTCCGATGTCCGAGTCTCTCTGCTGCCTCTCAGCTACTCCTGCTTCTCTGGGCCAAACTGCTCCAGCTCTAGGCCCCAGATTCACAGGACAGCTCACTCTGTGTCTGTTCACTTCTGCTGCTCCCCACAGACTAACTAACTCCTCCCCCAGGTCAGGCTTAAGGAAGCTCCCTGAAACTTCAGGTTCAGAGCTCCCCCTACTGGCCTGAGGGAGAAACTGCGGTGGATGTTAACTTACTGGCCAGTAGATTTCCCCATTACCTCCAGGCTCAGCATTAACCCTCAGGAGGGCAATGCCGTTGTGGCGACCAGGTCCTAGGGCGCCACATTATAAGTAAAGCATTTTTCATTTGTTGTGTTCTAGCACCATCTACTGGTGAAAACTGTAAGAATCTGAAGTGTTCATTGGATGTTATCCTATTGGCCAGTTCTTGGTCACATGGCTCAATAGTTGGAGCTATTCTCCAGCCTCTGTCTAGAAACAACTGGAATGAGCTGGTTCTGGCTGAGTCTTCTCTGAGGGAAGACATTATGTGGAGTTTCTCTTCACCACAAGACTCCTGCTAGGCCTGAGGCCTAGAATTTCAGCATTTCCTGACTTTTACAGCCAATATGCTGAAGGCTTCCTATCATGAATCCTCACTGGCCAGATATGCATTGTGCATCTCTTCAGACAGTACTCCTTACTGATTATATACCAGACCCTACTGCACGCAGATTGGGGAAGTTTGAGGGTCTCCCGCCCCACTGCAATATTAGTGGCTTTCATGCCATTGTCCACGCACCAGCCGTCCGGTCCCCGTAGCGCGCTGGGCAACTGTCTACATTTGCTTACATGTACTGCACGTGTCTGAACTAGCAGTGAAATTAACCCCAGGACTCCAGGTCTGTAAAATCTTATTATATCTACCCTCTAAACTCAAGCGACTCTGAACCTGCTTCTAAAGGCATACCAGTATTACATCTGAAGCAAATTGTGCTCTTAAAGCTACAGAACCCTAATTACACTTCAGCATTCAACTCCAAGCTGTATTTGCTGTGGCCTACCCACAAAAGACTGTGAAATATACTGTATATTCCGTGTTGTTTTCCTTTGTTCCTGCTGTATTAAAGCAACTGTTATCCGCAAGACCGTGTCTGTGGACTGTCCATCAGCTGTGGATACTGTGTGGGGGTGGATAGCAGGGAACATCAGGGCCTTGTAGACCACCCAGGGAGCATGGCTTCTGCACCCTTGTGCCAGAACAGCAACTGTGACATATAGAACATTTGAGGTCCTCTGTCCCTGGGCCCTTACACATCTAGTGGCAAAAATTGATAATACAACATTGATATTAAAACTGCAGAGCCAGCATATCTCACATTAATAAGAGGTGGTAAGGCATCCCCCCTTTCTTCCCTCTCATTGAAGCCCATAGTCAAATAATATCAGCTCCTGTCATAGACAAATTATTGTGTCACAACAGTTTGCACACAGGTGCAGGTGAGATACAATGTAACTGTGACAGTAGCACATTTTGGATTAGGAGCTACTGTATAATTAAATTAAATACTTGGATTACACCAATCTAACCTGACAAAACTACAACGTGCAAACTGTCTACAGGATTACTGGTATTTCTGTAATGACATGTTTTTTTGCAATACATTATATAGATAATCATATGTTTGTACCTAACCTAGAGGCTTTTATTTAGTTCTGTAATTACTTGTGAATTTTATATCTGATTTATCAAGTTTCTTTTATGTAAAATTACAGACTATATCAGTCACTGAAGGGTATACCACTAAAATATGCTCCTTTCTTTTCCTGAATAAAGGAAACATATTTATAGTTAGATATAAATCAAAGATTTAAATTTATTATGTGTTTGATCTTGTTATGACCAAAACTAGATAACTGCAGGGCATTGATTATATATATACATTATATACTGTATATAATTAATTTTTAAAATTATTAATATTATTCTTTTTTTCATATAGTCGAGTGTAATAGGATACTCCCAGAGGCCTTTGTTAGACCTGAAGCTTTCATTGTAGAGAGGCAAATCTCAGCTATTCTGATGCAGGGATTCAGAGTAACATGATAAAGTGAGCCCCACAGTAAAATATTCAGGTTCAGATTATTTGTGCCTAATAATTTCTATTATTCAGGTATTCGTACCGAATAGCGAATCTAGTGTAAGTCCATGGGAAACTCAACTATTTTTCTTTAGGACCTTGTAAGAAGGTCTGAGAGGGCTGGAATAATACTGCAATGGATGGAAAAGTGATGAAACTGAATGGGAAGATTATGGAGAAAATGTCTGGATGCATTTCTGATTCACAGTTGGCTTCTGGGAATAATGCTGTCAGAGTATTACCCCACTTTTAAGAGTGACAGTAAAAGCTACAAAACTAAAATAAACTGCATTTTACACGAACATCTTCAGAAACATTCTTTGTATAAAAAAAAATCCTCCCCTTTAGGCTATGTTCACACTCAGCGTGTTTGCTTTTGTTTTTCTCATTGTTTTTAATGATGAAAAAAAGTTCACCGGGAAATGTAACAGTAACATTTTACTACTTTACCTGGCCATGACATGTTAGACACCACCTGTTTAACTTAAGAGTGATTGGACTGGATTGGAATTAGGACTGTTTGGTTGATTATTGTACCAGCAGGTAAAAAAATGCAGCCCAAAAATCTCTCCCTTCACTCTTTCACTGACACAAGCTCCCCCTACACTCTTATTTTTATTCCTTTTGGCCTCCTCCTCCACCATATCCAGAGACTCCTCATGCGGTCCTCAACCATAATTTTTGGAGCGCCATCAGGCGACCCTCACTCATGCATTAAGGAGGGCAGCATGAGGGTTCACTGGTTAGCACTGCCGTCTTTGGACACATTGCACACAAGATGGTGTCTGAGAATCTTTTTTTTCCTCCTCCTCCTTCTTCTCCTCCTACTTCTCCACTATATCCACAGAATTATCATGAGGCCCTGAACCATAGGTTTGTGACAGTCATCAGGTGTCCCTCATTCATAGATTTGGGAGGGTCCTCTCATATATTTGGAAGGGACCACAGGTGGCCCTCTACAATAAATTTGAGAGGGTCCTCTCTGATACATTTGGTAGGGCAGCACAGTGGCTCATTGGTTAGCACTGCAGTCTTCTCTGCACACACTGGGCACAATATGGCGCTTGTGGATCCTTTTCATTTTTGGCCTCTTCTTCTACCATATCCAATAAGTCATCATGAGGCCCTCAACCATAATTTTTGCAGGGCCATGAGACGGCTCTCACTCATTAATTTGTGAGAGCCATGTAAAATAGACATATGGGAAATGTTATTTAATATTTTGGGTGATATAACTTTCTGGTTTAAAGGCATAAAAATTCAAAGTTTCAAAATTGCAAAATTTGCAATATTTTCACCAAATTTCCAATGCATCTCAAAGTAATTTCAAATGTAATGTGGTTTATAAAAAAATTGATTTGGTTGGAAAAATGAGAAATTTATGATAAAATTTTAACCTTTCTAACTTCCGAACAAAACAAGTTACGTTTAAATAATGATGCTGATGTAAAGTAGAGATGTGGGAAATGTTATTTAGTAACTATTTTGTGTGATATAACGCTCTGGTTTAAGGGAATAATGAAATTAAAATTTAAAACTTGTGAAATGTTTATATTTTTTGTCAAATTTTCAATATTTTCAGAATTAAACGCAAATTATGTTGACTTAAATTTACCACTTACATAAAGTACAATATGTCAGGAACGATCTCAGGACCACTGGAAAATAGTGAAGCCTTCCAGAATTATTACCTTAGAAACTGACACTTGTCAGAATTGTAAATTTTGGCCTGGTCAGGAAGGTGAAAAAGGTTAATGTCCTATTTTCATTCATTTAGTATTCATAGCCTTGTAAAACCTTTTGTGCCTTTTATTGTCCATTTGTGTTGTAACCCTTTTTGCAGCCCAATAGTGTAAATCTTAGTAGTGGTTTTATTCATATTTATAATGCTGTGTCCATTTATATAACAGCACTGAAAACTATACCATAATATTGGTGTCTTAACACTAGAGATGAGCGACCTGGTCGTGGTTCGGCTCGAGTTCGGTTCATCGAACGGAGGTCTCGTTCAAGTTCGGTTCGTCGAACGTTCGACGAACCGAACTTGAACCGCATAGGAAACAATGGCAGGCATTCACAAACACATAAAAACACCTAGAAAACACCCTCAAAGGTGTCCAAAAGGTGACAAACAACTCACAACACAACACAAACACATGGGAAAGTGACAAGGACATATACTCATGTGAAAACAAAAGAGCTGGACAAGGAAAAAGAGGAGGAGACACAGATATAGGCATGGCACGCCCTTCTAAAATCATGTAAAACACCGCAAGGTGACTCCAAGCAGAGTCTCCCTTTTTTCCAAAAATTGGGCCACACAGACACCCACCCCTTCAGTGGCAGCACTTGTGCCCCAGTTGTACACTTCACAGCTAGATTTGCATCAAGCACATTCAAAAATACGCCATCCTTAACCGTCCCCAGGATGACACCGGGGTAGGTAGCAAAGTCTTTGCTGAACCATGACTTGTTCATCTTGGCTCCTTTTAAAAAACACTGCAAGCAAAGGTTACTCCAAGCGGAGTCTCCCTTTTTTCCAAAAATTGGGCCACACAGACACCCCATCAGTGGCAGCACTTGTGCCCTAGTTGTACACTTCACAGCTAGATTTGCATCAAGCACATTCAAAAATACGCCATACTTAACCGTCCCTAGGAGGACACCAGGGTAGGTAGCTAAGTCTTTCCTGATCCCAGCTCTGTTCATCTTGGCTCCTTTTAAAAAACACAGCAAGCAAGGGTTACTCCAAGCGGAGACTCCTTTTTTTCCAAAAATTGGGCCCCACACACACCCACCCCATCAGTGGCAGCACTTGTGCCCCAGTTGTACACTTCACAGCTAGATTTGCATCAAGCACATTCAAAAATACGCCATACTTAACCATCCCCAGGATGCCACCGGGGTAGTTAGCTAAGTCTTTGCTGAACCATGACTTGTTCATCTTGGCTCCTTTTAAAAAAAACAGCAAGCAAGGGTTACTCCAAGCGGAGTCTCCTTTTTTCCAAAAATTGGGCCCCACACACACCCACCCCATCAGTGGCAGCACTTGTGCCCCAGTTGTACACTTCACAGGTAGATTTGCATCAAGCACATTCAAAAATACGCCATACTTAACCATCCCCAGGATGACACCGGGGTAGTTAGCTAAGTCTTTGCTGAACCATGACTTGTTCATCTTGGCTCCTTTTAAACAACACAGCAAGCAAAGGTTACTCCAAGCGGAGTCTCCCTTTTTTCCAAAAATTGGACCACACAGACACCCCATCAGTGGCAGCACTTGTGCCCTAGTTGTACACTTCACAGGTAGATTTGCATCAAGCACATTCAAAAATACGACATACTTAACCGTTCCCAGGATGACCCTGGGGTAGGTAGATAAAGTCTTTGCTGAACCATGACTTGTTCATCTTGGCTCCTTTTAAAAAACACAGCAAGCAAGGGTTACTCCAAGCGGAGTCTCCCTTTTTTCCAAAAATTGGGCCACACGGACACCCCATCAGTGGCAGCAGTTGTGCCCCAGTTGTACACTTCACAGCTAGATTTGCATCAAGCACATTCAAAAATACGCCATCCTTAACCGTCCCCAGGATGACACCGGGGTAGGTAGCAAAGTCTTTGCTGAACCATGACTTGCTCATCTTGGCTCCTTTAAAAAAAACACAGCAAGCAAGGGTTACTCCAAGCGGAGTCTCCCTTTTTTCCAAAATTTGGGCCACACAGACACCCCATCACTGGCAGCACTTGTGCCCCAGTTGTACACTTCACAGCTAGATTTGCATCAAGCACATTCAAAAATACGCCATAATTAACCGTCCCCAGCATGACACCGAGGTAGGTAGCAAAGTCTTTGCTGAACCATGACTTGTTCATCTTGCATCATTTTTAAAAACAATGTAAGCAAGGGTTACTCCAAGCGGAGTCTCCCTTTTTTCCAAAAATTGGGCCACACAGACACACCATCAGTGGCAGCACTTGTGCCCTAGTTGCAAACAGGATGTTTTGATTTGCATCAAGCAAATTCCAAATCCACAAGCATTTACTCTCCCCAGGATGACACAGGGGTAGAAAATTCCTTGTGGATCCATGACTTGTTCATTTTGATGAACATTAGTCTGTCCACATTGTCACTGGACAGACGCGTGCGCTTATCTGTCAGCACACACCCAGCAGCACTGAAGACACGTTCAGAGACAACGCTGGCAGCTGGACACGACAAAATCTCCAAGGCGTAACTGGAGAGCTCTGGCCATTTTTCAAGATTTGAAGCCCAAAATGAGCAAGGCTCCATTTGCAAAGTCATGACATCGATGTTCATTTGGAGATACTCCTGTATCATCCTCTCCAGACGTTGACTATGTGTCAGACTTGTTGTCTCTGGTGGCCTTGCAAAGGACGGTCTAAAAAAATTATGAAAAGATTCCATAAAATTGCTGTTACCAGCACCAGATACGGTGCTACTGGTACGGGTAGACTGTTGAAGATGACGAGACCGTCCCATGTTTGTCAAGTTACAACTGGTAGATTCACTTCCTGCACCTGCACGGTTGTTTGGTGGAAAAGCCGAGCTAAGATCGAGTAACAGCTTCTGCTGATACTCCTGCATACGTGCGTCCCTTTCTATGGCTGGAATTATGCCACAAAATTTGGACTTGTACCGGGGATCTAATAGTGTGGCAAGCCAGTAGTCATCATCACTTCTAATTTTGACAATATGAGGGTCATGTTGGAGGTAGTGCAGCAAGAAGGCGCTCATGTGTCTTGCTCAGCCATGCGGACCAAGTCCACGCTGTGTTTGTGGCATAGAGGTGCTAACCGTTCTTTCTTCCTCTGACATCTCCCCCCAACCTCTTTCAACTGAAATTTGACCAAGGTCTCCCTCATCCGCTGAGTCTTCCATGTCCATGGACAGTTTGTCATCCATTTCTTCATGTTCTCCTGCACCTTCCTCAACATTTCGCCTGCTACCATGCGCCCTTGTTGATCCCTGTCCCCCATGGTCCCATGCCTGCCGCGTTGGTCATGTTGAACGTCTGGACCTTGGTGATGTTGTTGTGTCTTGCGCATATGAATCCTCCTGTGGTTCCTCCCCTTCCTGTTGTCTCACCCCCTGACTCCGAATAGTGTTTAGCGTGTGCTCCAGCATGTAAATGACTGGAATTGTCATGCTGATAACGGCATTGTCAGCGCTAAACATATTCGTCGCCATGTCGAAACTGTGCAGAAGGGTGCACAGGTCCTTGATCTGGGACCACTCCATCAGGGTGATCTGCCCCACCTCTGCATCTCGTTGGCCCAGGCTATACGTCATGACGTATTGCACCAGGGCTCGGCGGTGCTGCCACAGTCGCTGTAACATGTGGAGAGTCGAATTCCAGCGTGTCGGCACATCGCATTTCAGGCGATGAACCGGCAGGCCGAAAGACTTCTGGAGCGATGCAAGTCGCTCAGCTGCGGCGGTTGAACGGCGGAAGTGAGCAGACAGTTTTCGTGCCCTGGTCAGAAGGCCATCTAGGCCGGGATAGTGTGTTAAAAATTGCTGGACAACAAGGTTCAACACGTGAGCCATACAAGGCACGTGTGTCACCTTGCCCAGGCGAAGGGCCGCACCCAGGTTTGCAGCATTGTTGCACATGGCCTTACCAGGCTGCAGGTTGAGTGGAGACAACCATTTATTAAACTCAGTCTCCAGAGCTGCCCACAACTCAGCCACTGTGTGACTCCTATTTCCAAGACATGTCAAGCTAAAGACCGCCTGATGCCGTTGCGCTCTGCTGCCAGCATAGTAATGAGGGGTGCATGATTCCTTCTGCGCAGTGCGAACGCTGGTGGCCTGACCAGGCAGGCTTGGGGCGGAGGTGGAGGACCCAGATGAGGTGGAGGAGGCAGAAGCAGTGGCGGAACTTGGACAGACAGAGGATTGACACGCAAGTCGTGGGGACGGCAAGACTTGTGCAGCAGACCCTTCACCATCTATCACCATAGTTACCCAGTGCCCAGTCAGCGACATGTAACGCCCCTGTCCATGCTTACTGGTCCAAGTATCGGTGGTGAAATGCACCCGTTGACACACAGAGTTTCTCAAGGAAGCGGTGATGTTGTGTGCGACATGCTGGTGTAGCGCGGGCACACCTTTCTTAGAGAAGTAGTGGCGACTGGGCATCTGGTACTGGGGCACAGCGACAGACATAAGGTCTCTAAAATCCTGTGTGTCCACCAGGCGGAAAGGCAGCATTTCGGTATCCAAGAGCTTACAGAGGGATAAAGTCAACCTCTTAGCTTTGTCATGGGTCGCAGGAAATGGCCTTTTATTTGTCCACATCTGAGGGACAGATCTGGCTGCTGTGTGTAGACGGTGTTGAGTAGAATGTCCCTGGAAAAATGCAGCTTTGTGAGGAAAGTGCAGGCGTAGACATGATGTCGCCTTCATCCAACGTTGGTGCTATCGATGTCTGAGAGAGCTGTACACATGTACTTGTTTCCCCTTCCAAACCAACTGACGACCTACCAAGCAAACTACCTGTTGCGGTTACAGTGGTGGAAGTTGTGCGTGGAAAACCAGGTGTGACAGCTGTCCCCACAGTCCTAGAAGATGAAGAGCGCGTGGATGCACTAAAAGGGGCAGGCGGTGGATGGTTCGCTCCGCTATGCCGCATTGCAGCACGGTGAGCTTCCCACCGGGACATATGATATTTATTCATGTGACGATTCATGGAAGAAGTTGTCAAACTGCTGAGGTTTTGACCTCTACTAACAGAATCATGACAAATTTTACAGATCACATAATTTGGGCGATCTTTTGCTATGTCAAAAAAGGACCAGGCTAGGCAAGGCTTAGAGGGCATGCGACCTGCTGATCCACCCTGACTAGTGCTCAGAGGCACAGTGGTGGCTGAGGATGCAGTTGTAGACGTGCTACCAGTACTCCTACTCTGTCCAGGAAGGCGCAAGGTAACTTCGTCGTCAGTTGCATCCTCCTCCACCGCCTCTGTTGACCTCCTCGAGTGCCTGACTGTGGGTTGACAGTAGGTGGGATCTAGAACTTCCTCATCAATTGTTGTGTTTGCACTCCCCTCACCCTCAGACCGAGCCTCTTCTTGCCCTGACCGAATATATAAGTTGTCATCCCAATCTGGTATCTGCGTCTCATCGTCATCAGTATGTCCCTCATTGTCTATAACAACAGGTGTTACAGTTGGTGAAAAAGGGTCAACATTATGCTCAGAAACTTGGTCCTCACAGCCTGAATCAGAGCCACAAAGGTTCTGGGCATCACTGCAGACCATTTCCTGGTCTGTACTCACTGTAGCTTGGGAGCATACCTCTGATTCCCAGGCTATAGTGTGACTGAACAGCTCTGCAGACTCAGCCATCTCAGTTCCACCATACTGTGCAGGGCGGATGGAGACTTCAGAGCTAAGAGAAAGCAAGTTTGATTGGGATGACAACTCAGAGGACTGGTGTTTTTTGGATGCGGTAGTTGAGGTGGCGGAGAGGGCACTTTTTGGACCACTTGAGATCCATTCAAGCATTTTCCTTTTTTGGCCATCATCTACCTTTGTTCCAGTTGTTTGTGTCCGTAAAAAAGGGAGCACATTGGATTGTCCACGGTAAGTAGTAGACATCTTACTTTTGCTGGAAGATGGTCTATCTTCAGCAGATGTTAATGGAGCTTTGCCACCTTCCCCACGGACAAACCCTTTTTTTTCTTTTCCCACACGCCTCTTCCCCTTTCCACCAGCATCTGTCATTTTGCCACTCATTTTGATAGCGACAAGATTGTGCACTTAAAATGTGGTAGTAAAAATTGAGAGGTGGTGTAGATTGCAGCGGTGGTCTATCTTTATTAACAGCAGAATAAACAACAATAACTATCCCTGACAATGCAACTTCATTTTTGGCCTCTTTTTCTACCATATCCAATAAGTCATCATGAGGCCCTCAACCATAATTTTTGCAGGGCCATGAGACGGCTCTCACTCATAAATTTGTGAGAGCCATGTAAAATAGACATATGGGAAATGTTATTTATTATTTTGGGTGATATAACTTTCTGGTTTAAAGGCATAAAAATTCAAAGTTTCAAAATTGCAAAATTTTCAATATTTTCACCAAATTTCCAATGCATCTCAAAGTAATTTCAAATGTAATGTGGTTTATAAAAAAATTGATTTGGTTGGAAAAATGAGAAATTTATGATACAATTTTAACCTTTCTAACTTCCGAACAAAACAAGTTATGTTTAAATAATGATGCTGATGTAAAGTAGAGATGTGGGAAATGTTATTTAGTAACTATTTTGTGTGATATAACGCTCTGGTTTAAGGGAATAATGAAATTAAAATTTAAAACTTGTGAAATGTTTATATTTTTTGTCAAATTTTCAATATTTTCAGAATTAAATGCAAATTATGTTGACTTAAATTTACCACTTACATAAAGTACAATATGTCAGGAACCATCTCAGGACCACTGGAAAATAGCGAAGCCTTCCAGAATTATTACCTTAGAAACTGACACTTGTCAGAATTGTAAATTTTGGCCTGGTCAGGAAGGTGAAAAAGGTTAATGTCCTATTTTCATTCATTTAGTATTCATAGCCTTGTAAAACCTTTTGTGCCTTTTATTGTCCATTTGTGTTGTAACCCTTTTTGCAGCCCAATAGTGTAAATCTTAGTAGTGGTTTTATTCATATTTATAATGCTGTGTCCATTTATATAACAGCACTGAAAACTATACCATAATATTGGTGTCTTAACACTAGAGATGAGCGAACTGGTCGTGGTTCGGCTCGAGTTCGGTTCATCGAACGGAGGTCCCGTTCGAGTTCGGTTCGTCGAACGTTCGACGAACCGAACTCGAACCGCATAGGAAACAATGGCAGGCATTCACAAACACATAAAAACACCTAGAAAACACCCTCAAAGGTGTCCAAAAGGTGACAAACAACTCACAACACAACACAAACACATGGGAAAGTGACAAGGACATATACTCATGTGAAAACAAAAGAGCTGGACAAGGAAAAAGAGGAGGAGACACAGATATAGGCATGGCACGCCCTTCTAAAATCATGTAAAACACCGCAAGGTGACTCCAAGCGGAGTCTCCCTTTTTTCCAAAAATTGGGCCACACAGACACCCACCCCTTCAGTGGCAGCACTTGTGCCCCAGTTGTACACTTCACAGCTAGATTTGCATCAAGCACATTCAAAAATACGCCATCCTTAACTGTCCCCAGGATGACACCGGGGTAGGTAGCAAAGTCTTTGCTGAACCATGACTTGTTCATCTTGGCTCCTTTTAAAAAACACTGCAAGCAAAGGTTACTCCAAGCGGAGTCTCCCTTTTTTCCAAAAATTGGACCACACAGACACCCCATCAGTGGCAGCAGTTGTGCCCTAGTTGTACACTTCACAGGTAGATTTGCATCAAGCACATTCAAAAATACGACATACTTAACCGTTCCCAGGATGACCCTGGGGTAGGTAGATAAAGTCTTTGCTGAACCATGACTTGTTCATCTTGGCTCCTTTTAAAAAACACAGCAAGCAAGGGTTACTCCAAGCGGAGTCTCCCTTTTTTCCAAAAATTGGGCCACACAAAAACCCCATCAGTGGCAGCAGTTGTGCCCCAGTTGTACACTTCACAGCTAGATTTGCATCAAGCACATTCAAAAATACGCCATCCTTAACCGTCCCCAGGATGACACCGGGGTAGGTAGCAAAGTCTTTGCTGAACCATGACTTGCTCATCTTGGCTCCTTTAAAAAAACACAGCAAGCAAGGGTTACTCCAAGCGGAGTCTCCCTTTTTTCCAAAATTTGGGCCACACAGACACCCCATCACTGGCAGCACTTGTGCCCCAGTTGTACACTTCACAGCTAGATTTGCATCAAGCACATTCAAAAATACGCCATAATTAACCGTCCCCAGCATGACACCGAGGTAGGTAGCAAAGTGTTTGCTGAACCATGACTTGTTCATCTTGCATCATTTTTAAAAACAATGTAAGCAAGGGTTACTCCAAGCGGAGTCTCCCTTTTTTCCAAAAATTGGGCCACACAGACACCCCATCAGTGGCAGCACTTGTGCCCTAGTTGCAAACAGGATGTTTTGATTTGCATCAAGCACATTCCAAATCCACAAGCATTTACTCTCCCCAGGATGACACAGGGGTAGTAAATTCCTTGTGGATCCATGACTTGTTCATTTTGATGAACGTTAGTCTGTCCACATTGTCACTGGACAGACGCGTGCGCTTATCTGTCAGCACACACCCAGCAGCACTGAAGACACGTTCAGAGACAACGCTGGCAGCTGGACACGACAAAATCTCCAAGGCGTAACTGGAGAGCTCTGGCCATTTTTCAAGATTTGAAGCCCAAAATGAGCAAGGCTCCATTTGCAAAGTCATGGCATCGATGTTCATTTGGAGATACTCCTGTATCATCCTCTCCAGACGTTGACTATGTGTCAGACTTGTCTCTGGTGGCCTTGCAAATGACGGTCTAAAAAAATTATGAAAAGATTCCATAAAATTGCTGTTACCAGCACCAGATACGGTGCTACTGGTACGGGTAGACTGTTGAAGATTACGAGACCGTCCCATGTTTGTCAAGTTACAACTGGTAGATTCACTTCCTGCACCTGCACGGTTGTTTGGTGGAAAAGCCGAGCTAAGATCGAGTAACAGCTTCTGCTGATACTCCTGCATTTGTGCGTCCCTTTCTATGGCTGGAATTATGCCACAAAATTTGGACTTGTACCGGGGATCTAATAGTGTGGCAAGCCAGTAGTCATCATCACTTCTAATTTTGACAATATGAGGGTCATGTTGGAGGTAGTGCAGCAAGAAGGCGCTCATGTGTCTTGCTAAGCCATGCGGACCAAGTCCACGCTGTGTTTGTGGCATAGAGGTGCTAACCGTTCTTTCTTCCTCTGACATCTCCCCCCAACCTCTTTCAACTGAAATTTGACCAAGGTCTCCCTCATCCGCTGAGTCTTCCATGTCCATGGACAGTTCGTCATCCATTTCTTCATGTTCTCCTGCACCTTCCTCAACATTTCGCCTGCTACCATGCGCCCTTGTTGATCCCTGTCCCCCATGGTCCCATGCCTGCCGCGTTGGTCATGATGAACGTCTGGACCTTGGTGATGTTGTTGTGTCTTGCGCATATGAATCCTCCTGTGGTTCCTCCCCTTCCTGTTGTCTCACCCCCTGACTCCGAATAGTGTTTAGCGTGTGCTCCAGCATGTAAATGACTGGAATTGTCATGCTGATAATGGCATTGTTAGCGCTAAACATATTCGTCGCCATGTCGAAACTGTGCAGAAGGGTGCATAGGTCCTTGATCTGGGACCACTCCATCAGGGTGATCTGCCCCACCTCTGCATCTCGTTGGCCCAGGCTATACGTCATGACGTATTGCACCAGGGCTCGGCGGTGCTGCCACAGTCGCTGTAACATGTGGAGAGTCGAATTCCAGCGTGTCGGCACATCGCATTTCAGGCGATGAACCGGCAGGCCGAAAGACTTCTGGAGCGATGCAAGTCGCTCAGCTGCGGCGGTTGAACGGCGGAAGTGAGCAGACAGTTTTCGTGCCCTGGTCAGAAGGCCATCTAGGCCGGGATAGTGTGTTAAAAATTGCTGGACAACAAGGTTCAACACGTGAGCCATACAAGGCACGTGTGTCACCTTGCCCAGGCGAAGGGCCGCACCCAGGTTTGCAGCATTGTTGCACACGGCCTTACCAGGCTGCAGGTTGAGTGGAGACAACCATTTATTAAACTCAGTCTCCAGAGCTGCCCACAACTCAGCCACTGTGTGACTCCTATTTCCAAGACATGTCAAGCTAAAGACCGCCTGATGCCGTTGCGCTCTGCTGCCAGCATAGTAATGAGGGGTGCATGATTCCTTCTGCGCAGTGCGAACGCTGGTGGCCTGACCAGGCAGGCTTGGGGCGGAGGTGGAGGACCCAGATGAGGTGGAGGAGGCAGAAGCAGTGGCGGAACTTGGACAGACAGAGGATTGACACGCAAGTCGTGGGGACGGCAAGACTTGTGCAGCAGACCCTTCACCATCTATCACCATAGTTACCCAGTGCCCAGTCAGCGACATGTAACGTCCCTGTCCATGCTTACTGGTCCAAGTATCGGTGGTGAAATGCACCCGTTGACACACAGAGTTTCTCAAGGAAGCGGTGATGTTGTGTGCGACATGCTGGTGTAGCGCGGGCACACCTTTCTTAGAGAAGTAGTGGCGACTGGGCATCTGGTACTGGGGCACAGCGACAGACATAAGGTCTTTAAAATCCTGTGTGTCCACCAGGCGGAAAGGCAGCATTTCGGTAGCCAAGAGCTTACAGAGGGATAAAGTCAACCTCTTAGCTTTGTCATGGGTCGCAGGAAATGGCCTTTTATTTGTCCACATCTGAGGGACAGATCTGGCTGCTGTGTGTAGACGGTGTTGAGTAGGGTGTCCCTGGAATAATGCAGCTTTGTGAGGAAAGTGCAGGCGTAGACATGATGTCGCCTTCATCCAACGTTGGTGCTATCGATGTCTGAGAGAGCTGTACACACGTACTTGTTTCCCCTTCCAAACCAACTGACGACCTACCAAGCAAACTACCTGTTGCGGTTACAGTGGTGGAAGTTGTGCGTGGAAAACCAGGTGTGACAGCTGTCCCCACAGTCCTAGAAGATGAAGAGCGCGTGGATGCACTAAAAGGGGCAGGCGGTGGATGGTTCGCTCCGGTATGCCGCATTGCAGCACGGTGAGCTTCCCACCGGGACATATGATATTTATTCATGTAACGATTCATGGAAGAAGTTGTCAAACTGCTGAGGTTTTGACCTCTACTAACAGAATCATGACAAATTTTACAGATCACATAATTTGGGCGATCTTTTGCTATGTCAAAAAAGGACCAGGCTAGGCAAGGCTTAGAGGGCATGCGACCTGCTGATCCACCCCGACTAGTGCTCAGAGGCACAGTGGTGGCTGAGGATGCAGTTGTAGACATGCTACCAGTACTCCTACTCTGTCCAGGAAGGCGCAAGGTAACTTCGTCGTCAGTTGCATCCTCCTCCACCGCCTCTGTTGACCTCCTCGAGTGCCTGACTGTGGGTTGACAGTAGGTGGGATCTAGAACTTCCTCATCAATTGTTGTGTTTGCACTCCCCTCACCCTCAGACCGAGCCTCTTCTTGCCCTGACCGAATATTTAAGTTGTCATCCCAATCTGGTATCTGCGTCTCATCGTCATCAGTATTTTCCTCATTGTCTATAACAACAGGTGTTACAGTTGGTGAAAAAGGGTCAACATTATGCTCAGAAACTTGGTCCTCACAGCCTGAATCAGAGCCACAAAGGTTCTGGGCATCACTGCAGACCATTTCCTGGTCTGTACTCACTGTAGCTTGGGAGCATACCTCTGATTCCCAGGCTATAGTGTGACTGAACAGCTCTGCAGACTCAGCCATCTCAGTTCCACCATACTGTGCAGGGCGGATGGAGACTTCAGAGCTGGGAGAAAGCAAGTTTGATTGGGATGACAACTCAGAGGACTGGTGTTTTTTGGATGCGGTAGTTGAGGTGGCGGAGAGGGCACTTTTTGGACCACTTGAGATCCATTCAAGCATTTTCCTTTTTTGGCCATCATCTACCTTTGTTCCAGTTGTTTGTGTCCGTAAAAAAGGGAGCACATTGGATTGTCCACGGTAAGTAGTAGACATCCTACTTTTCCTGGAAGATGGTCTATCTTCAGCAGATGTTAATGGAGCTTTGCCACCTTCCCCACTTCCCCACGGACAAACCCTTTTTTTTCTTTTCCCACACGCCTCTTCACCTTTCCACCAGCATCTGTCATTTTGCCACTCATTTTGATAGCGACAAGATTGTGCACTTAAAATGTGGTAGTAAAAATTGAGAGGTGGTGTAGATTGCAGCGGTGGTCTATCTTTATTAACAGCAGAATAAACAACAATAACTATCCCT
The DNA here is from genome assembly GCF_048569485.1 of Anomaloglossus baeobatrachus. Lineage (NCBI taxonomy): Eukaryota > Metazoa > Chordata > Amphibia > Anura > Aromobatidae > Anomaloglossus > Anomaloglossus baeobatrachus. Next base: position 87,197,964 of record NC_134356.1, on the reverse strand, counting down.
GACAATGCAACTACAGCCCTTAAACTGGCAGCAGTGCTGCAGATATCTTTGCACTAGTGGGACAATACAGAAGTCCAACAGCCACGTTTAGGATGCCACTAAGTTCACTCAGTGTTTGCTAGTATAATGGCTTAGTAACAATGAGTTTGAGTGTGCAATGCAGGCAGACGTGCTGCAAATATCTTTGCACTTGTGGGACAATACAGAAGTCCAACAGCCACGTTTAGGATGCCACTAAGTTCACTCAGTGTTTGCTAGTATAATGGCTTAGTAACAATGAGTTTGAGTGTGCAAAGGGCAGGAGGGTACAGTGGCAGGGTTGTGGGTCTCTGGGTAGAGGAAAGGAAGCCTGCCTTTCTATCCCTCCTAATGGGGAATTGCAGCGAGGAAATCCCTGACCTTAGCTACACAGACGCTGTCATCTTGTGTAGCTGTTAAACTCTGTTTTCACGGACCTGTCACCTATGGCTCTGACCCTGCCGGTATTAGCCCTTAAAAGGACTGATAGAAAGTGCTATCCCTATGCTGTACAGCGCTGTGTATAGAGCGTACACAGCAGTATCGGAGATAGGCGCTGCGCCAGCGGTGACTGACACCAAGGACGCAGAAGAGATAATGGTGTCCGGATGGGCAGATACTCGTTTTTATAATGCAGGGACATGTGACATGGACATCCTATCACACATGCCGTTGCTTCTCTGGCTAAAAGTCCACTTAGCTGTGTGTGTGTCTGGGATTGGCTGACATGCTGGCCCGCCCCACTACACGCGTGCGCTTAGGGAAGGAAGACAAGGAAAAAAAAAAAAAAATGGCGATCACCATTATCCATACAGCAGTGATCTGAATGCGCTGTTCCCGCACACTATACACTGAAATTTCATAATAGTGTGAGTCACAGAGTGACTTACACTATTACAGCGGAAAGCCAGCTAGTAATTAGCTGGTCTTTTTGCTGCTAGAACCGTTCTCGAACGTATCTAGAACTATCGAGCTTTAGCAATAAGCTCGAGTTCTAGTTCGATCTAGAACAGCCCCCAAAATCACTCGAGCCGCGAACTGGAGAACCTCGAACCGTGAACCGCGCTCAACTCTACTTAACACCCCTAAATTGTAGTAACTATTGAACTATAAAACATTTGGAAGGCCACATCTGGAATATGGGATCCAGACAGTTTTGGGCTCCACATTTTAAAGAAGGACATTCAGAAGTTAGAGTCAGTTCAAAGGCGGCTAACTAGACTACTACAAGGAATGGAAGACCTCCCATATGATGAGAGGTTGAAAAAGTTGGATTTGTTTAGCTTAGAAAAAAGACAACTCAGAGATCTCATTTATATGTATAAATACATGTGTGGACAATATAAAGAACTGACACGTGACTTATTCCTTCCAAATACAATACTAAGGACCAGGGGACACTCACTGCGAGTGGAAGAAAAGTGATTCCGGCAGCTAAATAGAAAGGGAAGTTTAGAGTTCGAGCAGTCAGACTGTGGAATACCCTACCACAAGAGGTAGTAATGGCTGACACTATAAAACACAACACAACATTGTCGGTTATAAAAGATTTTGTGATGAAATGTATAATTGATGATGGAAGGTTGAACTAGATGGACCTAGGTGTATTTGCCTAAAATAAGCCCTAGTTAAGGGTACATAAGGAAGTGTCCACGCAGCTAAAGAAGTTAAAGAATACAGCAGTACTCATCATGAAAGAAAGAAGACATCCCCAAAAATAGAAATAAAATTGCACTCACCCAAACAATTACAATTGGCAAGTGCTGATGGTGGATGAGCTCTCACACAGAGAGCCGTATCACTGTCAGGTTCCTTGCTGTTCCAGCTGTATTGCATTACAGTTCTCACACACAGATCAGGTACCAGCATCACTCCGTTCAAGTGATACTGCATCCAGTTGTAGGGGGAGTGAGGACTAGGACCACCCATACAGAAGTAACCGGCACATCCATCCATGGTAAATGTATAATATTGTATATATATATATATATATATATATGTACTCTGTAATAGTCACCAGGTGGCAGTGTAATGGTACGGTTGTTCTGGCACCTGGGTGGGCAGGGAGGAGAGTAGTGATATAAAGGCCCTGTCACACACAGAGATAAATCTGCGGCAGATCTGTGGTTGTAGTGAAATTGTGGACAATCAGTGCCAGGTTTGTGGTTGTGTACAAATGGAACAATATGTCCATGATTTCACTACAACCATAGATTTGCCAAAGATTTATCTCTGTGTGTGACGGGGCCTTAAAAGTGAAAGACAGGAAGGAGGGATTAAGGGAGTCCCTGTGGAGAAGTATTGACAAGAGCTCCTTGAATATTCTGACCCTATGGGTCACCCCTGCGGCTGTGATGCATGGGATTCGACTCGGATTGTTTAACTACGTCCCAAGAAGAGAAGTTTAGTCCTGATGGTCGGGGGTCTGGCGTTGTATTGTCTGGCTCGGAATACACAAAGATTTCTTCACTCAACTGAAGGTCAGTGCGCCCTCAAGGAGTAGGGTATGGCTGAATCCTTGCTTGGGAACGGATGGGAGAGCATTGTTGGTTGCGGTCCTTCGTATGCATTAGCATCCCCTGTGGGTGGGGTGAAGTGGCCCAACAGACTTAATGAATGGTGCCAGCATGATGTGGGTGGAAGAATGAGAGGCTTAGAGGTGTCAGACAGAACCCAGGTGCCTGAAATATGGACAGCGGCCAAATTGTATATTAAATGAAAGTGTGGAAGGAACCCCCATGGGATGTGTTACCATGCCGACGGAATGCGGACCGACCTAATGCAAGAGTGGAAGTACAATAAAGTTGATCTGTTTGGAAGGAGAAAAAATATACTTGGCCTTTATTTACTGAGAGAGAGAAAATGGTGTCACCTGACTGATTGCGGAGTTCTCCTGTGTGTGGTGCGGCGATGGGGAGGCAAGGGGTTAACAGACAGCTGCACTGTGGTCTGCTGACCCCTGCTACCCCGACTGTGATTGCTGACTGCCTCGTACCCTCCACCACAAAGTCACCAGGGGAGAGCCAACTGCTGTAGAATGTAGGCGGACCTGACAGGGATACAGATTATATGCGAGAGCCCATTCACTTGCCAACTAATTGTTTGGGGTTAGTCTAGTAAGTGCGAGTCTTTTAGGGGGTGTCTGCTTTCTTTTGAGAGTAAACTTAGCAGTACATAGAGAGTAATAAATTTAAGTAGGTAATTTAAACCCTTTATAAATAGTGGATTGTTGTTCATGGGAAAATATAAGACATCCCACGAAAATAAACCCTAACTCATCTGTCGACAGAAAAAATAATATAAGACCCTGTCTTATTATCAGGGAAACACGGTATATGTCACTGCTAAGTGATAACAAGATTCTGGATTGCAATTTTGCTTTCTTTCTAATTCTTTCTTTATAATAAATTACACTATTCTTTCATTGGGTTAATTTTTCATTTCTATAATTTGACAATATTGTATATACACCGCTTTCTTTATCTTTTAGGCTGCTTTCCCTTTTCTAATATGGAGGTTTGTTAGAAATCTGTGCATATGTGAATCAACCCATGGCACTCTGTGATCTCAGAGTCTGATTTATACTGATTGGTCACGCATATTTTACACACAGGAATTTGGTGGACATGCAGACCTTAATGTGATTTTTATGTAAAGGTGAGATGCTGTTATCATGAAGTATAACACATATTACTAATTTTTCTAATTTACTATAATTGCACTCTTCCACTTTATTGTTACATGTGTAAATTGTCATCTGGACAAGGTCTGGACAGGAGCTATGTGTCTGTTGAACACAAGAACATGATATTCTTAATAGAAGATGAAAAACCTACCGTATTTTCCGGCATATAAGATGACTTTTTAACCCCTGAAAATCTTCTCAAAAGTCAGGGGTTGTCTTATACACCGGGTGTCATCTTATAGGGTGTATAATTAGCGATGCACGGTGCTGTAGGCTGCCATCATGGCTTTACTGCAGTTGAATGCTTTATGGCAGCAGTGTAAAGCATTCAACAGCTCTAAAGCGCTGACAGAAGCGGTGGCCCCGTGCACAGGATGTGATCAACAAGGGGTGCTTCTTGTGGATCGCAGGCACATAGACCCCTCCATGATCGCGTCCAATGCACGGTGCTGCTGTCTGCCATCATGGCTTTACTGCAGTTGAATAGTTTATGGCATCGGCAGTGCCACAAAGCACTCAACTGCTGTAAAGCGCTGACAGCAGCGGCAACTCTGTGTATTTGATGTGATCATGGAGGGGTCTATGTTCCTACGGTCCATAAGAAGCACCCCTTTATGATCATGTCTGGTGCACGGGGTCGCCACTGCTGTCAGCACTTTACGGCAGTTTATTGTTTTGTGCCGCAGCGATAAAGCATTCAACTGCAGTAAAGCCATGATGGCAGCCTGCAGCAGTGGCTCCGTTCACTAGACAAGATCACCGAGAGGTCTATGTGCCTGTGATCTGCAAGAAGCAGCTGAGGGCACTGCGGGAACGGAGGATAGGTGAGAATATCTTTTATTGTGTGTAAACAACGGCATAATATGGGACATGAAGGGGACCAGTAGGAGGGCAATACTAAACAATGGGTACTTTACTAAACGATGGGCTCATTATAGCAGGAGACATTACTAAACAATGGGCAAATTACTAGAGGGCACATTACTAAACAATGGACACAATACTGAAGGGGATATTACTAAACAATGGGCACATTACTGCAGGGCACATTATTAAACAATGGGCATATTACTGCAAGGGACATTACTAAACAATGGGCACATTACAGCATGGCACATTACTAAACAATGGGCACATTACTAGAGGGCCCAAGAAAGGGGCACAAGATGGGCACATTACTACAAGGATGGACAAGGATGGGCACATTACATTTTATTGGTATCTATTTTTATTTTTGAAACTTCCCAGTAGCTGCTATATTTCCCACTCAGGTTTATACTTGAGTCAAAAAGGTTTCCCAGTTTTTGTGGTAAAATAGGGGTCTTGGCTTATACTCGAGTATATACAGTATATCCCAAACTGTATATTTTAACTGGAAAAGTTGGGGGTCGTCTTATGTGCCCCATCATCTTATACACTGGAAAATATTGTATTTTACAGGAAACCATTTCCATAAATAAAGTTTGGTCATTTGAACCGAGAGGTGGAAATCTGGATCTGTTTTCTATTTTCCCTATTTTGTTATTACAGTGATGCAAAATAAGTTTTTTTAACCATTTACCTGGGTGTTCCCAAAAGCCGGAGGCCCTGCTGACAACTTGTGTACATTGAAACGCCTACACTCTCTGAGGATTTCTATGGTTTGTCAAGACACATCATGAAGCTTTTAAGATGAGCAGGAATCACTCCTAAGTGGGTCATGACGGGATTGAGCTTCTGAGTATTTATTTTCAGTGTCTTAGACATTGACGTCAAGGATTACTATATGGCTTTACATTTTTATATCTTTGGAAATGAGTGCAACAATATCTCCTTTTGTCATGGCTTCTCTGGGAACATTTTATTTTAAATTGGCTTGTGTGGAAAAAATGCTTAGTGTAAAAAAAGATTTGGGTCACTGAATCACCATGGCAATCTTTGCTCAAAGTAGGTGAATCATCTAATGACTTTAGTTTTTACAGATACAGAATAGAGATGCTGTTTGGTATACATAAAGATATCTCAAGCCGAATGTCAATTATAAAGGCTGTATGTAATCTCTGCTTCAGGGTCAAAACCCCCTGGTGAACTCTGGATAGGAATTAGTATGATAGTACCACTGACGTTAGTGTTACAGTATGGGGTGGTGTCGAGAAGCATCTAGAGGCAATGTTTAGCTTTTGTTTATGCCCACCTGACGCTTCTTGTACTACCGCATGTGGTGAGAAGATATCACAGCCACGGAAGTTTACGTACCAGGATACTCGTTACTTCAACAAAGATATCTGCCCACATCGAAACCCTAGGCTGTCTAGTGTTTCAATTACACAGCTCTGCAAGGGTAAAAATGTTTGAAAAGTAGGAGGTGGTTTTTATATACTTTCGATCACTGAATATCCATCATGTACAATTTATTTCACAAACACTGACTGCATAGGCCTCCACGACACCTTGACCCATTTGTGTGACCTTTGAGGATGATTTTGGTGTCATTACATTAGTTAGAACTAATGGATGCTTAAAGGATTCTGATGAAGCCTTTCACAGCTTTTTGCACAGCTCAAATTAAATGATTAAGTCAGGGACATGGACCATCCTAAACATTCTGCAGAACTATTAGGCTTTAGATCAGTGTTCCCCAACTCCAGTCTTCAGAAGCCATTAACAGTGCATGTTTTCAGAATTTCCTTAGTTTTGCTTAGTTGATAATTTAATCAAGTACCCAGGTGACAATTCATTCAACATTGCAATACTAAGGATATCCTGAAAACATGCACTGTTGTGGCCCTTGATGACTTGAGTTGGGGAACACTGCACTGAACTAAAGGAAAATAACCTGCTAGCTCCTTGTATGTGTTTTTTTATGGTACAAAAGCAGCAAAAATGAATTCCTTTGTCACGGCGTATGTGTGATGCCCATGACCTATTCAGGGTGTCACTGGGAACTGCACTTCTTTCCTTATGGTGCAGAGCTGAAACCTCCATGGTTCTGGGATCCCAACCTTTGGTATTGCTTCCAACAGCATTCAAATCCTAGCCACACCTCACACCACACCCTGTCAGGCAAACCAGTGAGTGGTCTAGCTGGAACAGGGCCACTCGCCTAGGGGTCAGGCAGACTGGTGGGGGGGAGGAAGTCAGAGAGAGGAAGTGAGTGAGCAGTTGAATAGTAGCTCCAAAGAGTGAGGAGCTGGGAATTGGAGCTCCCTGGGATCTTTTGGCTAGGTCGCAGATGGTGGTCTGGGACCGGAGGAGTCAGAGACCCGGTCATAGGGTATTAGAGAAGGGTGCCCAGACTTAGTTTTGGAGAACTGTCGGCACCAGAGTATCTAGTAACCGAACCGGTACCGAGCACGGTGGGGTACTGGACTCTAGATCAGGGAGTAGCTTCACGCAACGTGATAATTCACCTGTGGAGGATAGTCTCTTTATGAACTTTCTCCAAGAGATCAGAGATCGAAGGCAACAACACAACGAGGGGGATAGGGCTTTACAGCTTATGCGGCCCACTGAAATCCCAAGTGTCAGCCATTGAGAGCACAGCTCCTCTACTTAACCATAGGGATCGGGACCCCGACAGCTTCAAGCCAAGAGGTCACTCAGAACATCTAAATACTAGTGCATGGAGGCAGGTTACAGATCATCAGCAATACCAACGGGAGCGGACTCCCAGACAAGCTCCCCAGAAGTGGCAGCAGCACCAAGAGACTTGGTTTACTTCTGTGTCAGTCTGCTTTATGGTCGCATCAATACCAACATGGTCTGCATGGTACGCTGTCCTCCCCTGCGTCCAACCTGCACCATGCACCCTTGCACCTCATCATCCCGAGTGTCGGGGCCTCCCCTACCCATGGAGGGAACGTCATCTGGCTGCCCCACTCCATCGCCCCCAGGTACTTCCAACGGCAGCGGCAGTACTCCCTTACCGCGAACCACGGGTGGCGTCACAAACTCTTATCTCCTGTAAATAGCCCCTTTTATTTTCGAGTGACTGCAAGACCCCGGGTACAGAGACCCTCTAGCCACAGTAACCCCAGATCCGAGCAGTCCGACTGCTGCAGGGGCGGTACATATGTACGGATGGAACAGGGGCTACTAGGCTGTACCTAAGGCTGGGGCCCCTGTGTTGTCCCTTATCTCGAAGTTAGGCTCAATTGTAGCCACGTACGAATCTCCAGTGTGACCCTGTCTCCTGTTTCTGTCCGAACCCAGATGCTACTCTCCTCCACCCTGGGAGGGTGCCGGGAACCCAAAAACCAAAACCCCACAAATAGGCACAGACAAGGGTAAACAAAAACTCACACACACTGCACTTAAACACGAAGGGGGGACAGTATGTGAACTGGGGAAGAAAGTTAAATGGGTGGGAATTAAAGCAGAACTGGAGGACTCACATACCACGCAAAACCTCAACTTGTAGATCACCATATAACAGTATAACCATAAAAATTGAGGAGCAAAGCTATATCCGGCAAATAACCCCAGAATCCAGAACCTTATAAATGATGAAGGCAGCTAGAGATCAGTAGCCTGAGCTCCCAGTAAATGATCACAAGCCAGCAGATATTAACTCCTGCTGAACCTCTGGAATGTAATTAAGAGGAAGATGGATAGTCACAAGCCACCAAACAAAGAAGAACTGCTTACATTTTTTGCACCAGGAGTGTCATAAAGTCACCCAAAAGCAGTGTGAAAGACTGGTGGAAAGTGTGCCAAGACGCATGAAAGCTGTGATTAACAATCATGGTTATTTCACAAAATATAGATTTCTGATCTCTTCCTGAGTTAAAACATTATTAGTATTGTTGTTTCTAAATGATTATAAACTTGTTTTCTTTGCATTATTTGAGGTCTGAAAGGAACGCATTGTTTTGTTATTTTGACCATTTCTCATTTTCAGAAAATAAGTACAAAACTTATTGCTTGGAAATTCGGAGACATGTTGTCAGTAGTTTATAGAATAAGAGAACAATTCACATTTTACTCAAAAATATACCTATAAAGAGAAAAATCAGAAAAACTGAACATTTTGCAGTGGTCTCTTAATTTTTGCCAGAGCTGTATATTGGATTAGATGGAAGTGGACCAAGCATTCTAGACATTTGGAGATGAAGTGAAGATAAGAGAGAAGTCTGTAGTTAGCAGAACAGTTTTGGTCGAGGGATAGTTTTTTAAGTAAAGGGTGTATGATGGCATCTTTAAGAGAAGATGGAAATATACTGGATGAAAGAGAGGGTTAAATATTTTAGTTAGGTAGTGACAGCTGGGGAAAGGTACTGGAGGAGATGTGAGGGAATAGGGTCACTGGTGCAGGTAGTAGGGCAAGAAGGAGCAACGAGCCTGGTCCCTTCTGTGACAAGATCAAAGATGGAAAGTGAGCTTGAGGTGTAGAAGGGAAGGGGATCCAAGCTCTGAGGGGATTATGCAAAATTGTCCTGATGGATGTGGTTGATTTTTTGTAAAAAATATATGGCCAGATCGTCAACGCTGGGGTTGGTGACCAGGGTCTGTACTTTAGGGCTCAGGAGGGAGTGGATGGTATCGAATAGTTATTTTGGATTGTTAGCTAGTTATGTGATCAGGTTGGTAAAGTAAACCTGTCTGGCCAGATGGAGAGCAGAGTTATATGTTTTGAGCATGAAGTTATAGTCAATAGAGTTTTCTGCTGTGAGTGATTTTCTCCACTGACACTCAACCCATCTCGAGCAGGGCTGAACAAATCATGGATGTAGAGTGTAACACAATCAAAAAGACTGCTGGAACACCATTGTAAATGTGAACAGGGTGCTAGCCAAATATACACAATCCATATAAAGTGAAAGCTGTACACCAAATTCAGAGAAATATGAACAAGCATAACTGCTTTAGAATACATAAGGAATGAAAAATACAATTAGCCATATGAAAAACTGAAAAAAATTGAAATGTAACATTGCATAACTGCTGAGGATTATTTGGAAAAAAAAGAGATATTTAGCTAATGTATTGATCAGTTCATTACTGCCCCATAACCACTTCACGGTAATCTCTTATTTATGGGGTCCCTAACCAAATGTTACCTCTATATGCGGATAAAACCTGCAGGTTTCAACCGCACATAGAGGTAACATTTGGTTGGGTACCTATACACACAAGCAGGTTTTAGCGAACCTGAATTGTAAAGTTTGGATTCGTACCGAGCACCGAACAAGGATTAAAAAAAGTCTGTGTTCGAATTCAGGTGTTGTCGGCATTCTAAAATTTCTGTGAGGGTCAGCCGATGGCTCTTTAAAAATTATGAGTGAGTGCCACATGATCATTCTGTGGATATAGTGAAGGAGGAGGTTGCTGAAAAAACACGGCTAAAATGCTGAAAGCATTGATATGCTCCTTTTGTCAAAAATCCAGCATTTTTCCATTTCAGTCCATAAAAAATTGTGTGCTCGAGATTTCTCTAATTTTTTTCACATTTGTAAGGAGTGGGACTTCTAGACTGGTGAAACCTATGCACAAAGTGCAAGGCCTATCAACAATTGAAAGGATGGATTGCAATACACCCTATAATACACATAGAGGATGGCCTCAGAAAACATTTTTTCTCCATTTGGAAGGAGCGGAAATCCTAGGCTGGTAAAGTGTATGCACTATGCGCAAGGGCTGCCATATACACTCTGGAACACACGTACATTAGGGCCTCAATAAACATTTACATTTAGAAGGAGTGGGACTTCTATACCCTACATTAAGTAGTCCCAGAGGCCACTACTCAAAGTACAAGTTGTACAACAAGGATCTTCAGACATCTAACAGTTTGCTCCAGCTAAGGTTCTCAGGCAGCCCCAAGGCTTCAAAAAGATTGAAGCAGAGGTTTCCCAAAAATGTATTAATCTACTTGGAGACCTTTGCGAATAAAAATTCATGAACCATAGGAGGGGAACTTCTCCAACCCATCCTGGGGAAACAACACCACAAGTAATTTGTCCATTTATTCACAGAGAAAGGCCCCAACATCTCAACCGCAGCAGATGAAAGTAGTAGAACATAAAGACAATTAAAATGTTTCAGGGTTTTTTCTGTTGCATTATCATGCACCCGTATCCACCACAAAAGGGTTCATAGTTTATTATATGGTTTTGTCTTCCTCCTCCTCCTTCTCTTCCTCTGCCATATCAACAGGGTTATCATGTGGCCCTCTGTCCAAATTTTTACAGGGCCATCAGGCGACCCTTGCTCATCATTTTACCTTCCACAGATTTGAGCCAAATCAGAGTCTCGCAGTCGGCATTCACAGCTCCCTACATGCTTTAGTTGATAACATGGGTTTATAGTGCTGCCAGGGCATAACTGATAAGGGCATCCGCCTGTCAACTAAAAATGCTAACAGGCTTAAGTTCTGAAATTAAACAAGGCTTATATTGTCACCAACTTCTTAACCCCAGTGGATGACAGCAGTGGAACATACAGTAAATTCAAATGTTCTGTTTTTCTCTTGTGTATTCCAATGCACCCATTCAAACACAAAAAGGGGTATACGGGTCGTGTTTTTTTACTTTTCTTGTTCTCCTCCTTCACCATATCCACATGCATCATGAGTAATCATGTGGCACTTGCTCATGATTTGTAGTGGGTCAGTAGGCGGGCATCAATCAGTTTTTAGAGGGCTAGCAGATGGCCCTCACTGATAATTCTTAGAGGGACAGCAGCCGGCCCTCGGTACTTGTTCCCCATCCACCACTATTTTTTCCGGTGTGCTGTCCCTGCTTTACGCCAGCACATAACCCATAAAATCACTCGTAACCTCAGCTATGCAGTTTTCGGGAAGGTTCCCTTAAACACCGAGCCACGGACAAGTCCTTGTTACCAGGGATGCTACAATTGCCTGACAGCACACTGGGTTAACATCATGGAGGCGGGCACAGAGTAAGACCCTGGAACTGCACATGTGCTACTGATGCCGAGGATCATGAGCCAAAATTCTATCAGGGCTTCCCCCACCTCTTACACCAGTTGCAGCACCCCCTCCTCCTCCATCTCCAAATTGCCATCTCCAATTACATCGTCCAGATCAGTCACAAGCTGTTGTAAGCACTGTAGCACTTTTTTGGTCAAGCGGCAACAGGCTATGGTGAAACTAATTTCTTTAGGTGACAAATAGCACAGTGCCGAATAGTTGGTGAAAGATATATCAGGCCAGACAGAACTGCACTCTCACTGCTTAATCTACAATCAGGCATTTTTGTGTATGATAATAACCATAACTTGGTGGCGACTCTGAAGCTTGGCAAACTCACACATGTACCAGGCATTACAGACGTGCTCAACTTAGAGGTTCAGCGCTTTCTAAAAATCTACCCAGACTTGCCTGAGCTCCTTGAAAAGTTGTATCGAACACAGATGTATATTACACGACAACGACATGTCTCCTCAAAGTGGTAAATTCATTACTGCTAATATGAGTTTTAAAGAACGCAGTGGAAGTTCTGAAGTATACATCATGTAGGAGGCACCAAGAGTGCTCTATATAAATTACATAGGAGATACTGAAACTGCTGTATAAACATCACATGTAAAGCACTGAGACTGCTTTATACAGTGCCTACAAGTAGTATTCAACCCCCTGCAGATTTAGCAGGTTTGATAAGATGCAAATAAGTTAGAGCCTGCAAACTTCAAACAAGAGCAGGATTTATTAACAGATGCATAAATCTTACAAACCAACAAGTTATGTTGCTCAGTTAAATTTTAATAAATTTTCAACATAAAAGTGTGGGTCAATTATTATTCAACCCCTAGGTTTAATATTTTGTGGAATAACCCTTGTTTGCAATTACAGCTAATAATCGTCTTTTATAAGACCTGATCAGGCCGGCACAAGTCTCTGGAGTTATCTTGGCCCACTCCTCCATGCAGATCTTCTCCAAGTTATCTAGGTTCTTTGGGTGTCTTATGTGGACTTTAATCTTGAGCTCCTTCCACAAGTTTTCAATTGGGTTAAGGTCAGGAGACTGACTAGGCCACTGCAACACCTTGATTTTTTCCCTCTTGAACCAGGCCTTGGTTTTCTTGGCTGTGTGCTTTGGGTCGTTGTATTGTTGGAAGATGAAATGACGACCCATCTTAAGATCCTTGATGGAGGAGCGGAGGTTCTTGGCCAAAATCTCCAGGTAGGCCGTGCTATCCATCTTCCCATGGATGCGGACCAGATGGCTAGGCCCCTTGGCTGAGAAACAGCCCCACAGCATGATGCTGCCACCACCATGCTTGACTGTAGGGATGGTATTCTTGGGGTCGTATGCAGTGCCATCCAGTCTCCAAACATCACGTGTGTGGTTGGCACCAAAGATCTCGATCTTGGTCTCATCACACCAGAGAACCTTGAACCAGTCTGTCTCAGAGTCCTCCAAGTGATCATGAGCAAACTGTAGACGAGCCTTGACATGACGCTTTGAAAGTAAAGGTACCTTACGGGCTCGTCTGGAACGGAGACCATTGCGGTGGAGTACGTTACTTATGGTATTGACTGAAACCAATGTCCCCACTGCCATGAGATCTTCCCGGAGCTCCTTCCTTGTTGTCCTTGAGTTAGCCTTGACTCTTCGGACAAGCCTGGCCTCGGCACGGGTGGAAACTTTCAAAGGCTGTCCAGGCCGTGGAAGGCTAACAGTAGTTCCATAAGCCTTCCACTTCCGGATGATGCTCCCAACAGTGGAGACAGGTAGGCCCAACTCCTTGGAAAGGGTTTTGTACCCCTTGCCAGCCTTGTGACCCTCCACGATCTTGTCTCTGATGGCCTTGGAATGCTCCTTTGTCTTTCCCATGTTGACCAAGTATGAGTGCTGTTCACAAGTTTGAGGAGGGTCTTAATTAGTCAGAAAAGGCTGGAAAAAGAGATAATTATTCCAAACATGTGAAGCTCATTGTTCTTTGTGCCTGAAATACTTCTTAATACTTTAGGGGAACCAAACAGAATTCTGGTGGTTTGAGGGGTTGAATAATAAATGACCCTCTGAATAAACTTTTCACAATTTAAAAAAAAAAAAAAAGAAAGAAATAACATTCTTTTTTGCTGCAGTGCATTTCACACTTCCAGGCTGATCTACAGTCCAAATGTCACAATGCCAAGTTAATTCTGAATGTGTAAACCTGCTAAATCTGCAGGGGGTTGAATACTACTTGTAGGCACTGTATATAACAAAAGATACACCTAAATTGCTGTGTGCATCACAAAGGAGACACCAGGACTGCTGACTATACATTACATAGTAGGCACAGAGACTGCTGTATACACATAATAGAGGAGACACATACTGCTGTATGTACATCACAAAGGAGAAACATATTGCTGTATACATCACATAGGAGACTGTTGTATATACCATATATATATATATATATATATATATATATATATACAGTACAGAACAAAAGTTTGGACACACCTTCTCATTCAAAGAGTTTTGTTTATTTTCATGACTCTGAAAATTGTAGATTCCCATTGAAGGCATCAAAACTATAAATTAACACATGTGGAACGAAATACTTAACAAAAAAGTGTGAAACAACTGAAAATATGCCTTATATTCTAGGTTCTTCAAAGCAGCCACCCTTTGCTTTGATTACTGCTTTGCACACTCTTGGCATTCTCTTGATGAGCTTCAAGAGGTAGTCACCAGAAATGGTTTTCCAACAGTCTTGAAGGAGTTCCCAGAGATGCTTAGCACTTGCTGGCCTTTTTGCCATCACTCTGCGGACCAGCTCACCCCAAACCATCTCGATTGGGTTCAGGTCTGGTGACTGTGGAGGCCAGGTCATCTGGTGTAGCACCCGATCACTCTCCTTCTTAGTCAAATAGCCCTTACACAGCTTGGAGGTGTGTTTGGGGTCATTGTCCTGTTGAAAAATAAATGATGGTCCAACTAAACGCAAACCGGATGGAATAGCATGCCGCTGCAAGATGCTGTGGTAGCCATGCTGGTTCTGTATGCCTTCAATTTTGAATAAATCCCCAACAGTGTCACCAGCAAAGAACCTCCACACCATCACACCTCCTCCTCCATGCTTCACGGTGGAAACCAGGCATGTAGAGTCCATCCGTTCACCTTTTCTGCATCGCACAAAGACACGGTGGTTGGATCCAAAAATCTCAAATTTGGACTCATCAGACCAAAGCACAGATTTCCACTGGTCCATTCCTTGTGTTCTTTAGCTCAAATAAGTCTCTTCTGCTTGTTGCCTGTCCTTAGCAATGGCTTCCTAGCAGCTATTTTACCATGAAGGCCTGCTGTACAAAGTCTCCTCTAATAGAAGTCCCAGAAATTTCAAGCTCCCCCGCTGAAGTCCCGAAAGAGGGTCAAATAACCCTTACAATAAACTGAATAGAACTAACTAGAAACTAAATGGCTAAACTCAATGGAAAACAACAACCTCCTGTGGTGCGACAGTAATGGCCTTAATTACAGAACCAAAGACGGTGATTATAGGATGTTAGCTAAAATCCTTCAGGTTATTTGACCCGTCTCTGGGTTCCAAAGGTAGAAATGTTAAATGACCTCTCTCTGGAACTTCTAGTGTTAACAGTTGTTCTAGAGATGTGTCTGCTGCTAGAACTCTATGTGGCATTGACCTGGTCCCTAATCTGAGCTGCTGTTAACCTGTGATCTCTGAGGCTAGTGACTCAGATAAACTTATCTTCCGCAGCAGAGGTGACTCTTGGTCTTTCTTTCCTGGGACGGTCCTCATGTGAGCCAGTTTCTTTGTAGCGTTTGATGGTTTTTGCCACTGCACTTGGGAACACTTTCAAAGTTTTCCCAATTTTTTGGACTGACTGACCTTCATTTCTTAAAGTAATGATGGGCACTCGTTTTTCTTTACTTAGCTGCTTTTTTCTTTCCATAATACAAATTCTAACAGTCTATTCAGTAGGACTATCAGCTGTGTATCCACCAGACTTCTGCACAACACAACTGATGGTCTTAACCCCATTTACAAGGCAAGAAATCCCACTTATTAAACCTGACAGGGCACATCTGTGAAGTGAAAACTATTTCCGGTGACTACCTCTTGGGCTTACAGCATCTTGCAGCGGCATGCTATTCCATCCGGTTTGCGTTTAGTTGGACCATCATTTATTTTTCAACAGGACAATGACCCCAAACACACCTCCAAGCTGTGTAAGAGCTATTTGACTAAGAAGGAGAGTGATCGGGTGCTACGCCAGATGACCTGGCCTCCACAGTCACCAGACCTGAACCCAATCAAGATGGTTTGGGGTGAGCTGGTCCGCAGAGTGATGGCAAAAAGGCCAGCAAGTGCTAAGCATCTCTGGGAACTCCTTCAAGACTGTTGGAAAACCATTTCTGGTGACTACCTCTTGAAGCTCATCAAGAGAATGCCAAGAGCATGCAAAGCAGTAATCAAAGCAAAAGGTGGCTACTTTGAAGAACCTAGAATATAAGACATATTTTCAGATGTTTCACAATTTCTTAATTTAAAGTTAAAGTTAAGTATTTCATTCCACATGTGTTAATTCATAGTTTTGATGCCTTCATTGTGAATCTACAATTTTCAGAGTCATGAAAATAAAGAAAACTCCTTGAAGGAGAAGGTGTATCCAA
Organism: Anomaloglossus baeobatrachus; assembly: GCF_048569485.1. Lineage (NCBI taxonomy): Eukaryota > Metazoa > Chordata > Amphibia > Anura > Aromobatidae > Anomaloglossus > Anomaloglossus baeobatrachus. The sequence continues at coordinate 87,181,689 of NC_134356.1, read as the reverse complement.
ACGTTTGGTCTGTACTGTATATATATATATATATATATATATATATATATATATATATATATATATATCACAAAGGAGACACTGAGACTACTGTATGTGACATAGAAAAGAGACACTGAAACTGCTGTATACATCGCATAGGAGGCACTTAGTATTCCATACATACATTACATAGAAGACATGGGGGCTACAACATATACATCACATAGGAGACACTGGGACTATAGCATACACTTCACATAGCAGATGCTGGGGCTACAGCTTGCACATCACAGGAGATGTTGGGGCTGTGGCATAAACATCACAGGAGTGGTTGGGGCATATACAGTACATTGTGGGAAATGATGGGGCATATACATCACAGAAGACACTAGCGTATATACGTCATAGGAGGTGATGGGGCATGTATATCACAGGTGATGCTGGGGCATATACATCACACAGGAAACAGTAGGTCTGAAGTATACGGTATACATCACATATGAGAAGCTAGGTCACATACATCACAGGAAAGGCTGTTGCATATACATCACAGGAGGTGGTAGGGCATATACATTACAGGAGGAGATGGGGCATTTATACTGTATATATATATATATATATATATATATATATATATATATATGTGTATATATATATATATCACAGAAAGGAGATGATGCGGCTGGTGCATATACACAACAGATGGTGCTGGGGCATGTACATCACAGGAGAGACTAGGCTGGGGGATAATTACCACAGGAGATTCTAGGGCATTTACATCCCAGGAGAATCTGAGGCATATATATCACAGGAGACGCTTGGTCATACACATAACAAGAGACTCTGGGGAATATATATTACAGGAAAGGCTGGGGAATTTACATCACAGAACACATGGGGCTGCAGCCGTTTTAGTCATCATTGTCAGTGAGACTGTCACTGGGATGCACTGACTACAACCACAGAATACGTACTGATGCTGGCACTGGGTAACATCAGGACGTAATCCTTCATTATATGCGGCGCAGCATTTATTAGTGAATGCTGCATGCATGAGCTCGTATTGTAAATGTGACGCCCTGGACTAGCCAGGTAGTCACATACATAACAACATACACACCCCCCACCCTAGACAGTTACAACAGTCATCCAAAAACCCTTGTTGCCTCCCTCCAGGGTCTGATGTCCACATTAGGTGGGGCGGAGCCAGGCGGTTGGCCCACCCACCGAGGAGTTCACAGACCTGGAGGCGAGAAAAGCAGTAGATAGAGTTTGGAGGTGAAAGTAGGAGGACATGAACTGCAAGTGTCTGGGTCGGAGCCCAGGCACTGACAGCAAAGTTGGCAGACGGTGGTGGCCATCTGCAGGAGTTAGCGGAACTCTGCAGAGCCGTAGGACCGGGGTTGGCCGGTGGCCCACCGGTACCGAACCGGGGAGCGGAGTGAAGCTAAGCACACAGGCAGAGCCATCGGACCCCGACCAGGCTTGGAGCCGCCGACAATAGTCAAATCCAAGTGTGACAGGAACCCCAGGGGTTTCCCAACAACCAAGACTCGACAGAAGGTAACAGTCCATACCGTGAGGATATACAGCCACCGCCACAGGCTAGAGATCCAAGGGCCAGCGAATGCGGGCAAAACGGGCTCCTACAGCACCTATACGCCGGGGAGCAGACTACCGGTGGGCAACCACAGGAGTCAGAACATTCTAACAGGTGCAGGGAAAGACAGCCACCATCAGCCGTCCGGGAAGAGCACAACAGCACTGCAGCCGGCTACGGGACCCGTCCTTCCGGCCGTTTTGGTTTACCACAGACTCTGTCATTGATTGTCTGAGTGAGTACACCAGTGCCGTCCGGCACCGTGCCGCGCTGTCCCTGCAACCCTGCACCCCAAGCCATCCAGCCTCCCCGTCACACCACCAGGCCCCGGGATCACCAACCCCTACCCACGGAGGGGACAACATCCTAGCTGCTCCCTACCATCTCTCCCGGGATCCCCGTCACTAGCAGCGGTGGTGCCATCATCACCACGTCCCGTGGGTGGCGTCACGAACTCTCTCCCCAAACAAACCATCCCTTTTCACTCACGAGTGAGGAGCGCTGCTCGAGTCCACGGGTCCGGCCCACCGCTCGAGCCACCGTGCAGCAGCAGCAGAAGCCCCGGACTCGAGCATGGTGAGCGCGTCCCCTCCGCCCGTGACATAAAGAGCAATTCAATTGCCAAAAGCAGGTAAAACACACCACTGGGTGCCGACCTGAGCCCTGCGGTCCTCTGGAATCTGCCCAGGGGCTTGATAAAAGGGCATCGCAAGCTGGAGGTCCCACACCCCTGCTGTAGTAAATAAGAAATAATGGGATATTAACAAGATGATTTTATTAACAAAATCTTTCTTTGGTGAGTGAAATGATATGTTATTTTACAAAAACAATAATTTAAATTTATGAACTCTTACGTTTGGATAGGCAATGCATGCGAAAAAATTATAATCACAAACAGATGGCCAAACAACATATTATACCAAGTTTAGTAGAAAAGTTGCCAGGAATGTCGAGGAAAACCCACAGTAGTTTTTGTCTGGTCTGCTTAGAATTTTATCAGCAAATTCCTGAACTATTCAAGTCAACTGAAGGAAATTGTATAAATTGCTGTGACGTTAACGTATAATCATCAACAGACTATGTGAGTCTTGGGTATGCATTTACTGTTCATGGCGTAAGATTCAGCAGGGTTATAATTTACTCTTTCGGGACATCATTAGTAGAGGTCAACGAGAGTCAAAATTTCCTGCTAAGATGTAACTGCCCAGATATATTTTACGTAAAACAACAGGAAAAAGTTTTTCCTATTTGCTATTGTCTCTTGAAATTATAGTATCAAATAACAGTTTTCAGAAATTCAGGATTATTAAAATTCCAAATGAACATCTCACATCTAGAGATGAGCGAACCGGTCGCGGTTCGGCTCGAGGTCGGTTCGCCGAACGGACGTCCCGTTCGAGTTCGGCTCGTCGAACGTTCGACGAACCGAACTCGAACTATATAGGAAACAATGGCAGGCAATCACAAACACATAAAAACACCTAGAAAACACCCTCAAAGGTGTCCAAAAGGTGACAAACAACTCACAAAACAACACAAACACATGGGAAAGTGACAAGGACATATACTCATGCGAAAACAAAAGAGCTGGACAAGGAAAAGGAGGAGGACACACAGATATATGAGTATATGCAAGGAAACATCGATGCCATTACTGTGCAACTTGAGCCCTGCTCATTTTAGGCTTCCAATCTGGATAAATTGCCTGAGATTGCCACGTATGCCTTGGGGATCTTGTCGTGTCCTGCAGCCAGCGTTCTCTCGGAACCTGTCTTCAGTGCTGCTGGGGGTCTGCTGGCAGATAAGCACACGCATCTGTCCACTGACAATGTGGACATGGCTCTCAGAGGACTTTTCTTCCCCTGGGTCAGCCAGGGGACGGGAAAGGCACGCGTATTTTTGAGAGTGCTTCATGCAAAGCATCTTTTTCTTTTTCAAAAGGGGATCAAGTGATGCCAGTCAAGTGGGGTGTGTGTGGCCCAATTAGTCGAAACGAGGGAGACTGTGGTTGGAGTCCCCTCGCTGTGTTTCTAAAAGAACCAAAATGAACAAATCATGGCTCTCAGAGGCCTTTTCTTGCCCTGGGTCAGCCAGGGGACGGGAAAGGCACGCGTATTTTTGAGAGTGCTTCATGCAAAGCATCTTTTTCTTTTTCAAAAGGGGATCAAGTGATGCCAGTCAAGTGGGGTGTGTGTGGCCCAATTAGTCGAAACGAGGGAGACTGTGGTTGGAGTACCCTCGCTGTGTTTCTAAAAGAACCAAAATGAACAAATCATGGCTCTCAGAGGCCTTTTCTTCCCCTGGGTCAGCCAGGGGACGGGAAAGACACGCGTATTTTTGAGAGTGCTTCATGCAAAGCATCTGTTTCATTTTGAAAAGGGGGATCAAGTGATGCCAGTCAAGTGGGGTGTGTGTGGCCCAATTAGTGGAAACGAGGGAGGCTGTGGTTGGAGTCCCCTCGCTGTGTTTCTAAAAGAACCAAAATGAACAAATCATGGCTCTCAGAGGACTTGTCTTCCCCTGGGTCAGCTAGGAGACGGGAAAGGCACGCGTATTTTTGAGAGTGCTTCATGCAAAGCATCTTTTTCTTTTTCAAAAGAGGGATCAAGTGATGCCAGTCAAGTGGGGTGTGTGTGGCCCAATTAGTGGAAACGAGGGAGACTGTGGTTGGAGTCCCCTCGCTGTGTTTCTAAAAGAACCAAAATGAACAAATCATGGCTCTCAGAGGACTTTTCTTCCCCTGGGTCAGCCAGGGGACGGGAAAGGCACGCGTATTTTTGAGAGTGCTTCATGCAAAGCATCTTTTTCTTTTTCAAAAGGGGGGTCAACTGATGCCAGTCAAGTGGGGTGTGTGTGGCCCAATTAGTGGCAACGAGGGAGACTTTGGTTGGAGTCCCCTCGCTGTGTTTTACATGATTTTCGAAGGGCATGACATGCCTAAGAGGTTGAGTTTCATCATCTGCAACTTGTTGGCAACAGAAAGGCTGCCTTTACACCCTTTTGAGACCGAGGATTTTCGAGACCTTATGCCCATTGCAGTGCCCCAAGAGCCGATGGCCAGTCGTCACTCCTTCTCCAAGAAAGGCGTGCCTGACCTACCACAGTAGGTCGCACACAACCTCACCGATTCCTTGAGAAACTCTGTGTGTGACAGGGTGCATTTCAACACAGATACTGGGACCAGTAAGCATGGACAGGGGAGTTACATGTTGCTGACTGGGCACTGGGTAACTATGGTGAGAGATGGAGAAGGGTTTGCTGTACAAGTCTTGCCGTCCCCACGACTTGTGTGTGAATCCTTCCTCTGTATGTACAAGTTCCTCCACTGCTTCTGCCTCCTCAACCTCGTGTGGGTCCTCCACCTCGGCCCAAACCCTGTGTGGTCAGGCCACCCTTCCTTGTAACTGCGCCCAAGGAATCCCACACACCTCCTTACTATGCTGGCAGCAGAGCTCAAGGCCATCAGGCGGTCAAATGTTTACTTTGAAATGTAGTGGAAATGTGAGACACCGCTGAGGAATTGTGGACGGTTAGCTCTGGAGAGTGAGACCGAGTTTCATCAATGGTTGTCTCCACTCAACCAGCAGTCAGGGAAGGTCGGGTGCGACAATGATGCAAACCAGTCTGCGACCCTTCTTCAGGGCAATGTGACACACGTGCCTTGTATGGCTCACGTGTTAAACTTGGTTGTCCAGCAATTTTTAAAACACTATCCCGGCCTACATGGCCTTCTGCAGAGGGCACGGTGTAACGCCTGCCTGGATCGACACACTCAGATGGGCTGTAAAGGATAAACTAGAGGCAAGCCACTCACCAAGCTGGACACCCAGAACCCTGAAACCCTTTAACCCCTATACAGTGATTTAGAATTACACAGGGCCCAAGTTGATCAATACCTGTGGAAGGCTGCAGTTCCAGAGAATAGTAGTCATGCAGGGTCAAAAACATTAATTGAGGAAGAGGAACAGAATGGGATGGCCAGGACTTAATCAGAAAACAAGCAGAGGTGAAATGCGGATCGGCCAACGAGGTACATAAACAGCAAGCAGGAAACGTAGTCAGGTAACAAGCACACAAACTCATAAAACTGAACTGGGGGTAACAGTAACAAGAGGTTCATAGCTTTGTCTGGCAGTGGTCTGCAGACAGGAGGGGCCTAAAAAAGGGTGTGGTGTCTTCCCATTGGGACCAGAGTACAAATTGATTGAGTGGACTACGTTGGTGACTTAACAGCCGTGTGCGGCAATGATGCAAACCTGTCTGCGGCCCTTCGTCAGGGCAATGTGACACACGGGCCTTGTATGGCTCACGTGTTGAATCTGATTCTCCAGCAATTTTTAAAATGCCATCCCGGCCTACATGGCCTTGTGCAGCGGGCACGCTGCTATGTGCTCACTTTCATCCTTCGCACCCAGCAGCTCAACAACTTTCATCGCTCCGGAAGTCTTAGGGTCTGGCAGTTAAACGCCGGAAATGCGATGTTCCGACACGCAGGAATTGGAATCTGCACATGTTGCAGCGTGTGTGGCAGCACCGCAGAGCCCTGCTGAAATACGGTATGACGTATACCCTGGGCTAACTTGATCCAGAGGTGGTGCAGATCACGCTGCTGGAGTGGTGTTAGATCAAGGACCTATGCACACTTCTACACAGTTTACAAATGTCGACGAAGATGTTTAGCACTGGCAATGCAATTCTCAGCGTGACAATTCTGGTCATCTACATGATGGAGCACACTGTAAGCATTATTCGGAGTCAGGTATTGGTCCAAGAGGAAGGTGAGGAAGTACAGGAGGAGTCATATGCAGAAGGGATAATAAGATCTACAAGGTCCATACGGTAAGCGGCACCTAGGCAGCAGTTATGGTGGGGGATAGGGATTAACAAGGGCGCATAGTATCAGCAAAAATTGTTGAGGAAGGTGCAGGAGCCATGAAGAAATGGAGGACGAACTTGCGATGGGCATGGAAGACTCAGCAGATGAGTGAGAGCTTGCTCACATTTCGGTTGTGCGAGGTTGGGGGGAGAGGGCAGAGGAAGGAGGCATGATTCTCACCTCTCTGCCACCAACACACCAAGGACTTGGTCCTCCTGGATGCACAAGACACATGAGCGTCTTCTTGCTGCACTACCTACAACATGACCCTCGGATTGTACGAATTCGAAGTAATGCTAACTACTGGGTTGCCACACTGTTAGATCCCTGGTACAAGACAAAATTTGGCAAAATAATTCCTGCCATAGAAAGGGACGCACGTATACAGGAGTATCTTCAGAAGGTGGTACGCAATCTTATATCTGCTTTTCCACTAAACACCAGTGCTGCACAGAGTGAATCTCAACGCTTTGTCATGGATAGGAGGAAATGTGCTTTTACTTGTCCACATCTGAGGGACCGAGGGCTGGCTGCTGTGCTGAGATGGCATTGAGTACGGTGTCCCTGCAGAGTCACAGGGTCCACACGCCCACCCAGCCCAGGAACTCCCTGTTAACATCACAGGGGCCATTCAGTACGCTGACCGTGTGCATTGGGGCCACACCTGTGGACAGCAGGCGCATCAGCAGCAGCAGGCCTGTTAATGCCACTGGGCTGCACAAGCAGGACTTGTAGGACAGGAACTGGTCTTAACCGTTCTGCGTTACCAACCGTGGTGGCGGCCTGCATCGACGCCCTATCCCTGCCTACCTCTGGCCTAAAGCCGCAATGGGTTCAACACATGGAGGTGTGCTCTTTCGGAGCATAATAGAAGACTGCGCACCTCCATGTTGTCTCCAGCCCCTTTTATAACCTGCGTCCGCCCCAAACCAGGGTGGACCACAATACACCTCCTGGAGACAAAAGCAGAGTGATACGTCATGAGTGGCATAACTAGCGTCCTATTTGGAACCGCAACTTCAATGATGACCTCATGGCTGTCATGACCCAAACACCTCACCAGTCATCGTCTGACCATCAACAATGAGGTGACAAGTCATAGGGGCAGGCCTCTGCAAGCCATTTGGGAGTGGCCTGGCCACATCGTCAGGACACCTGATGCCCTGTGGTCTAAATGTGCCCCCCACATCAGGGGCAGGGCCAAAGAGTTCATTACCGGACCTAGTTTCTGATGCAGTAAGTGCCTGACCATGGTCAGTTGCATGAAATACAGTCTCTGAAAAAAGACTATCAGCTTTGGCATGGTGTCTAGGCTAGAGTTGAGCGCGGTTCGCGGTTCGAGGTTCTCCAGTTCTAGGCTCGAGTGATTTTGGGGCCTGTTCTAGATCGAACTAGAACTCGAGCTTTTTGCAAAAGCTCGATAGTTCTAGAAACGTTCGAGAACGGTTCTAGCAGCAAAAAAACAGCTAATTCCTAGCTGGCTTTCCGCTGTAATAGTGTAAGTCACTCTGTGACTCACACTATTATGACATTTCAGTGTATAGTGTGCGTGAACAGCGCCTTCAGATCACTCCTGTTTCTATAATGGCGATCGCCATTTTTTTTTTTTTTTCCTTGTACCCTCCTGTCCTCTGCACACTCCAACTCATTATAACTAAGCCATTATACTAGCAAACACTCAGTGTACCTAGTGGCATTCTAAACGTGGCTATTGGACTTTTGTCTAGTCACACTAGTGCAAAGACATTTGCAGCACCTCTGCCTGCATTGCACACTCCAACTCATTATAACTAAGCCATTATACTAGCAAACACTCAGTGTACCTAGTGGCATCCTAAACGTGGCTATTGGACTTTGCTATAGTCCCACTAGTGCAAAGACATTTGCAGCACCTCTGCCTGCATTGCACACTCCAACTCATTATAACTAAGCCATTATACTAGCAAACACTCAGTGTACCTAGTGGCATCCTAAACGTGGCTATTGGACTTTTGTCTAGTCACACTAGTGCAAAGACATTTGCAGCACCTCTGCCTGCATTGCACACTCCAACTCATTATAACTAAGCCACTACTGTAACTCTCTATTAATTGGTCTCCCCCTAACTAGACTCTCTCCTCTACAGTCAATCCTTAATGCAGCAGCCAGGGTCACCTATCTGGCTAACCGCTACTCGGATGCCTCTGCTCTGTGCCAGTCATTGCACTGGCTGCCCATATATCATAGGATCCAATTCAAACTGCTTGTTCTCGCCCACAAAGCTCTCCACAGTGCAGCACCCCCCTACATCTCCACCCTCCTCTCTGTCTATCAGTCCACCCGTTCTCCACGCTCTGCAAGCGACTTTCGACTAACATCCACACTAATTCGAACCTCCCACTCCCGGATCCAAGACTTCTTCCGAGCTGCACCAACCCTCTGGAACGCTCTACCCCAAGAAGTTAGGACAAATCACAACTTACTCAGCTTCAGACGCACCCTAAAGACGCATCTTTTTAGGGCGGCCTATCACACTCCCTAATCAGATTCGATTCACATAGTCCCTCTACAACCTCTCACAACATAGCTCCACATCAAACTCCATGGCACCCAAAGGCATCTCAAGGCTCGGGCCCACTGGTCCAGGAAACCATTATCCAGCCCCATTTCCGTGAGATGGTTGGATTGTCATTGTAAATAAGCACTTGAACCTTGCCTCTCCCCCCATCTCATTGTAGATTGTAAGCTCTCACGAGCAGGGTTGTATTTTTTTCCCCTCTAAATATTGTATTTCTATAACTGTTACTTGTTTGTATATGATCCTCCTGAATTGTAAAGCGCTACGGAATATGTTGGCGCTATAGAAATAAAGATTATTATTATTATTATTATTATTATTATACTAGCAAACACTCAGTGTACCTAGTGGCATCCTAAACGTGGCTATTGGACTTTTGTCTAGTCACACTAGTGCAAAGACATTTGCAGCACCTCTGCCTGCATTGCACACTCCAACTCATTATAACTAAGCCATTATACTAGCAAACACTCAGTGTACCTAGTGGCATCCTAAACGTGGCTATTGGACTTTGCTATAGTCCCACTAGTGCAAAGACATTTGCAGCACCTCTGCCTGCATTGCATACTCCAACTCATTATAACTAAGCCATTATACTAGCAAACACTCAGTGTACCTAGTGGCATCCTAAACGTGGCTATTGGACTTTTGTCTAGTCACACTAGTGCAAAGACATTTGCAGCACCTCTGCCTGCATTGCACACTCCAACTCATTATAACAGCCATTATACTAGCAAACACTCAGTGTACCTAGTGGCATCCTAAACGTGGCTATTGGACTTTTGTCTAGTCACACTAGTGCAAAGACATTTGCAGCACCTCTGCCTGCATTGCACACTCCAACTCATTATAACTAAGCCATTATACTAGCAAACACTCAGTGTACCTAGTGGCATCCTAAACGTGGCTGTTGGACTTTGCTATAGTCCCACTAGTGCAAAGACATTTGCAGCACCTCTGCCTGCATTGCACACTCCAACTCATTATAACTAAGCCATTATACTAGCAAACACTCAGTGTACCTAGTGGCATCCTAAACGTGGCTATTGGACTTTTGTCTAGTCACACTAGTGCAAAGACATTTGCAGCACCTCTGCCTGCATTGCACACTCCAACTCATTATAACTAAGCCATTATACTAGCAAACACTCAGTGTACCTAGTGGCATCCTAAACGTGGCTATTGGACTTTTGTCTAGTCACACTAGTGCAAAGACATTTGCAGCACCTCTGCCTGCATTGCACACTCCAATTAATTATAACTAAGCCATTATACAAGCAAACACTCAGTTTACCTAGTGGCATCCTAAACGTGGCTATTGGACTTTTGTCTAGTCACACTAGTGCAAAGACATTTGCAGCACCTCTGCCTGCATTGCACACTCCAACTCATTATAACTAAGCCATTATACTAGCAAACACTCAGTGTACCTAGTGGCATCCTAAACGTGGCTATTGGACTTTGCTATAGTCCCACTAGTGCAAAGACATTTGCAGCACCTCTGCCTGCATTGCACACTCCAACTCATTATAACTAAGCCATTATACTAGCAAACACTCAGTGTACCTAGTGGCATCCTAAACGTGGCAATTGGACTTTTGTCTAGTCACACTAGTGCAAAGACATTTGCAGCACCTCTGTCTGCATTGCACACTCAAACTCTTTTTAATTAAGCCATTATACTAGCAAACACTCAGTGTACCTAGTGGCATCCTAAACGTGGCTATTGGACTTTGCTATAGTCCCACTAGTGCAAAGACATTTGCAGCACCTCTGCCTGCATTGCACACTCCAACTCATTATAACTAAGCCATTATACTAGCAAACACTCAGTGTACCTAGTGGCATCATAAACGTGGCTATTGGACTTTGCTGTAGTCCCACTAGTGCAAAGACATTTGCAGCACCTCTGCCTGCATTGCACACTTTAACTCATTATAACTAAGCCATTATACTAGCAAACACTCAGTGTACCTAGTGGCATCCTAAACGTGGCTATTGGACTTTCCTATAGTCCCACTAGTGCAAAGACATTTGCAGCACCTCTACCTGCATTGCACACTCCAACTCATTATAACTAAGCCATTATACTAGCAAACACTCAGTGTACCTAGTGGCATCCTAAACGTGGCTATTGGACTTTTGTCTAGTCACACTAGTGCAAAGACATTTGCAGCACCTATGCCTGCATTGCACACTCCAACTCATTATAACTAAGCCATTATACTAGCAAACACTCAGTGTACCTAGTGGCATCCTAAACGTGGCTATTGGACTTTGCTATAGTCCCACTAGTGCAAAGACATTTGCAGCACCTCTGCCTGCATTGCACACTCCAACTCATTATAACTAAGCCATTATACTAGCAAACACTCAGTGTACCTAGTGGCATCCTAAACGTGGCTATTGGACTTTGCTATAGTCCCACTAGTGCAAAGACATTTGCAGCACCTCTGCCTGCATTGCACACTCCAACTCATTATAACTAAGCCATTATACTAGCAAACACTCAATGTACCTAGTGGCATCCTAAACGTGGCTATTGGACTTTGCTATAGTCCCACTAGTGCAAAGACATTTGCAGCACCTCTGCCTGCATTGCATACTCCAACTCATTATAACTAAGCCATTATACTAGCAAACACTCAGTGTACCTAGTGGCATCCTAAACGTGGCTATTGGACTTTTGTCTAGTCACACTAGTGCAAAGACATTTGCAGCACCTCTGCCTGCATTGCACACTCCAACTCATTATAACTAAGCCATTTTACTAGCAAACACTCAGTGTACCTAGTGGCATCCTAAACGTGGCTATTGGACTTTTGTCTAGTCACACTAGTGCAAAGACATTTGCAGCACCTCTGCCTGCATTGCACACTCCAACTCATTATAACTAAGCCATTATACTAGCAAACACTCAGTGTACCTAGTGGCATCCTAAACGTGGCTATTCGACTTTGCTATAATCCCACTAGTGCAAAGACATTTGCAGCACCTCTGCCTGCATTGCACACTCCAACTCATTATAACTAAGCCATTATACTAGCAAACACTCAGTGTACCTAGTGGCATCCTAAACGTGACTATTGGACTTTGCTATAGTCCCATTAGTGCAAAGAGATTTGCAGCACCTCTGCCTGCATTGCACACTCCAACTCATTATAACTAAGCCATTATACTAGCAAACACTCAGTGTACCTAGTGGCATCTTAAACGTGGCTATTGGACTTTTGTCTAGTCACACTAGTGCAAAGACATTTGCAGCACCTCTGCCTGCATTGCACACTCCAACTCATTATAACTAAGCCATTATACTAGCAAACACTCAGTGTACCTAGTGGCATCCTAAACGTGGCTATTGGACTTTTGTCTAGTCACACTAGTGCAAAGACATTTGCAGCACCTCTGCCTGCATTGCACACTCCAACTCATTATAACTAAGCCATTATACTAGCAAACACTCAGTGTACCTAGTGGCATCCTAAACGTGGCTATTGGACTTTTGTCTAGTCACACTAGTGCAAAGACATTTGCAGCACCTCTGCCTGCATTGCACACTCCAATTAATTATAACTAAGCCATTATACAAGCAAACACTCAGTTTACCTAGTGGCATCCTAAACGTGGCTATTGGACTTTTGTCTAGTCACACTAGTGCAAAGACATTTGCAGCACCTCTGCCTGCATTGCACACTCCAACTCATTATAACTAAGCCATTATACTAGCAAACACTCAGTGTACCTAGTGGCATCCTAAATGTGGCTATTGGACTTTGCTATAGTCCCACTAGTGCAAAGACATTTGCAGCACCTCTGCCTGCATTGCACACTCCAACTCATTATAACTAAGCCATTATACTAGCAAACACTCAGTGTACCTAGTGGCATCCTAAACGTGGCAATTGGACTTTTGTCTAGTCACACTAGTGCAAAGACATTTGCAGCACCTCTGTCTGCATTGCACACTCAAACTCTTTTTAACTAAGCCATTATACTAGCAAACACTCAGTGTACCTAGTGGCATCCTAAACGTGGCTATTGGACTTTTGTCTAGTCACACTAGTGCAAAGACATTTGCAGCACCTCTGCCTGCATTGCACACTCCAATTAATTATAACTAAGCCATTATACAAGCAAACACTCAGTTTACCTAGTGGCATCCTAAACGTGGCTATTGGACTTTTGTCTAGTCACACTAGTGCAAAGACATTTGCAGCACCTCTGCCTGCATTGCACACTCCAACTCATTATAACTAAGCCATTATACTAGCAAACACTCAGTGTACCTAGTGGCATCCTAAACGTGGCTATTCGACTTTGCTATAATCCCACTAGTGCAAAGACATTTGCAGCACCTCTGCCTGCATTGCACACTCCAACTCATTATAACTAAGCCATTATACTAGCAAACACTCAGTGTACCTAGTGGCATCCTAAACGTGACTATTGGACTTTGCTATAGTCCCATTAGTGCAAAGAGATTTGCAGCACCTCTGCCTGCATTGCACACTCCAACTCATTATAACTAAGCCATTATACTAGCAAACACTCAGTGTACCTAGTGGCATCCTAAACGTGGCTATTGGACTTTTGTCTAGTCACACTAGTGCAAAGACATTTGCAGCACCTCTGCCTGCATTGCACACTCCAACTCATTATAACTAAGCCATTATACTAGCAAACACTCAGTGTACCTAGTGGCATCCTAAACGTGGCTATTGGACTTTTGTCTAGTCACACTAGTGCAAAGACATTTGCAGCACCTCTGCCTGCATTGCACACTCCAACTCATTATAACTAAGCCATTATACTAGCAAACACTCAGTGTACCTAGTGGCATCCTAAACGTGGCTATTGGACTTTTGTCTAGTCACACTAGTGCAAAGACATTTTCAGCACCTCTGCCTGCATTGCACACTCCAACTCATTATAACTAAGCCATTATACTAGCAATTGATGCTGCAAGTTTAAGGGCCGTAGTTGCATTGTCAGGGATATTTATTCTTTATTATTCTGCTGTTAATAAAGCTAGACCACCGCTGCAATCTACACCACCTCTCAATTTTTACTACCACATTTTCAGTGCACCATCTTGTCGCAATCAACATGAGTGGCAAAATGACAGATGCTGGTGGAAAGGGGAAGAGGCGTGGTGGAAAAGGAAAAAAAGGGTTTGTCTGTGGGGAAGGTGGCAAAGCTCCATTATCATCTGCTGAAGATAGACCATCTACCAGCAAAAGTAAGATGTCTACTACTTACCGTGGACAATCCGATGTGCTCCCTTTTTTACGGACACGAACAACAGGAACAAAGGTAGATGATGGCCAAAAAAGGAAAATGCTTGAATGGATCTCAAGTGGTCCAACAAGTGCCCTCTCAGCCACTTCAAGTACTGCATCCAAAAAACACTAGTCCTCTGAGTTGTCATCCCAATCAAACTTGCTTTCTCCCAGCTCTGAAGTCTCCATCAGCCCTGCACAGTATGGTGGAACTGAGATGGCTGTTCAGTCACACTATAGCCTGGGAATCAGAGGTCTGCTCCCAAGCTACAGTGAGTACAGAACAGGAAATGGTCTGCAGTGATGCCCAGAACCTTTGTGACTCTGATTCAGGCCGTGAGGACCAAGTTTCTGAGCATAATGTTGACCCTTTGTCACAAACTGTAGCACCTGTGGTTATAGACAATGAGGACCATACTGGTGAAGATGAGACGCAGATACCCGATTGGGATGACAACTTAAATATTCGGTCAGGGTAAGAAGAGGCTCGGTCTGAGGGGGAGGGGAGTGCAAACACAACAATTGATGATGAAGTTCTAGATCCCACCTACTGTCAACCCACAGTCAGGCACTCGAGGAGGTCAACAGAGGTGGTGGAGGAGGATGCAACTGATGACGAAGTTACCTTGCGCCTTCCTGGACACAGTCGGAGTACTGGTAGCCTGTCTACAACTGCATCCTCAGCCACCACTCTGCCTCTGAGCGTTATTCGGGGTGGATCAACAGGTTGCATGGCCTCTAAGCCTTGCCTAGCCTGGTCCTTTTTTGACATAGGAAAAGATCGCCCAAATTATGTGATCTGTAAAATTTGTCATGGTTCTCTTAGTAGAGGTCAAAACCTCAGCAGTTTGACAACTTCTTCCATGAATCGTCACATGAATAAATATCATATGGCCCGGTGGGAAGCTCACCGTGCTGCAATGCGGCCTAGCGGAGCGAACCATCCACAGCCTGCCCCTTCCAGTGCATCCGCGCGCTCGTCATCTTCTAGGACTGTGGGGACAGCTGTCACACCTGTTTTTCCACCCACAACTTCCACCACTGTAACCGCAACAGGCAGTTTGCTTGGTAGGTCGTCAGTTGGTTTGGAAGGGGAAACAAGTGAGTGTGTACAGCTCTCTCAGACATCGATAGCACCAACGTTGGATGAAGGCAACATCATGTCTCCGCCTGCACTTTCCTCACAAACCTGCATTTTTCCAGGGACACCATACTCAACACCGTCTACACACAGCAGCCAGATCTCTGTCCCTCAGATGTGGTCAAATAAAAGGCCACTTCCTGCGACCCATGACAAAGCTAAGAGGTTGACTCTATCCCTCTGTAAGCTGTTGGCTACCGAAATGCTGCCTTTCCGCCTAGTGGACACACAGGATTTTAGAGACCTTATGTCTGTCGCTGTGCCCCAGTACCAGATGCCTAGTCGCCACTACTTCTCTAAGAAAGGTGTGCCCGCGCTACATCAGCATGTCGCACACAACATCACCGCTTCCTTGAGAAACTCTGTGTGTGAACGGGTGCATTTCACCACCGATACTTGGACCAGTAAGCATGGACAGGGACGTTACATGTCGCTGACTGGGCACTGGGTAACTATGGTGATAGATGGTGAAGGGTCTGCTGCACAAGTCTTGCCGTCCCCACGACTTGTGTGTCAATCCTCTGTCTGTCCTAGTTCCGCCACTGCTTCTGCATCCTCCATCTCATCTGGGTCCTCCACCGCCGCCCCAAGCCTGCCTGGTCAGGCCACCAGCGTTCTCACTGCGCAGAAGGAATCACGCACCCCTCATTACTATGCTGGCAGCAGAGCGCAACGGCATCAGGCGGTCTTTAGCTTGACATGTCTTGGGAAAAAGAGTCACACAGCTGAGGAGTTGTGGTCAGCTCTGCGGTCCGAGTTTAATAAATGGTTGTCTCCACTCAACCTGCAGCCTGGTAAGGCCGTGTGCGACAATGCTGCAAACCTGGGTGCGGCCCTTCGCCTGGGCAAGGTGACACACGTACCTTGTATGGCTCACATGTTGAACCTTGTCGTCCAGCAATTTTTAACACACTATCCCGGCCTAGATGGCCTTCTGAACAGGGCACGAAAACTGTCTGCTCACTTCCGCCGTTCAAGCGCCGCAGCTGAGCGACTTGTATCGCTCCAGAAGTCTTTCGGCCTGCCGGTTCATCGCCTGAAATGCGATGTGGCGACACGCTGGAATTCAACTCTCCACATGTTACAGCGACTGTGGCAGCACCGCCGAGCCCTGGTGCAATACGTCATGACGTATAGCCTGGGCCAACGAGATGCAGAGGTGGGGCAGATCACCCTGATGGAGTGGTCTCAGATCAAGGACCAATGCACCCTTCTGCACAGTTTCGACATGGCGACGAATATGTTTAGCGTTGACAATGCCATTATCAGCATGACGATTCCAGTCATTTACATGCTGTAGCACACGCTAAACACTATTCAGTGTCAGGAGGTGGGACTACAGGAAGGGGAAGAACTACAGGAGGATTCATATGCGCAAGAGACAACAACATCACCAAGGTCCAGACGTTCATCATCACCAACGCAGCAGGCATGGGACCATGGGGGACAGGGATCAACAAGGGCGCATGGTAGCAGGCGAGATGTTGAGGAAGGTGCAGGAGAACATGAAGAAATGGAGGACGAACTGTCCATGGACATGGAAGACTCAGCGGATGAGGGAGACCTTGGTCAAATTTCAGTTGAAAGAGGTTGGGGGGAGATGTCAGAGGAAGAAAGAACGGTTAGCACCTCTATGCCACAAACACAGTTTGGACTTGGTCCGCATGGCTGCGCAAGACACATGAGTGCCTTCTTGTTGCACTGCCTCCAACATGACCCTCGTATTGTCAAAATTAGAAGTGATGATGACTACTGGCTTGCCACACTATTAGATCCCCGGTACAAGTCCAAATTTTGTGACATAATTCCAGCCATAGAAAGGGACGCACGTATGCAGGAGTATCAGCAGAAGCTGTTACTCGATCTTAGATCGGCTTTTCCACCAAACAACCGTGCAGGTGCAGGGAGTGAATCTCCCAGTTGTAACTTGACAAACATGGGACGGTCTCGTCATCTTCAACAGTCTACCCGTACCAGTAGGACCGTATCTGGTGCTGGTAACAGCAATTTTATGGAATCTTTTCATAATTTTTTTAGACCCTCCTTTGAAAGGCCACCAGAGACAACAAGTCTGACACATAGTCAACGGCTGGAGAGGATGATACAGGAGTATCTACAAATGAACATCGATGCCATGACTTTGCAAATGGAGCCTTGCTCATTTTGGGCTTCAAATCTAGAAAAATGGCCAGAGCTATCCAGTTACGCCTTGGAGATTTTGTCGTGTCCAGCTGCCAGCGTTGTCTCTGAACGTGTCTTCAGTGCTGCTGGGTGTGTGCTGACAGATAAGCGCACGCGTCTGTCCAGTGACAATGTGGACAGACTGACGTTCATCAAAATGAACAAGTCATGGATCCAGAAGGAATTTACTACCCCTGTGTCATCCTGGGGAGAGTAAATGCTTGTGGATTTGGAATGTGCTTGATGCAAATCTAGCTGTGAAGTGTACAACTGGGGCACAACTGCTGCCACTGAAGGGGTGGATGTGTGTGGGGCCCAATTTTTGGAAAAAAGGGAGACTCCGCTTGGAGTAACCCTTGCTTACATTGTTTTTAAAAGGAGCGAAGATGAACAAGTCATGGTTCAGCAAAGACTTTGCTACCTACCCCGGTGTCATCCTGGGGACGGTTAAGAATGGCGTATTTTTGAATGTGCTTGATGCAAATCTAGCTGTGAAGTGTACAACTGGGGCACAACTGCTGCCACTGAAGGGGTGGGTTTGTGTGGGGCCCAATTTTTGGAAAAAAGGGAGACTCCGCTTGGAGTAACCCTTGCTTACATTGTTTTTAAAAGAAGCCAAGATGAACAGAGCTGGGATCAGGAAAGACTTTGCTACCTACCCTGTTGTCATCCTGGGGACGGTTAATTATGGCGTATTTTTGAATGTGCTTGATGCAAATCTAGCTGTGAAGTGTACAACTGGGGCACAACTGCTGCCACTGAAGGGGTGGGTGTGTGTGGGGCCCAATTTTTGGAAAAAAGGGAGACTCCGCTTGGAGTAACCCTTGCTTACATTGTTTTTAAAAGGAGCGAAGATGAACAAGTCATGGTTCAGCAAAGACTTTGCTACCTACCCCGGTGTCATCCTGGGGACGGTTAAGAATGGCGCATTTTTGAATGTGCTTGATGCAAATCTAGCTGTGAAGTGTACAACTGGGGCACAACTGCTGCCACTGAAGGGGTGGGTGTGTGTGGGGCCCAATTTTTGGAAAAAAGGGAGACTCCACTTGGAGTAACCCTTGCTTACATTGTTTTTAAAAGAAGCCAAGATGAACAGAGCTGGGATCAGGAAAGACTTTGCTACCTACCCTGGTGTCATCCTGGGGACGGTTAATTATGGCGTATTTTTGAATGTGCTTGATGCAAATCAAAACATCATGTTTGCAACTAGGGCACAAGTGCTGCCACTGATGGGGTGTCTGTGTGGCCCAATTTTTTGAAAAAAGGGAGACTCCGCTTGGAGTAACCCTTGCTTGCTGTGTTTTTTAAAAATGATCCAAGATGAACAGAGCTGGGGTCAGGAAAGACTTTGCTACCTACCCCGGTGTCATCCTGGGGACGGTTAAGAATGGCGTATTTTTGATTGTGCTTGATGCAAATCTAGCTGTTAAGTGTACAACTAGGGCACAAGTGCTGCCACTTAATGGGTGGGTGTGTGTGGGGCACAATTTTTGGAAAAAAGGGAGACTCCGCTTGGAGTAACCCTTGCTTGCTGTGTTTTTTAAAAATGATCCAAGATGAACAGAGCTGGGGTCAGGAAAGACTTTGCTACCTACCCCGGTGTCATCCTGGGGATGGATAAGAATGGCGTATTTTTGAATGTGCTTGATGCAAATCTAGCTGTGAAGTGTACAACTAGGGCACAAGTGCTGCCACTGAATGGGTGGGTGTGTGTGGGGGCCAATTTTTGGAAAAAAAGGGAGACTACGCTTGGAGTTACCTTGCTTGCTGTGTTTTTTAAAAATGATCCAAGATGAACAGAGCTGGGGTCAGGAAAGACTTTGCTACCTACCCCGGTGTCATCCTGTTGACGGATAAGAATGGCATATTTTTGAATGTGCTTGATGCAAATCTAGCTGTGAAGTGTACAACTAGGGCACAAGTGCTGCCACTGAATGGGTGGGTGTGTGTGGGGCACAATTTTTGGAAAAAAAGGGAGACTCCGCTTGGAGTAACCCTTGCTTGCTGTGTTTTTTAAAAATGATCCAAGATGAACAGAGCTGGGGTCAGGAAAGACTTTGCTACCTACCCCGGTGTCATCCTGGGGACGGTTAAGAATGGCGTATTTTTGAATGTGCTTGATGCACATCTAGCTGTGAAGTGTACAACTGGGGCACAACTGCTGCCACTGAATGGGTGGGTGTGTGTGGGGCCCAATTTTTGGAAAAAAAGGGAGACTACGCTTGGAGTCACCTTGCGGTGTTTTACATGATTTTAGAAGGGCGTGCCATGCCTATATCTGTGTGTCCTCCTCTTTTTCTTGGCCAGCTGTTTTGTTTTTGCATGAGTATATGTCCTTGTCACTTTCCCATGTGTTTGTGTTGTGTTGTGAGTTGTTTGTCACCTTTTGGACACCTTTGAGGGTGTTTTCTAGGTGTTTTTATGTGTTTGTGATTGCCTGCCATTGTTTCCTATGCAGTTCGAGTTCGGTTCGTCGAACGTTCGACGAGCCGAACTCGAACGGGACCTCCGTTCGGCGAACCGACCTCGAGCCGAACCGGGACCGGTTCGCTCATCTCTAGTCTAGGCACAACACAGGACTTAGACCCGGCACGGAGTGCAAGTACCTGTGCAAAGAGGCTTTTCGCACTAAGTGTGGGAGCATGTGCTGTAGCCCGAAATGAAGACTTAGCCTCAGGAATGGCACAGTCAGGCTGAGCATACTCACTAGGCGAAACACTGGAGTTAGGCTGCGGCTGGGGTAAATCGGCACACGCATGCGCACTAGCTGCCTCTCCACACTTAGACGTGGAGGAGAAAGCAGCCAGCTGGACAACCCGAGGCACAGGCCTAAATGGCAGCTGATGCCTGGGTGCAACTGAAACCGCAGCAGGCTGCTTGCGTTTAAAGCGTCACCGTTTTGTAACAACAAATACCATCCAAAAGAACAGGTGTACTTCTTCCCATGGATAATCTGATATGATGGAAAAAGAGAGGTATTCAGCTCACCCAAATAGTGTCCTCCAGTCTGCGGTGAATGCACGTAGTCCCTCGGACAGGCAGGTCCGTGTTCCAGGAAGGTAGCAAAGAAAAGTAAGTGGGACTCAGCACCAATGCGAATAGATAAAAATCTTCATGCTTTATTTGAAAAAAAGTTAAAATTAATAAAGGGTCACAGATCTTTCCAAAAACGCCATGCGGCCGCATGGCGTTTTTGGAAAGATCTGTGACCCTTTATTAATTTTAACTTTTTTTCAAATAAAGCATGAAGATTTTTATCTATTCGCATTGGTGCTGAGTCCCACTTACTTTTCTTTGCTATAATCTGATATGATCCCTTTTTTCATGGACACGACCATCGCTAACAAATGTAGATGAGGCCAAAACAGCAGCTGCTTCAATGGATCTGAAGTGCTCCATAAAGTGGCCTCTCCTCCACCCTAATTTCAAGATCCCAAATACTCCATTCCTCTGTGGTGTCAATCCAATCGCACTTGCTTCCTAACAGCTCTCAAGTTTCCACCAGCCCTGCTGAGTATGGGGTGACAGACATGGTTGAGTTTGCATAGCTGTTCAGTCGCACTATAGCCTGGGAATCAGAGGTCTGCTCCAAAGCTGCAATGAGTACAGACAAGGAAGTTATTATTATTTTTATTATTATTGATTTATAGAGCACCATTGATTCCATGGTGCTGTACATGAGAAGGGGGTTACATACAGAATACATATACAAGTAACTATAGACAGACTGGTACAGAGGGAAGAGGGCCCTGCCCTTGCGGGATTACATTCTAAAGGATTTTTGGGAGGAGACAGTAGGAGTGGTTTAGGTTGAGCGTGAAGTACGTATGGTGGTGGTGTCATTGAAGGTTATAGTCATTTCTGAACAGATGAGTTTTCAGATTCAGTTTGAAGCTTGCATGTGTAGCAGATAATCTGACGTGTTGAGGTAGCGAGTTCCATGAGACAGGGGAAATGATCTGCGCAGATGGCCAGAAGCTTTGTGAGTGAGATCCAGGCCCCGATGAAGAAGGTGCTGAGCCTAATCTACACCCTCATTTCCAAAAAGTAAATCCTCCTGGTGGAGACAATGGGGAACATGATGAGGAGCACAGATACCTGATTGGAAGGATAACTTTACTATTCGGTCAGGGCAGGAGGAGGTTGTCTCGGAGGACTCAGGACGAGGGGAATGAAAACACACAGGGTTATTGATGAGGTTGGAGACCACACTTACTGTCAAACCAAAGTCAGCCAGTCGATGAGGTCAGCAGAGGAGGTGGAGGAGGATGCTACTGACGACGAGGTTATGTTGCGTCTTCCTGGCCAGAGACAAAGTACTGGAAGCACGTCAACAACTGAATCCTGGACCACAACTTTGACTCTGAGCAGAAGTTGTGTTGGCTATGCAGGTCGCATGGGCTGTAAGCCTTTCCTAGCCTGTGAATTTTTGGACATCGCAAAGGATCACCCAAGTCATGGAATCTGTAAGATTTGTCAACAATCTGTAAGTAGAAGGCAAAAACTCACACTTTTGAGTACTTCCTCCATGAAGTGTCACATGGATATGAATTGACAGCGTGAAGGTGTATTGCTCAGCTTTAGCAACTGTCAACGCAATATGCTTATTTGCCGTTCATTGCATGCATTGTTGCAGACTACACACAAGGGGCTGCTGTTTTTTTGGAACTGCCTTTGGTCACTATAGCAATATAAAATTGCTCTTAGGGTGTGGACTTGGAGATGCTGTCTATGAACAGAAGGAAAAGCTAAAGGTGTGTGTTACAGCAAGGAGCCACCGCGGAAACACTTCGTTCAATTGTGAGGGGAGTTGTGTTGTACTTTGATGATGAGCACTGTAACGTCAGTGAGCAGCATCCTGTGCCACAGACCAACATTCTTACGGTGCTGTCTATACTGTTTACCGTGAGAGGAGCGTAAAGTCTGTATTTCTGGCAACTGGACATCGCAGTACCCGGGTACGGTAGGCTGTGCCCAGACAATAATGCGGGCACGCAACACTTTGTTTTATTAGCAAAACACATATCTGTTCTGGGTAGGCCGACTATATAGACAATAAGACTTGCTGCCTCTGCACTGTCAAATTGTCACGTACAGTTTAAATCATAGAGGGACAGCAACACATGTTTGCATTGACTGTTGCTTTTCAAGATTTCCATGACTGTGTTGCAGAGCTGTGTGGTTTGCATTCACACTGTTATCATCTGCCTTATCTGTGAGGCTTCAGCTAACAAGGGTATTCAGGGGGGGTAATGTGTTTTGTCTATGTTTAGGTAGATAACTTGGAAGCTCTTGTGATGCGCCACTGGTAAGTCGTGTTCGCACACACACACACACACGCACAAACACACAATTACTGCTACACAGAGGGATTAGCAGGTAGTAGGCAACAGAATAGATTGTTCAATTATTTAAATTGTATGCATGGTTCTTATTGTTTGTTTTGGTAAAGTTAAACAATCATTTATCAACCCAACTGCCTAGAGTCCTTTTCCTGTTGCCTGGTTTTGCTGCATACTGGGGAGCCCACCCTGTACACGACTTAAAATGAAGCATAAGTCGCAATGTGAATTTCACTGTGCTACAATGCGGCCTAGCGTGCCTGTGCAACCACCGCCTGCCCCATCAAGTGCATCTGCGTGCTCTTCATCCTCTGTGACTGTGGGGACAGCAGTCACACATGGTTTTTCACACTGAACTTCCACTCCTTTACCCGCAACAGGGAGTGTGATTGGCAGGTCATCACTTGTTTTGGAAGTGGAAACAGAAGGTATTGTTGAGCTGTCAGACATCGAGAGAACCATCATTGGATGCAGGCTACATTATATCCATGCCTGCACCTTCGTCACAGATTGGCTGGACTACCTGCAGTTAATAATTGCATTCCAGAAATGGAAAGGAGTGTAGAATGCACATGTGTTGTACCTTGCTTGGCAGCAAAGGAACACTAACTTAGTATTCCAGACAATTTTAGGATGGCAGAAAAAGAGTCAGACAAGTGGACAGAGGGGTACAGTGGCCGTGTTCTGTGGGTACCAGGACAGTAAAAGAAGCCTCACTTTCTATCCCTCCTAATGATCAAATGCAGCAAGGAATTCCCTGAGTTTGCTATAAAATTAGCATAGCAAAATGTGCATGAGGGTAGAATGCAGAGGTGCTTGAGAATGCTTGGCACAAGTGGCACAATAAAGGAGTCCTACAGGCATTTTTTCTATGCCACTAAGTTGCAGTATTTTTTGCTATCATTATAGCTTATTAAAAACAGAGCAGGAGGGTGTCATGCAGAGGTGCTGCACATAGCTTGGCACCACTGGGGCACTAATGGAGTACAACAGCCACTTCTTGTATGCCACTAAGTTTCCTCAGTGTTTGCTAGTATAATGGCTTAGTAACAATGAGTTTGAGTGTGCAATGCAGGCAGACGTGCTGCAAATATCTTTGCACTAGTGGGACTATACAGAAGTCCAATAGCCACGTTTAGGATGCCACTAGGTACACTCAGTGTTTGCTAGTATAATGGCTTAGTAACTATCAGTTGGAGTGTGCAATGCAGGCAGACGTGCTGCAAATATCTGTGCACTAGTGGGACTATACAGAAGTCCAATAGCCACGTTTAGGATGACACTAGGTACACTCAGTGTTTGCTAGTATAATGGCTTAGTTATAATGAGTTGGAGTGTGCAGAGGACAGGAGGGTACAGTGCCAGGATTGTGGGGCTCTGGGTAGAGGAATGGAAGCCTGCCTTTCTATTCTCTCCTAATGGGGAAATGCAGCGAGGAAATCCCTGACCTTAGCTACACAGACGCTGTCTCGGTTTTCAGGACCTGTCACCTATGGCTCTGACCCTGCCGGTACGAGCCCTTAAAAGGACTGATTGAAAGTGCTATCCCTAAGCTGTCCAGCGCTGTGTATGGAGCGCATACAGCAGTATCGGCGATAGGACAAAGGACGGAGCTGCGCCAGTGATGTCTGACACCAAGGACGCAGAAGAGATAATGGCGTCCGGACGGGCAGATACTCGTTTTTATAATGCAGGGACATGTGACATGGACATCCTATCACACATGCCATTGCTTCTCTGGCTAAAAGTCCACTTAGCTGTGTGTGTGTCTGGGATTGGCTGACATGCTGGCCCTCCCCACTACACGTGCGCGCTTAGGGAAGGAAGACAAGGAAAAAAAAAAAAAATGGCGATCATTATACAAACAGCAGTGATCTGAAGGCGCTGTTCCCGCACACTATACACTGAAATGTCATAATAGTGTGAGTCACAGAGTGACTTACACTATTACAGCGGAAAGCCTGCTAGGAATTAGCTGTTTTTTTGCTGCTAGAACCGTTCTCGAACGTTTCTAGAACTATCGAGCTTTTGAAAAAAGCTCGAGTTCTAGTTCGATCTAGAACAGGCCCCAAAATCACTCGAGCCTAGAACTGGAGAACCTCGAACCGCGAACCGCGCTCAACTCAACTCTACTCACATCACCTACCTCATTGTTTAATTTTCTCCCAAAAGTCTAGCTGTTCTGGGGTTATGTTGTATGTGACAAAAAATGATAAATCTGTCAAAATATGAATTTGTGAGGTTTGACAATTTTTTTCCAAGACTTTAATTTGAAGCTAGTTGAATCGCCACAAATCAGAACATTCTAAGGTCTCGTAGGAATGTATCCAGCCCCTTTCAAGTACTTCAACAGAAACCTTAGTAATATCAAAGTGACCTCACCAGAGAAACAGATGGTTTTGTCCTGCATTTTGTGGTACTACTGCCGAGATCACTAGTTCAAGTGATGGTGGTGATGCTTCTGCTGCTTCTAGCTATTCACATTTTCTTAGCTGTGTTTTTTTATGGCTATGTTCACACAGAGTCTTTTTGCTGAGGTTTCAAAACAGAAACTGAACAAAGCCTCCAAGTTTTTGAGAAGTTGTGTGCTTTTGAGAAGGATTTGGCGTGTTTCATCTCAGTTTCTGCTCCAAAAACTCTTGAAAAAAAACCCTTGTGCACATTGCTTTAAACTGCACCATCCATTGTCAGTTTTATTTTTTTACCATATATTTCCTATAAGACTATAATTTTAAGTTAACAATCTTTTAAACCCCAATTATTCAATTCTTAACAAAAAGGACATAACAAGACATGCTACATAGGCCGGTATGTAAACAAGGACAAGGACACCCTACATGAAAACTTTTATAATATAATCTTTTGATATGTTCATACTTGTGTGTGATTTAGTACTATTTCACTGCATTGGGCTGTGAAAATTAGGCAGCGAGGAAGGAAGGGGTTAGCAGCTGGCCATCGCAGATGATTAGAGGATCTGCAAAGGAACTGGGGGAAGTTGAATCCTGGGTTTTAGGCTATGTGAGCACATTGCGTTTTTTCCTGCGTTTTGGCTGCGTTTAAAACTGCAGCGTGTCATTGTCAAAATGCATGAGTTGTACTTCCCCAGCAAAGTCAGCAAATTCTTTGCGCACGTTGCTTTTTTAAACGCAGCGTTTTAGATGCCAAATATTTGACTAAATCGATGCGATTAAAAAAGCAGCATGTCACTTCTTCAGTTCATTTTGGTTACAATTTCCACCCATTGAAATCAATGAGATGTATCAAAACGCAACCAAAATGTTTAGCTGTGCATTTGGACTGCATTTTTGTTGCGTTTTGCATGCTTTTTTGACAAAAAAAACGCAGGTCTTTCGGTCTCTCTCTCTCTCTCTGTTGGTGTCGGTCTCCCTGTCTATGTCAGTCTCTCTCTCTCTCTATCTGTCTCTCCCTCTCTCTTTCATACTCACCGATCACCAGTGCATTGCTGCACAGCTGTCACAAAGCTCTGGCGGCTTCTCTAATTTTTAAAAATGCCAGCCGCTCATTATTCCATCTCGTATTCACTGCTCCCCTGCCCACCCGGAGCCTAGAATGGTTGCATTCAGACGAGTCTCCATGCTGAGTGACAGCTGTCTCACTGCAACCAATCACAGCTGCCCGTGGGTGGGTTTATATCATGCAGTAAAAAAAAGAAATAATTAAAAAAAACAACAACGTGCAGTCCCCCCCAATTTTGATACCAGCCAAGGTAAAGCCACTGGCTGAAGGCTGGTATTCTCAGGATGGGGAGCCCCCCCAGCTTAAAAATATCAGCCAGCAGCCGCCCAGAATTGCCACATCCATTAGATGCGACAGTCCCGGGACTCTACCCAGCTCATCCTGAATTGCCCTGGTGCAGTGGCAATCGGGGGAATAAGGAGTTAATGGCAGCCCATAGCTGCCACTGAGTCCTAGGTTAATCATGGCAGGAGTCTATGAGACACCCCCCATGATTAATTTGTAAGTTAGGGCCCACTCACACTTGCGCTATTTTGACGCAAACGGAATCCATCACTAATGTAGTACAGTTAATTTATTTACAGTGCAAGCGCGTTACTATGGCACGTGTGTGTGTCATGCAGTACCCGCTTGTGTCCACACGATGTCGCGCTTCCACTGTAAATAAATGAACTGTACTACATTAGTGACGGATTCTGTTTGCGTCAAAATAGCGCAAGTGTGAGTGGGCCCTCAAAGTAAATAAACACATAAACCCAAAAAATCCTTTATTTGGAATAAAGATAAAAAAACCTCCACCCTCTTTCACCATTTTTTAAATCCCCAAACAGCCCTCCACGTCTGGCGTAATCCCCACCAGGAGATGACCGGGTGGAACTTTGAGACAGAGGAGCAACATGATAGCTGGAGGGTGAGCCCCAACAGCCCCTTCAGGACCGGCGACGTCGGGGTGCAGAGCCCTAGGGTAGAACATTCTTCACATTGGACTACCAGAATCTGCAGGGAAGAGGGATTTTACGTGCCATTGCCCACCACGTAAAGTCCTGGAGCACCAGCAGCATATAGAGACAGGAGCCATGGCCACGGTCAGGTCCATAACAAGTTTCGCGCTGCCTGCGTATGGGATGGCAACTTAAGCCAAGGACACTGAGGTCCCCAAGTAGCTTCACGCCATGTGGAACCACACTACAGAGCACAATGGAGAAATGTCTCACATGCTTTACAACACCGGTGGTGAACTCCGATTCATCCAGAATCGACTGCAGCCCATCACGGCGATGACCCGATGACCGGTACTCTGAGGGTGCAGCACATGAACTGTGAGTAAAGGACCTGGAACTGCAACCGCTGCCTCAGCCTCTTATTGCCACCACTGCCACCCAACGCTTCGTCGCCAAAGGCCCTTCCCCTATCACCACCATCCTCTCGGGCTCGCTAAACCTGTGGGGAGCTGGACTTTCTGAGCTGAGTTGCCATCAGCGGCGGCTAATCCCTGGCCGCATACCATGGGTGGCACTGCAAGGCAAACCCCCATCCCCTGTTACCCGTCACTTTTCACCCTCTTTGATGTAGCCGATGGGGCCATAGAGCCGGGTTAGGCCATTTACAGAAACCCCAAATACCACTGGCTCAGGAACGAGTAGCCCTGCAGGTCCCGTGGGGCGCTACATCTCCATGCTCTCTACTCTTTGGTTGGTCAAAGAGCTCTGACCTTTACCGCCATCAGTCAGATGGGAATTATTTCACCAATTCTTCAACTATAGTCTTCAGGTATTGCATCATTTTGTAGGCATCTTCACTACAGGAAAGAGAGATAGAAAGTTCTCCTTGTAACATGGGTTGAGAAGAGTGCACAACCAGTAATCGGTGGTGGCCAAAATGAGTATAATGCTGGGGTCACTGGAAAGGCAGCAGGATATAATGTCTTCCATGTGTGCCAGGCTCTCAACAAGCAAGACTTCCATGTCACCACCAAAAGGACCACTCTCCATCTCCTCCTCCTCCTCCTCCTCTTCAAGCAATCCACACTGAACAAACGATAAGCTAGTGCTAGTAGAACCTCTGTAGTGCAGGCAACCATCTCCTATTCCGCCTTCTCACCCAATCTGCACTGAAATGATGAGATGAGGCTGGTCGAGGTACTATTACAATGTGTAATTCCTTCTTCCATCTCCACCTGGTCCGCAGCCAAAGCGTACCCTTTAATTGTGAGCAGTGAGTGTCTCAGTAGACAAAGAATTTAAATGTTTACGCTGATTATGGCATCATTGCCACTCACCATCTTGGTAGAGTCCAGAAAATTTTGGAGAACCGCATAGATGTTAGTCATCCATGGCCACTCATGAATTCTTATGAGCGGAGGCTGACCAGAAAATCAATGGGCATGTTGTAGCTGATATTCAACTACTGTTCTCTGCTGCTTACAAAGCCTAGCAAACATATGTAATGTTGAGTTCCAATGCCTTTGGCAGGTCACAAAGCAGTCGGTGTGGCGGCGCTTGCAAGCACTGTTGCAGCATTGTCATACCAGTTGCAGCTGTAGCTGACTCACGGAAATGGATGCACACGTGGCGTACCTCCACAAGTAGTTCAGCAAAATCTAGGAAGGTTTTTGGAAACCACTGACCACTAAGTTAAGCACGTGGGCCAAGCATTGCTCTGTTTAGGAGAAATGCTCATTTCCTGTGAGTGCAGGCGCTCTGTCGACTCTCACAGGAAGTGAGTCATGACAAATTTTTCTCTTTGTTTTTGTTCTAGTCTTGAGGCTGCCATTCACATGCTTGTAATGTTGCATGTTTACTGAACATTTTCTTACAGCTCAGTTTCTTTTAGTGTTTTTTTGTCTATTTTCTTGCTTTAGTGCAAGATGGGGGCGCAGCCCTCCTTATACTGAGACCGGGCAATCAATTTGCTTCCCATTTTGCTGTGTATTTAATCTGGGACCCAGCTGACCAATTGTTACCATTCACATTGGAGTTTTGATAGACACAAGTCAGGTATAGAAAATGTTTTTAACTTTAGTTGGTTAGGGACCATCTCAGATAGGTACACCTTGACGAGGTGGGATAGCTTCTTACCTTTTTGCAAAAATGTATACACTAAGTACCCTGTTATTAAGCACTTGCAATTCATTTATTTATAGTCAGAGTATTTTTCATACAATTTTTCTCTTTGTTTGTTTTCCAGTTGCAGCTGTAGCTGACTCGCGGAAATGGATGCACACGTGGCGTACCTCCACAAGTAGTTCAGCAAAATCTAGGAAGGTTTTTCGAAACCACTGACCACTAAGTTAAGCACGTGGGCCAAGAATTGCTCTGTTTAGGAGAAATGCTCATCTCCTGTGAGTGCAGGCGCTCTGTCGTCTCTCACAGGAAGTGAGTCATGACAGCATCATGAGTCATCAGCTGATCCCGCGCTACCATGACAATACATTGGCACCCTGTGATCGAGCCACAAAGTTGCCAAAGGTGACAAGGAATGATGTGATCCCCGCTGTGGCCCTTTAAATTACTCTGTCAGTGTTTGTGTTTGGGTGGATTGAATCAGCAGACATGTGCAGGAATTACTGCGGGCCTGCCTGCCTGTGGCAAACGTGGAGACACGATTAATGACATAATACTATGTCATTGGTCATGAAGGGTGTTAAGGGCTTCTAAGACAGACACCTGTGTCTTGGTATTAAGACTGAGACTAAAAATTTCAATTTGTTTGTGCAAAGCAATTTGGCTGTGGGCTGCAGGACGTCTCCTATAATATACTGTACATATTATGACGTTTCAGTTATGTGGACCTTCATCAGATAAATGTTTGAGGACTGGGGTCAATATATGAGCATATGCGCTCACAGAGATATAATGAGGATGTCACCAATAGCAATGATCTGTGCAGAGTAGACATCACTGTAAGGCCCTGTGCACACGTTGCGGTTTTTGATGCAGTATTTGATGCGTTTTTTTGTTTTGTTTTGTTTCTTAAATCTGCATGTCTCTGATGAAGTAAGCAAAGTCTATGGGTTTTTTGATTTGCTGGGCACACACTGCGGTTTATTTCCGTCCGGTTTCGGTCTGGATTTTGTTGCTCAAAAAATCAGCAGCATGTTAATTTTGAGCCGTGTGATCAGTGATGCCGTCACTGAGGTCATTTCAGGTCACAGTTGGAGTCCTCCACCTGTGACCACAAGTCAGGCCGCGACTGAAGTGAGCCACAGGTGAAGGACTACCCTCAGTGATGTCACTGCTGATTACACGGCTCACTTCAGTCTCTCTTTCTCCCCCTCCCCACCAACAGCATCAGGTTTTTCATCAGAAGCCCGCATGAGAAATCACGGGTAAACCGACTCCAGCACACATCCCATTTTAACATGCGGTTCTCTGCCGACTATTCCTGTTTACCTACAGAAAATATCTGCAACTCATCTGCAATGTGGGCTCATAGCCAAAGTTGGCACCTCCTTCCTGCAGCATGAGTCTCCATAGATCATTGCTATCCATGACATCCTCATTATATCTCTATGAGCGCATGTGCTCATACATTGACCCCAGTCCTTAGACATTTATCTGATGAAGGTCCACATATCCGAAACGTCATAATATGTATATTGTCGAATGGGATTGTCATGTCAATTGAAATCTACATCACCTGCAAAATTCTCTTATCTGCCGGGTTTATTACTATTATTAATCATCTAATTTTTTTAACAGACATTCCTTATTGCATTTTTAAAAATTGTTATATTTTATCCAACTTTTATTCGAGGAAAGATGCTAACTGCAACCTCTGACCCCCACAGCAAAGACAACAAAAATAAATAAAACAGCGTGTGTAAAGGCATATGTGTATTCACCTTGTAAAGTACAATACACTTTGATTTTGAGAGTGAGAAAATTCTCTTCTATTCAGTATAGAAACTAATAGTTCAATATTAGTTTTGACCTTTGCATTAGACACATTTGTGGACAAAGCATATTGGGGATATTTTGACAAATAAAGTTGGCACTCCTTATTCCGGGAAGCCATATGTTCAAGAGTACTCCTACTCTACATTTAACCTTTCTAAAAGTTAGACCGTTCTTCATAAATCTCTCTCATTCTAATGAGGTCAATAAATTTGCAACTTAAGCTGGGTTCACACATAGCGACAGCGACAACGACATCGCTGTTACGTCACCATTTTCTGTGACGTGACAGCGACCTTGAAGTCGCTGTTATGATCGCTGCTTAGCTGTCAAACACAGCGACGCAGCAGCAATCATAACGTCGCTACATGTGCAGAGAGCAGGGAGCCGCGCACACTGCTTAGCGCTGGCTCCTTGCTCTCCTAGCTACAGTACACATCGGGTTAATTAACCCGATGTGTACTGCAGCTACATGTCACATTGCAGAGAGCAGGGAGCCGCGCACACTGCTTAGCGCTGGCTCCTTGCTCTCCTAGCTACAGTACACATAGGGTTAATTACCCGATGCGTACTGCAGCTACATGTGCACAGAGCAGGAGCTGACACTAGCAGCAAGAGCGGCGGAGGCTGGTATCGAAGGTAAATATCGGGTAACCAGGGAAAGGTCTTCCCTTGGTTACCCGATGTTTACAGTGGTTACAGCTTTCCGCAGCTGCCAGACGCCGGCTCCTGCTCCCTGCTCGCTTCATTTTGTCGCTCTCTCGCTGTCACACACAGCGATGTGTGCTTCACAGCGGGAGAGCGACGACGAAAAAATGAAGCAGGACATTCAGCAACGAGCAACACCTCACAGCAGGGGCCAGCTCATTGCTGGATGTCACACACAGCGACAGCGACGGGACGTCGCTGCAACGTCACAGAAAATGGTGACGTAGCAGCAACGTCGTTGTCGTTGCTGTGTGTGACACCACCTTTAGTGTACAAGGTTGACCGTCATTATCCATATAGATAGATTTTTGGGAATCACCTTAGGCTTCACTACTGAAAACCAAGTCACTATTTATTTTGCAGACAAAATAGTTCACATTCTCTCCCACTCTAAAATGACAGAACATGCCAATGATAATTTCACTAGCTTATTTGACAGCTTTTTGCTTTGACTCCTACACAGTTTCCGCTTGCATTTTCTGAAGGAATTTGCACACTTGGAATGGTTTGCTTCTGTGTGGTTTATTTCTGCTGATTTGCGCCTGGAGGATGTAGTAAATGAAAGTAACATAAGGCAGAAAGATTATTTTTAATAAAACGAAGATTCCAGTAACTGATTGGAACTCTTAAATATTAGCATGTACCTCAACTAACATGGAAAAGCTTTGTGAGGCTTTGCCATAATTCAACAATATTGGTAAATTTACGATGAACAGATACTATAATATAGTATGCAATAACAGGCTACACAGGTTTTATGAAGGTGGTTCTATTGCTTAAGTGAACCAACAAAGTATGACACATAATTAATTTTTATGACATGGAAATCATTTACAGAAAACCCATATCCTTACAACCAATTGTCTAATATTGTGTAATTCCTTCCTATGTTACCAGGTAAAAGTTCTGATTTTTGATGCATGGAAATATAACGGGGTGGACTGGTTGCTGTTGTGTGCCTTTCCCTGAAGACAACAATGGTGTTATTGTAATCTAATGTGAATTGTGTTCTGCGCCTTTTACAAATAATGTTAAATGTAAATTGTGATGTAATGTGTAATGTATATAAGTATTATTTGGGGTTATTGGACTATAGGGCAAGGAATAAACTTTTGGAACTAGCCCACAATGGGAGAGGTTAGTTTACAGGGAAAGAGATGGATAGAAAAGTTAGTGAAGACCCAGTATGTGTTAGAAACAGACATATAGTCTGTAGGTCGTCAAGGCCATATGCAGTTTGCAACCTGTGGTAGCAAAAGGAGGAAGGAGACCATGATGAGATAGCATGATCCTGAAGTGTGGACCGAGACACAGAACCTGAGACAACACTAAGGCTAGAGACCGACCTTCAAATTAAGTGGCCATATGCAGAATGGTGCGGAGGATGAGTCTTTAGCGACAAGCCTAAAAGGTAAAGGGTTGAAATGGAGCGGTACGTGCACAGAGTCAACTTTCCTAGGCAGAGTCTCCCCAAGCATCTGAGAACATAAGGATAAGAGATGGGAATATGGAAGCGTCTGGGAGCATAAAGACTCTACTTTGGCTATAGTTATCAAAACAGTCATACCCCCTCCTCTAGTGACCATCATGGATTGGACTGTTGGATTGGGCTGGGTTGTGCTGGAACTCACAAGACCAATAAGATCAGGAGCAACCCAGATGGAGCTGAAAATTTGTCTGAAGATGTGTTGCAAAGCTGGATATTCTGGAACTTATGTGTATGCTATCTCGTGTATAAAGTTGATGATGAAGAGCTGTTGGGTAAAGGGCTGTTGTTGAAAATGAACTAGTGGCCGTCATCCGATCCTTGTTAGCTAACGTCAATGGCAACATACGGCCTACATGGGCATAGTGCCCATACCTCACAAGTACACACACGCAGCCAGGAAGTTATCTTTCATGCAGTGTGCCGGGGTGTCTGCAGTCAATTGCTCACCCTCGACTACTGTCCCGCACCAACCTACACACTCCACAGAAACTCTGAATTTGCCCTACGAAATTTGTTACACATTTCAATTTGTGACCTCCTTGGGTCATGCTTTTTTCTTCCTATTCCACAGATGTTTGATCATTTTTAGACCTATGAAATCTGCTGGGCATATTACTACTATAAACAATTTTTCCCATGTGGTAGCATACGTCATTCTTCTGAGTGAGACCACCATCACTAGCGAATACCATTGTCATGACTACAACAATATTTAAGTATTTAGTACATGTCAAAGCAATATTAATGTAAATGCAAGAACCCAATATTTCTCATCAGAACATTATCCAGAACATCATGTTGCTTGCATTGGCATGTCTTCTTCCCGTAATGCATAGAGTTGCAATTGATCACATGCACCTGACTGTCCACACAATGTAAAAAAAAGGCCTGGTTCATCAGACCAGAGCACCATTTTCTGTTATTCCATGGTAAAGGTCTGATGCTCATGTGCTCAGTCTAGTCACTTTCAAAGATAGTCTAGAGACTTCTTGGGCAACAATCATAATCATAATGCTAACTCACTATCAATATTTAATATACTTCACCTTGCCTCAGTTACATCTATACCTTTCTACCTTTCATTACAGGAAGTTGGGTCACATGCTCTTCAGTCTGATAACCAGTACAGTACTTGCAATACTGTGGACTCAGGAACATGTGTCCTGCTTGTCCTTCCATATGTACTTCTATAGAGCTAAAAAGGTGAAGAATAGTGATGGGAGACCCAAACTGAAAAGTTCGGGGTCTGCACCATCCTAACTCAATAATGGGAGAGTCTTCACTGAATACAGATATTACCTTAGAATTGAGAATTTTGATAATGACTGATCAAACCTAGAAGAGAAAGAAGCAAATTTGCTTGATTAATAGGTTGTTTACTTTTAATGTGTACTATTGATTCATGAAATTAAAAAAAATTACAATGATGGTTATGCTTGGCTAAACCTTGCACAGAAAGCATAGATTTTACCAGGGTAGAAGTCAGAATCTTTTTAAAATTGTCCCAAAATGTCAGAGTCCTTCCTTTATGCCTCTTGCTGAGTGTATTGCAATCCCTCCTTGGAATTTAAGCTAGGCCTTGCACTGAATGCAAAGGTTTTAGCAGTGTACGATTGACAATCTTTTCAAAATTTTCAAAAGATTTATTCAGTGGCCTTTCTCTACGTGCCTTCCAGAGTGTACTGCAGTCACTCCTTCTAATATTTGGCAGCTCTTGCACTTAAAGAGGACAAACCACCAGGATTTTCATATATAAACTAAAGCCATGTTATACTGGCGCTATCATGCTGATTCTAAACATGCTTTTATAAAAAAAAGCATCAAAAAAGAGGAATAAATATCATTACTTACAGCAAAGATGGAACTGCAGCTGTACATTACCTAGGCAAAAAACTACTACTCCAGCAGGATATGGATGTATACTTTCTGAAATATAGGCAAGTAAAGTTTGTGAAATGCACTGTTATTTGATGAGAGGTGCAATGGAATATCTGATAGGTGGATCGGGTTTTGCTACCTATTCCTGCTCCTGTCTGCCTGTCTGTCCTTACTCCCTCTGTCACTGTTATTACAGGGGGAAGAAGGAGAGAGCAAGGATAGGGGGATGAAGGACAGTCAGGCAGACAGGGGAGGGAATAACTAGCAAAACCCGACCCACCTATTAGATATTCCGTTGCACCGCTCATCAAATACAGTGCATTTCACAAACTTTACTTGCCTGTATTTCAGAAAGTATACATCTGATCTCACAACTAAAGGTATGAATAGAATCAGTATGATAGCGCCGGTATAGCACTGGCTTTATTTTATATAGGAAAATCCTGGTGGTTGGTCCTCTTTAATGCATAGGCTTTATGAGTTTCTGATTCCCACTTTCTAACAATCTTAACAGAACGTGTATGACACCCTCCTTTATGTCTAATACAGGGTGTATCAGGGTCCCTCATCTTTCTAATTTTTGGCAGTTCTTGTATAGTCTGCCTAGGCTTTGTGAGTTTTAGAGTCCCTCCTTTATAAATTAAACAGAATATGTCTGACCATGTCACACACACTACATTCCTACATAAGGTGTTTTAAAATATTAAAATTACATTTGCTGGTGACAAATGATAGGTGTAGTTTTATTTACCCCTTTACTATGTTATCTTCTGTAGAGATAGGCGAAATACCGTGAGAGATGGCCCGGCTATTAAGGCTATGTTCACACGTTGCATTTTTGCTGTGCTTTTTGCATTGTTTTTGATTAATTTTATGGAAATTAAAAGCTGATTTTTACAGATTTCATAAATCTAATGCACACAACTGGGTTTTTTTTCCCTGAGTGAAATAGAAAACAGCTGCATTTTTTAAAGAAGCAGCATGCCAATTCTTTCAACATTTTTACAGCACTTTTGTATCGTTTTTTTACCACTGTAAGCAATGAGAAGTGCAAAAACATAGCAAAACGTAGCAAAAATGTTAAGTGTGAACATAGCCTAAGAAGTGAAAGAGGCATTTTTTTTCTCTTTTTTATTTTCCCTTATCTTCAAGTCGTTATCCAGGAAAGAATGATTCATAACATTCTTCATCAGTATAATTCATGTTATCTTCAATTCGGTATGTTTTATTGTCACTCCATAAAAGTGGAGTAATAATCTGACAACATTGTTCCCAGCAGTGAACTGAGAGGCAGAGACGAATTGAGGCATCTTCCCCATGTTGTTCCAATTCCATTTCAGTGATTTTCAGGCCCCCCTCAGACCTCCTATTAGGGTCTACTGGAAAAATGCTTGAGTTTCCCCTTGACTTCCATTACTTGAATGGAGCCCATCTGAGCGAGGGACCTGCTCAATTGAAGTAACAAACACTTGAGCATTTAGTGCTCGCTCATCACTATTGTTCATGAGTTCTATTGTACTGTAATATCATCAGAATATCTAAAAATTATAAACACAGTATTGTGATTTCACACAATCATACTGCATATGAATGGTCATTAAAACCTAGAGAGAAATCATCAAAATACAATCAAGCCTATCAAACGACTTCAAATCTTTTTTCGAGAGTCAACAAACTTTTCCTAACGCAGTTAGTGGCATAAATTAAAATAATGTTTCCTTACCTGGTGAATCCTCTATTGCTCCAGCCCTCTGCCTTGCTTTTTGTTTACTTCCTTAGAAAAAAATATATGGCCTATACTGTACATCCTAAACAATAAAATAAGCAGCATTTATCACACCTGGGAAGCACCATAAATATAAGGAATACAAATGTAAACCAGAATTGCTGTTCTGGTCACCTTGCCTGACAAAAAATAAATAAAAAGACCCAAAATAGTAATACATTTTCCATATCAAAAGGGATTTGACTATGCAAAAATAAAGCAACATATAGAAAAATATTGTAACTAGTGATGAGTGCGCACTACCAA
Source organism: Anomaloglossus baeobatrachus (assembly GCF_048569485.1). Classification (NCBI taxonomy): domain Eukaryota; kingdom Metazoa; phylum Chordata; class Amphibia; order Anura; family Aromobatidae; genus Anomaloglossus; species Anomaloglossus baeobatrachus. The sequence continues at coordinate 87,144,249 of NC_134356.1, read as the reverse complement.
CGAGCAGTTGGAAGCTCGGATGGAGACATTTAGAGAACCCAAATATAATGCAAGTCAATAGAGGATTTGATCATTTTTCCAGAAGATTTTCTAGAAAAATGTTTGAGTTCCCCATGATCGCTCTCATCTCTGCTGCCACCGCGACCAACGCTGGTTTTTGGCTCAGTGCGCAGGGACAGAAGTCCCCAGACTTTCGGTTAGGCACACTATGAAGCCGGGTGTACACATCCTGGCTTCAAACTGGTGTAGTGCGCATGACCGGAAGTCTAGGGACTTCTGATCATGCACACTGAGCCGAAAACAGGGGTGGCAGCAGAGAGGTGAGAGCGACAATGCCCCTGACACTGCGCATTCATGAGCATGTTAGCACACCCACAGGGGCGTGCTTCCATGTTAAGGGGGCTGACTAGCAAAGGGAAATAACGCCCTTGCAACTAGTCACTGTCCTCATTACCATATTATAAAGGATACTTTTTTCTAAAGATCTCTTTATCTATGCTACTAGATACAGGGACAGTTAGGCAGGGATTAGCAATATACACCCAGAACTGCTCATGGTTCTTGGTGCATATGGCACTTGACAGGTTCCCTTTAAACCTACTAAGGTATAAATAACATTGTATATATTTGTTTTCTCCAAAATGATACTGTCCTGCAGAATAATTTTAATATGTGACATATCTCAGAGTCAATGACGTACAAAAATAAACCATAATTTAATTTCTTCAGGGCTCACTATACTCCTTAATACATGCTATCAGGGGTACAGTCTCCAAAGTGGTATCACATCTCGGTGGCTCTATTTTATTTTCTTACCTTTTCACCTTAGAAATTATTGGCTAATGCTTTGATCAGTGATAATCTTCAAATTAGGTTTCAAATGTGCATAGTATTCTTTCAGCTGGGCACAATATATTGGGCAGTAAAATAGCACATGTATGAAAAATTGCAATTTTTCCTCTGTAAAATTATTTCCATACAAATTTCTGTAAAACACTGGTGAGGTTAAACAATAAATGCTTGGAAATTTATTTTTTCCCATTTTTTTTTTAAGTAAATTGAAAAAATATTAATTTTTAAGTACAATGTGTTACGAAAAAACATTCTTAGAATCATCTTAACGGGAACCTGTCAACAGGTTTTCCCAATATAAACCCTATCCACCAACCTTGTGCTGTCTTTAATAGCATTCATGAAACCCCTTCAGAAGATTACATCTGCCCACAAACCTAAGAAAATGCTTTTTATTAATGTTCCTCTCCATATGCTAATAGGTGGTGTGTAGTCCAATAAGCACCTTCAGATATGGATTGGTACCTACTCTGTTTTTGCAATCTGTGTCTCTCAAGGCTTGAGTGATTGGCTCAAGGTGACAGTTTTCCTTTAAGCCAATGTTCTCCAACTCCAGTCCTCAAGACCACCAACAGTGCATGTTTTCAGGATTTCTATAGCATTTCATGCTATAGCTGTTTGAATATTCACCTGTATAGGTGATTAAATTATCACCTGTGCAATGCTATGGAAATCCTGAAAAGATGCACTGTTGGTGGGCCTCGAGGACTGGAGTTGGAGAACACTGCTTTAGGCCTCTTTCACACGCCCATGAAAATCACGCACGTTTTTCACAGATGTGTCAAAGGTGCGTATTGCCGTCGGTGAGTAATGTGAATGGCACACGTTTGTTCTCCGTGTGTTATCCGTGATAACACACGGAGAATGGGAACTTTCTACTCACCTGTCCCTGGCGTCGCTGTCTGTGGTGCTGATCTTCGGTCTCCGGTCCTGCCGACTCCCCGCTGCTGCTGCTTCCGGCCGCAGTGAAGGGAATATTCTATTAGCATAATGAGTGGCAGTCAGCAGCAAGTCACAGCAGCGGCAGAGACAGGAGGGTTGGAGAAGGTGAGTAAAGGTTTGGGGTTTTTTTCTCACAGACACATGTCTTTTCTCCGGTGCGTGTCACACGGAACACCTCCGTGTGGTCCGTTTGCATTACGTGTGACACGTTTGCGTTCCGTGTGACACCCGTGATCCCGGAGAGAAAACGGACATGTTGCCATGAGAAACACACGGACACACGTAAGTACGGAACGGACAAATGTTCCGTGCGAAAATACTTACGAGTGTCAAAAACCATAGGAATACATAGGTCTACGTGTGTACGTGTCTCCGGTACGTGAGGAAACTGCCAAACACGTACGTGTGAAAGAGGCCTTAAGGTGTAAAAGCATTCAAAAAGTATTGCCATAAAGGGGACACATGCCAGGTCTGAATATGCAGATGATTCTTGAAGTCCCAAATAGGCAGTGTCAATTCAAACCATATGGATCTACTCAGGCTCCTCATGGACAACTCAATTTCTTTTAATGTAGTAAAAAAAACCTGTTCTCTTTTTACAGAGGGTTCAAGAATTTACAGACAATTCGGAACTGGAACCATGAAAATAAACCTTTATTATAACCTTTCGGTATGGGAATCAATACAGATGGGTTTGAGGTCAGTTTTTTAACAAAAGAGATAACTTTCTACTAGAACAATATGCCATTTATATACCTTTCAGATTAATATTCGTCTGAATGGATACAGTGCCTACAAGTTGTATTCAACCCCCTGCAAATTTAGCAGATTTACACATTCGGAATTAACTTGGCATTGTGACATTTGGAGTGCAGATCAGCCTGGAAGTGTGAAATGCACTGCAGCAAAAAAGAATGTTATTTCTTTTTTTTTTTTTTTTTTTTTTAAATTGTGAAAAGTTTATTCAGAGGGTCATTTATTATTCAACCTCTCAAACCACCAGAATTCTGTTTGGTTCCCCTAAAGTATTAAGAAGTATTTCAGGCACAAAGAACAATGAGCTTCACATGTTTGGATTAATTATCTCTTTTTCCAGCCTTTTCTGACTAATTAAGACCCTCCCCAAACTTGTGAACAGCACTCATACTTGGTCAACATGGGAAAGACAAAGGAGCATTCCAAGGCCATCAGAGACAAGATCGTGGTGGGTCACAAGGCTGGCAAGGGGCACAAAACCCTTTCCAAGGAGTTGGGCCTACCTGTCTCCACTGTTGGGAGCATCATCCGGAAGTGTAAGGCTTATGGAACTACTGTTAGCCTTCCACGGCCTGGACAGCCTTTGAAAGTTTACACCCGTGCCGAGGCCAGGCTTGTCCGAAGAGTCAAGGCTAACCCAAGGACAACAAGGAAGGAGCTCCGGGAAGATCTCATGGCAGTGGGGACATTGGTTTCAGTCAATACCATAAGTAACGTACTCCACAGCAATGGTCTCCGTTCCAGACGAGCCCGTAAGGTACCTTTACTTTCAAAGCGTCATGTCAAGGCTCGTCTACAGTTTGCTCATGATCACTTGGAGGACTCTGAGACAGACTAGTTCAAGGTTCTCTGGTCTGATGAGACCAAGATCGAGATCTTTGGTGCCAACCACACACGTGACGTTTCGAGACTGGATGGCACTGCATACGACCCCAAGAATACCATCCCTACAGTCAAGCATGGTGGTGGCAGCATCATGCTGTGGGGCTGTTTCTCAGCCAAGGGGCCTGGCCATCTGGTCCGTATCCATGGGAAGATGGATAGCACGGCCTACCTGGAGATTTTGGCCAAGAACCTCCACTCCTCCATCAAGGATCTTAAGATGGGTTGTCATTTCATCTTCCAACAAGACAACGACCCAAAGCACACAGCCAAGAAAACCAAGGCCTGGTTCAAGAGGGAAAAAATCAAGGTGTTGCAGTGGCCTAGTCAGTCTCCTGACCTTAACCCAATTGAAAACTTGTGGAAGGAGCTCAAGATTAAAGTCCACATGAGACACCCAAAGAACCTAGATAACTTGGAGAAGATCTGCATGGAGGAGTGGGCCAAGATAACTCCAGAGACCTGTGCCGGCCTGATCAGGTCTTATAAAAGACGATTATTAGCTGTAATTGCAAACAAGGGTTATTCCACAAAATATTAAAATTAGGGGTTGAATAATAATTGACCCACACTTTTATGTTGAAAATTTATTAAAATTTAACTGAGCAACATAACTTGTTGGTTTGTAAGATTTATGCATCTGTTAATAAATCCTGCTCTTGTTTGAAGTTTGCAGGCTCTAACTTATTTGCATCTTATCAAACCTGCTAAATCTGCAGGGGGTTGAATACTACTTGTAGGCACTGTATATATTGGTTAGATACAGTTGAAATCAAAAGTTTCCATACGCTATCTAAAATGACACATCTACATATTTTTTCTCACTATCTGACATGAAATCAGAATAAACCTTTCCCATTTTAGGTCAATTAGGAACCAAAATTATATATATTTGCCAAATGCCAGAATAATAAGAGAGAATGTCTTAAGGCATTTTTATTAATTTCTGCAAAGTCAAAACTTTACATACATTTCATTAGTATTTGATACCATTGACTTTAAACTGTGTGACTTACAGTAAGTCAAATGTTTTGGATATTCTTCAGCAAGCTTCTCACAATAGTTGGTAGGAATTTGGGCGCATTTCTCCTGACAGAACTGGTGTAACTGAGCCATGTTTGTAGGTCTCCTTGATCACATCGACCATTTCAGCTTTGCCAATACATTTTTAACAGTATTGATATCAGGTCTTTTTGATGGCCGCTGCAAAACATTGACTTTGTTATCCTTAAATCACTTTGTAACCAGTTTGGCAATATGCTTTGAGTCATTGTCCATTTGGGAGACCTATTTCCACCCAAGTTTTAAGTTCTTGGCTGATGTCTTTAGATGTTGTTTCAGTATTGCTACATAATCTTCTTTCCTCATGATGCCATCTATTTTATGAAGTGCACTAGTCCCTCCTGCAGCAAAAAAAAAAAACCACAACACGATGCTGCCACCCCCGTGTTTCATAGTAGGAATGGTGTTCTTTGGCATCAAAGCTTCTCCCTTTTTCATCCAAACATAACAATGGTCATTATGGCCAAACAGTTCAATTTTAGTTTTTTTCAGACCACAGGAAATGCCTCCAAAATGAAGGTCTTTTTTCCTGTGTGCATTTGCAAACATTAATCTGGCTTTTTTATGTTTCTTTTGGAGTAATATTTTGTTCCTGGCAGAGTGGCCTTTCAGCCCATGTTGATACAGTGCTCGTTTTACTGTGGATAATGACACAATCTTACCAGCTTCCGTCGGCATCTTCACAAGGTTTTTTCTTTTGTTCATGGGTTGATATGCACATGTCTGACCAAAGCACGTTCACCTCTGGTACACAGAACCCATCTCCTTCCTGAGCAGTGTGATGGCTGGACATTCCCATCTTGTTTGAACTTGCATATAATTGTTTGTATAGATAAATGAAGCACCTTCAGGTATCTGGAAATTGCACTCAAGAATGAATCAGAGTTGTGCAAGTCCACAATTCTCTTCCTAAGATCTTGGCTGATTTCTTTCAACTTTCCCATGATGCTACGCAAAGAAGCAATGTGTTTCAGGTGTGCATTAAAATGTATCCACAGGTGAGTCACTAATTAACTCAGATGTTGCCAATAAAACTATCAGAATCTTCCAAAGACATGACATCATCATATGGGCTGTCCCATATTGTTAAAAACCATAGTACTCATAGTGTATGTAAACTTTTGACTTCGCAGAAAGTAATAAAAATGCCTTAAACATTCTCTCTCTCTCTTTCTCTCATTATTCTGGTATTTCGCAAATATAAATAACAAGCTGTAGTACCCGGGCGTTGCCCGGGATAGTAACCATCTCTCTTTGAGTTTCTGTCTGTCTCTGTCTGTTTGTCTCTGTGTGTCTGTCTCTGTCTGTATCAGTTTCTCTGTCTGTCTCTGTATCAGTCTCTCTGTCTGTCTCTCTCTATCTCTGTGTCTCTCTCTTTCTCTGTGTCTTTCTGTGTGTGTCTGTCTCTTTCACTGTCTGTCTCTTTCCCTGTCTGTCTCTTTCCAGGTCTGTCTCTTTCCAGGTCTGTCTCTTTCCAGGTCTGTCGCTTTCCAGAGCAGTCTCTTTCCGCGTCTGTCTCTTTCCAGGTCTGTCTCTTTGCCCGTCTGTCTCTTCCAGGGCTGTCTCTTTCCAGGTCTGTGTCTTTGCCGGTCTGTCTCTTTGCTCGTCTGTCTCTTTCCAGGGCTGTCTCTTTCCAGGGCTGTCTCTTTCCAGGGCTGTCTCTTTGCCCGGCTGTCTCTTTGCCCAGCTGTCTCTTTGCCCAGCTGTCTCTTTGGCCGGCTGTCTCTTTCCAGGGCTGTCTCTTTCCAGGGCTGTCTCTTTCCAGATCTATCTCTTTGCCCATCTGTCTCTTTGCCCGTCTGTCTCTTTCCAGGGCTGTCTCTTTCCTCTTTGTCTCTTTGTCTCTTTGCCTGTCTGTCTCTTTGCCCGTCTGTCTCTTTGCTCGTCTGTCTCTTTCCAGGGCTGTCTCTTTCCAGGGCTGTCTCTTTCCAGGGCTGTCTCTTTGCCCGGGTGTCTCTTTGCCCGGCTGTCTCTTTGCCCAGCTGTCTCTTTGGCCGGCTGTCTCTTTCCAGGGCTGTCTCTTTCCAGGGCTGTCTCTTTCCAGATCTATCTCTTTGCCCGTCTGTCTCTTTGCCCATTTGTTTCTTTGCCCATCTGTCTCTTTGCCCGTCTGTCTCTTTCCAGGGCTGTCTCTTTCCAGGGCTGTCTCTTTCCGGGTCTGTGTCTTTCCAGGGCTGTCTCTTTGCCCGGCTGTTTCTTTCCAGGGCTGTCTTTTTGCCCGGCTGTCTCTTTGCCCGGCTGTCTCTTTCCAAGGCTGTCTCTTTCCAAGTCTGTCTCTTTCCAAGGTTGTCTTTTTGCCCGTCTGCCTCTTTCCAAGGCTGTTTCTTTACCTGACTGTCTCTTTGCCCGGCTGTCTCTTTCCAGGGCTGTCTCTTTCCAGGACTGTCGCTTTGCCTGGCTGTCTCTTTGCTCGGCTGTCTCTTTGGCCGGCTGTCTCTTTGCCCGGCTGTCTCTTTGCCCAGCTGTCTCTTTGCCCGTCTATCTCTTTGCCCGTCTGTCTCTTTGCCCGTCTGTCTCTTTGCTCATCTGTCTCTGTCTCTATCTCTCTGTCTGTGTCTCTGTCTGTCTGTCTTTTTCTGTCTCTCACTCACATATAAGCTTCTTATACTAACAGTTTATTTTGTTCCTATAGCAACCACTGACAGTTTCTATTAATAGCCTGTATCTCCCAGCTCCATTCAGATTAATGGAGGCAGGATTTTTGGGAGTAACTGTAAAATGCGGGGTCAGTTTTTCCCGTCAAAACATAGTCTATGACGTTCCGTGAGTCACCTGGGGCGTCTGTGCAAAATTTCATGATTGTAAATGCGACGGTGCAGATTCCTTTAGCGGACATACACACACACACACACACACACACACATACACACACACACATATACACACATACATACACTGAGCTTTATATATTAGATTTTGGTTCCTAGTTGACCTAAAACAGGGAAGGTTTATTCTGATTTCATGTCAGATTGTGAAAAAAAAACATAATGCACATGTGTCTTTTTAGGTTGTGTATGTAAAATTCTGCATTCAACTGTATGTGTATGATTAAAGGCATTTCTAGGGCTAAAACAGGGTTTCCTACTTCATACCTTTACAGTACAATAAAGAAAGAAAGCAGGGCTGACTTTTCATTATTCCTAACAAAACAATTTCTCAAAACTTGCAATTTTATGTTTCCTTTAATTTTTTTCTGTGTATTGTCTTTAAACCTTCTAATTTCTTTTTAAGCATGTTACGGTATTAATGAATTTTATGAACACTACAAAATAATCTTTAGAAGGAAATTGCTTATCAGCTTAAAACAGAAGCCTGAATTAGACAAAGACTCTTAAGCTTAATTCTCAGATTCCCTAATAAAATTTGTATTAATTCATGAATAATTTTGTTTGCCATTTTAAAATAAGATAATTATCCTAATTCACCTATTGATGCGGAGAATTTAATTACATCAGGCTTAAAGAATAGATCAGTAGTAGTTAAGCAAGAGTTATTGGTATTATGGTTCTTTCCTGATAATGAGAAACTTTCTCAAATTACATTACTGACATAATTTCCTTAATACTTATAAATCTGCATCATAAATAGATTACATAATATACATTTCTTCAAAGGAAATCTGGAAAAAAAATATTGTCTAATTTCTGTGTTGTTTCTGCTGTCTCTAACAAAGGTGTGTGTAGACCTGCAAGTTGAGTGAGCATTCGCCGTTGAACATAAAGCCTCCATTTGTACGCTCCCCTTCAATATCAAATAGATCCCAGTGATATGTTATGGGTTTGAGGTAGGCATGCACAAACCTGCAAAAATTCAAATAGCTAATTTGCTGAAATTTCCCCAGGAAATTTAATACACATTTAATTTGTTCTATCCTAGTCATATGTAACTTTCAAAATCTGTAGTCTCTTTAGACCCCAGACCAAAATAAGCATAAGTAAAAATCAAGTTAAACTCACCTGATCCTCACCTGCCCTATTACACAGCCTGGCTCTTGGTTTGTCTTCATTAAGCCATCTTCTGTGTCTTCCAGCATCTGCCATCTTAGAATAATAGAATCACAGACTCATAGAATGGTAAATTTGGAAGGCACCTCAGGGGCCGTGGGCAAGGGCAAGTGTGTACATGTCGCAGGACGTGTACAGGAGAGGAGCCATCTGGTAGAAAACCTTGAAGGACTACGGTGTCGGAAGAGTTACGGGACCAGTGCGAGAAACTTACCGCAGCCGGACTGTGTGTGACCCCTGAGTGCAGTGGTGTGGATACCAAACTGAGTAGAAGATATCCCCAATGCCGGAGAAACCCAACCTAAGGGTTGAAAGGGAGACCAGGTCCGCGACGGAGGAGTAGTTTCTTGCGCCGGTTGGAGAAGTGCATACAAACGTTGATACTGTAACTCAAACCCTAGGAGTTGAATTGATTCCCCTTCAGCAGTACCGTGAGTCAATACGGTTGTGCGCACCTTGTTGGATATCGCAGGATGTGTACAGGAGATGAGCCATCTGGTGGAAAGGTTTGGAGGACTATGGTGTTGGAAGAGTTACAGCACTGGTGCGAGAACCTTGCCGCAGCCAGACTGTGAGTAACCCCAGAGTGCAGTGGTGTGAATACCGAACTGAGTAGAAGATATCCCCAAGGCCGGTGAAGCCCAACCTAGGAGTCAGAAGGGAGACCAGGCCTGCGATGGAGGAGTAGTCCCTAGCCTCGCTTGAAGAAGTACGTACCAATGTTGACACTGTAACTGAAACCCTAGGAGTTATACTTATTCCCCTTCAGTGGTACCATGAGTCAATACGATTGTGCACACTTTGTAGGGTGCAGCATAGGCCTGATCAGTCAGAGCTCAGCATTCGTGTGGCCCTATTAGTGGAGGCCAGTTAGGTTGTAGCGTATAATTCAATTGCCTTGTTTGCTGTACTTATAGTCTTTTATCTATGATAGTTGGGCATGCATGCAGTTTGCCTGCCCCAGTTAGTAGCCTAAGCTTGGAATAGCTTACTATTCTAAGTAATATTCCCCTAACTCCATGTACCATGTGTCCTGCCTGTAAATAAAGCAAATCCTTGTTTTCTGCGACCTCATCTTGCGTTTCATAGTTGTAGTCTGCAGCGCGTTGGTCCGCTGGCCATCGCTACATACGATAATCACAACATCCCATTATAAATGACCTAAAGTTATAGTTTCAAAAACGTATGTATTTCTGTGGAATTGGCTTCTGCAAATATGACATGCTTCTCGAAAACCATTCCAGCAAAAATTGCAAAAGCCAAAAAGTGTTCCCTTCCTTCTGAGTCACACTGCTCACCCAGACAGTTGTTTATGACCACAATAATGGTATTGGTTCAACTGGGAGAAACTGCATACAGAATTGCAGGTTACTTTTTCTCACATTATTGTTATATAAGAATATATTTTTATTTTACGACTCAATATTAGATTTCATACCAGATATATTATATGAAAATCTATGGATATAGGTGCAGTTTCTTTTTAGGTGTGCTTCCTTTGTTTCGATACCGCAAGGCCTCTGCAAACTCAAATGGTGAAAATCAACAGCCTGCTTCTTTATTGTTGAGGATCATTTTCAGTTAAAAGGGTCCACGACATGGAAAACCCCATTATAAATAAATTAGTCACTTTTGTAAAATAAAAAAACATATGTTCACTTCTTGAATTATACACATATGTGCATTGAAAATCGAGAAAATTAAGAGCCATTCACCACAAATATATATTCTTTAGTTAATTGTTCCAAAGAAGTGTAAGGGTGGAAAGTAGAGCCACAAAACCTGGGAAACCGCTGTTTCGCCATTGATAATGCTTCATCTGGACCTGATGTAACACCTCTTTGTTCTAAATTTACTAATAAAGCTAATATTGCATATCTAATTATATGATACACTTTAGATAGACATCATAGAGAAATCATGACAAATATAATTACAATTTATATTAAAATAGACTCAAGTATATGCTATTAAGGTAAGGAACTTTGTTCATTAAGATGACTTAACCCCAACCGACGCAAAGCGTCTATCTTTTTGATCAACTGGACTTCTTTTTACAGTAATCTTTTATGTCAATTCCTCCAATTTTGTGCTATTGCTGTAAATATATACACATAAAACTCATGTGTCACGGATTACTATCTTGATCCCCTTCTCCCCCACCTCGAGCCCCCGCATGTGTTGAATGAGTTAGGAAGAACTTTTTCAGATTGTATTAAATGAACATATTAACCGAAACATTTCTAATGTGGGCACACTGACTCACTGATGTAAAATTGTTTACAATCACAAATTATAGGACATACTGAATTGTGGGAGGGGGCCCGCCGATGCCAGTGCATATTTCAGCTTTATGTGCATCCAAGGACTCACATTCAGCTGAATTACATTGCAGTACAGTGACTCGCTGGGTCTCTACACAACAATACATGTCGACGGCCAATCAGAGGATGGCAACTGACATCAGTATGCCAGTCACTGGCTTCACATGGCAGTGATGTCCTGTTTTGCCCTCTGCAGGCCCACCAATGTCAACTGTTCGTCTGTGCAGAAAAGGATGCCACCTGACTAGGGAGCAGGAGAAGTTGAGAGGAATGTTTTTTGTTTTTTTATGCATTAGAGAACAGTGGCAGAATGGGGAGCATATATATCAGGAAGGAGCCAAGAATAAGGAGATATACAGTTAGGTCCAGAAATATTTGGACAGTGACACAATTTTCGCGAGTTGGGCTCTGCATGCCACCACATTGGATTTGAAATGAAACCTCTACAACAGAATTCAAGTGCAGATTGTAACGTTGAATTTGAAGGTTTGAACAAAAATATCTGATAGAAATTGTAGGAATTGTACACATTTCTTTACAAACACTCCACATTTTAGGAGGTCAAAAGTAATTGGACAAATAAACCAAACCCAAACAAAATATTTTTATTTTCAATATTTTGTTGCGAATCCTTTGGAGGCAATCACTGCCTTAAGTCTGGAACCCATGGACATCACCAAACGCTGGGTTTCCTACTTCTTAATGCTTTGCCAGGCCTTTACAGCCGCAGCCTTCAGGTCTTGCTTGTTTGTGGGTCTTTCCATCTTAAGTCTGGATTTGAGCAAGTGAAATGCATGCTCAATTGGGTTAAGATCTGGTGATTGACTTGGCCATTGCAGAATGTTCCACTTTTTTGCACTCATGAACTCCTGGGTAGCTTTGGCTGTATGCTTGGGGTCATTGTCCATCTGTACTATGAAGCGCCGTCCGATCAACTTTGCGGCATTTGGCTGAATCTTGGCTGAAAGTATATCCCGGTACACTTCAGAATTCATCCGGCTACTCTTGTCTGCTGTTATGTCATCAATAAACACAAGTGACCCAGTGCCATTGAAAGCCATACATGCCCATGCCATCACGTTGTCTCCACCATGTTTTACAGAGGATGTGGTGTGCCTTGGATCATGTGCCGTTCCCTTTCTTCTTTAAACTTTTTTCTTCCCATCATTCTGGTACAGGCTGATCTTGGTCTCATCTGTCCATAGAATACTTTTCCAGAACTGAGCTGGCTTCATGAGGTGTTTTTCAGCAAATTTAACTCTGGCCTGTCTATTTTTGGAATTGATGAATGGTTTGCATCTAGATGTGAACCCTTTGTATTTACTTTCATGGAGTCTTCTCTTTACTGTTGACTTAGAGACAGATACACCTACTTCACTGAGAGTGTTCTGGACTTCAGTTGATGTTGTGAACGGGTTCTTCTTCACCAAAGAAAGTATGCGGCGATCATCCACCATACAGTATATAAAAGCAAGAGGTCCATGATGGTGGACATATACAGAGGGTAAAATTAGTATTTGATATTTTGCAAATTTTCCCACCTACAAAGAATGGAGAGGTCTGTAATTTCTATTGTAGTTATACTTCAATTGTAACAGACAGAATAAAAAAATCCATTAAACCACATTCTATAATATTTAAATAATTAATTAGCATTTTATTGCATTAAGTATTTGATACGAGAGAAAAAAAACAAAGTACAGAAACCTTTGTTTGTAATTACAGAGGTCAGATGCTTCCTGTAGTTCTTGACCACACTCTTTGCACACTCACGGGCAGGGATTTTGGCCCATTCCTCCATAGAGATCTTTCCAGCTCTTTCAGATTTTGAGGCTGTCACTGGGTAATATTGAGTTTCAGCTCCCTCCAAAGACTTTCTATTGTGGTCAGGTCTTCAGACTGGCTAGGCCACTCCTGGACCTTGAAATGCTTCTTTCAGAGCCACTCCTTATTTGGCCCTGGCTTTGTTTGGGTCATTATCATACTGGAAGATCCAGCCATGATCCATCTTCAATGCTATTACTGAGGGAAGGAGGTTGTTGGCCAAAATCTCCCAATACATGAGCCCATCTATCCTCCTATTTTACTTTTTTCCCACAAAAATGTTACCTTTGCCACAAAATTTATATTTTCACAAGGGTAACAAGAAAAAAATGCACCATAAAGTTTTGTAGTGCAATTTCGTCCGAATACGCTGATACCCCATATGTGGTCAAAGTCTACTGTTTGGGAGAATGGTAGGGCTCAGAAGGAAAAGAGTGCCATTTGAATTTTAGAATGCAAAATTGCATAGATAGCGGATGCCATGTTGTGTTTGGAGAGCCTCTGATCTGACTAAACAGTGGCAACACCCCACAAGTTACTCTATTTTGGAAACTAGACCACCCATTATCCAGATATTTCATGAGCACGTTGAACTCTCAGGTGCTTCGCAGAATTTCATAATGTTGTGGCAGGAAAATTTAAAAAATACATTTTTACCACAAATATGTTTCTTTAACCGCCAAATCTTTTATTTTTACAAAGGTAACAGGTAAAGAGTATGCCGATTTTCCATGTGTAGTGGAATTTAATGTTTGGGTGAAAGTCAGGGCTTGGAAGGAAAGGAGCACCATTTGAAATTTAGAGCGCAAAATTGTCTGGAATTAATAGTGGACGACATGTCATATTTGAAGAACCCCTGAGGTGCCTAAACAGTGGAGCTCCCCCACAAGTGAACCTATTTTGGAAGCTAGACCCCTCAAGGAATTTATCTAGATGTTTGGTGAGCACTTTGAACTTTCAGGTGCTTCAAATAATTTCATAGCGTTACATAGTTACATAGTTACATACAGTTAGGTCCAGAAATATTTGGACAGTGACACAAGTTTTGTTATTTTAGCTGTTTAGAAAAACATGTTCAGAAATACAATTATATATATAATATGGGCTGAAAGTGCACACTCCCAGCTGCAATATGAGAGTTTTCACATCCAAATCGGAGAAAGGGTTTAGGAATCATAGCTCTGTAATGCATAGCCTCCTCTTTTTCAAGGGACCAAAAGTAATTAGACAAGGGACTCTAAGGGCTGCAATTAACTCTGAAGGCGTCTCCCTCGTTAACCTGTAATCAATGAAGTAGTTAAAAGGTCTGGGGTTGATTACAGGTGTGTGGTTTTGCATTTGGAAGCTGTTGCTGTGACCAGACAACATGCGGTCTAAGGAACTCTCAATTGAGGTGAAGCAGAACATCCTGAGGCTGAAAAAAAAGAAAAAATCCATCAGAGAGATAGCAGACATGCTTGGAGTAGCAAAATCAACAGTCGGGTACATTCTGAGAGAAAAAAGGAATTGACTGGTGAGCTTGGGAACTCAAAAAGGCCTGGGCGTCCACGGATGACAACAGTGGTGGATGATCGCCGCATACTTTCTTTGGTGAAGAAAAACCCGTTCACAACATCAACTGAAGTCCAGAACACTCTCAGTGAAGTAGGTGTATCTGTCTCTAAGTCAACAGTAAAGAGAAGACTCCATGAAAGTAAATACAAAGGGTTCACATCTAGATGCAAACCATTCATCAATTCCAAAAATAGACAGGCCAGAGTTAAATTTGCTGAAAAACACCTCATGAAGCCAGCTCAGTTCTGGAAAAGTATTCTATGGACAGATGAGACCAAGATCAACCTGTACCAGAATGATGGGAAGAAAAAAGTATGGAGAAGAAAGGGAACGGCACATGATCCAAGGCACACCACATCCTCTGTAAAACATGGTGGAGGCAACATGATGGCATGGGCATGCATGGCTTTCATTGGCACTGGGTCACTTGTGTTTATTGATGACATAACAGCAGACAAGAGTAGCCGGATGAATTCTGAAGTGTACCGGGATATACTTTCAGCCCAGATTCAGCCAAATGCCGCAAAGTTGATCGGACGGCGCTTCATAGTACAGATGGACAATGACCCCAAGCATACAGCCAAAGCTACCCAGGAGTTCATGAGTGCAAAAAAGTGGAACATTCTGCAATGGCCAAGTCAATCACCAGATCTTAACCCAATTGAGCATGCATTTCACTTGCTCAAATCCAGACTTAAGACGGAAAGACCCACAAACAAGCAAGACCTGAAGGCTGCCGCTGTAAAGGCCTGGCAAAGCATTAAGAAGGAGGAAACCCAGCGTTTGGTGATGTCCATGGGTTCCAGACTTAAGGCAGTGATTGCCTCCAAAGGATTCGCAACAAAATATTGAAAATAAAAATATTTTTTTTGGGTTTGGTTTATTTGTCCAATTACTTTTGACCTCCTAAAATGTGGAGTGTTTGTAAAGAAATGTGTACAATTCCTACAATTTCTATCAGATATTTTTGTTCAAACCTTCAAATTAAACGTTACAATCTGAACTTGAATTCTGTTGTAGAGGTTTCATTTCAAATCCAATGTGGTGGCATGCAGAGCCCAACTCGCGAAAATTGTGTCACTGTCCAAATATTTCTGGACCTAACTGTAGGTTGAAAAAAGGCTAGGTCCATCTAGTTCAACCTTCCTCCACCAATTCTACATTTTGTCCCTAAGTCACTTATAACCAACAATGTTGTGTGTACTGAGGAAATCATCCAGCCTTTTTTTAAAAGCTGTTATAGTGTCTGCCACTAACACCTCTTGTGGTAGGGCATTCCACA
This sequence comes from Anomaloglossus baeobatrachus, assembly GCF_048569485.1. Taxonomy (NCBI): domain Eukaryota; kingdom Metazoa; phylum Chordata; class Amphibia; order Anura; family Aromobatidae; genus Anomaloglossus; species Anomaloglossus baeobatrachus. The sequence goes on along the minus strand of NC_134356.1, from coordinate 87,128,767 downwards.
GTCTGACTGCTCTAACTGTAAAGAACCCTTTCCTATTTAGCTGCCGGAATCACTTTTCTTTCATTTTCAATGTATGCCCCCTGGTCTTAGTACTGTCTTTGGAAGAAATAAGTCATGAGCCAATCCTTTATATTGACCACACATGTATTTATACATATAAATGAGATCTCCTCTGAGACGTCTTTTTTCTAAGCTAAACATATCTAACTTTTTCAATCTGTCATCATATGTGAGGCCTTCCATTCCTTGTAGTAGTCTAGTTAGCCGCCTCTGAACTGATTCTAACTTCTGTATGTCCTTCTTAAAATGTGGAGCCCAAAACTGGATCCCATATTCCAGATGTGGCCTTACAAGTGTTTTATAGAGGGGTAACAATACGTTGGGATCACGGAATCTAATCTATCTTTTTATACACCTTAGAATCTTGTTTGCTTTAGCAGCTGCTGCCTGACATTGAGTGCTGCTGCTCAGCTTATTTGTAATGAGAATACCCAAGTCCTTCTCCTGTTCTGTAGTCCCGAGTTTACTTCCATTTAATGTATACGCAGCTATAGGATTACTCCGTCCTAGGGGCATTACTTTACATTTATCAACATTAAATCTCATTTGACAAGTATCTGCCCATTCTGACATCTTATCCCGATCTTTTTGTAATATTGTACTATCAAGGTCAGTTTTTAATATCCTACATAGTTTGGTGTCATCAGCAAAGACTGACACTTTACTATCAATCCCATCCACAAGGTCATTAATAAAGAGATTAAAAAGAATTGGTCCTAGCACAGATCCCTGCGGTCCCCACTGTTGACTATAGCCCATTTAGAGAATGAACCATTTATGACTACTCTTTGTTTCCTATCTTTTAGCCAATTTCTTACCCAGTTGCATATAGTTTCCCCTAGTCCTTGCTTCTGGAGTTTTAGTATAAGGCTATTATGTGGTACAGTATCAAATGCCTTTGCAAAGTCCAAATAAATCACATCAGTTGCATTACCAATATCCAGGTTTGCACTTACCCCCTCATAGAACCCCAACAGGTTGGTTAGACATGACTTATCTTTCATGAATCCATGCTGTTTGTCAGTTATTACATTATTTTCTGCAATATATTTTTGCATGTCATCCCTTAAAATGCCCTCAAAAACTTTGCATACTACTCATGTCAGGCTTACTGGACGGTAGTTGCCTGGATCCACCCTCTTACCTTTCTTAAATATCGGAACCACATCAGCAATCCTCCAATCCTGAGGCACCAACCCTGTTACAAGCAAGTCTAAAAAGATGAGATACAGTGGTCTGTCGATTACGGAGCTCAATTCCTTCAATGGAATGAAGTAAATAGCCTGTGGACAGGGCATGATGACTGAATGTGATTAGCCACCAATTGCCAAAATCAGGACTGGTGGAATACAGCCCAAATTGGGGAGCACAGCAAGGTGGGGGTCAGCCACTGACCAATTCAACAAAGAATGCACCCCAATTTGGGATTTATTCCACCTGTCTAGATTTTGGTGGTTGGTGGCTGTTCATATTCAGTCATCAAGCCCTGTCCACAGGCTATTTACTTCATGCAGAATTTGCTTGGGCCAGTCCCACCCACAGCCATGATTCATTCATGGGTACGGGATTGAAAAATAGCAAATAGGTGCTGCTAAGAATAGTTCTACTATTTCATATGTGAGGCCGTATGGCACATTTTATAAAAATATTTTAGTGTAGGACTGCCCCAAAAAGATTTGCCATGACGTGGTGGGGTAGCTCAAGAAATTGCAATTTTTTTTGCCAAAAATCTCAAATTTTAATAATAAGTACAGTTTGGAATTTTTAGTGCTGTGGTACACATTTAGTGCTGGCTTTTTGTTTTTTCTTCATTGAATTGGTCGGTGGCTGACCCCCACCTTGCTATGCACCCCAATTTGGGATGTATTCCACCTGTCTAGATTTTGGCGGTTGGTGACTGTTCACATTCAGCCATTAAGCCCTGTCCACAGGCTATTTAATTCATGCAGCATTTGCTTGATCCTGTCCCACCCACAGCCATGATTCAGTCATGGGTACGGGATTGAAAAACACCAAGTAAGTGCTAACAGTTCTACTTTTTCATATGTGAGGCCGTGTGGCTCATTTTATATAAAAAATATTTTAGAGTAAGACTGCCCCAAAGAGATTTGCCGTGACGTGGCGGGATAGCTCAAGAAATTGCAATTTTTTTGCCAAAAATCTCAATTTTTTTATAATAAGTACAGTTTGCAATTTTTAGTGCTGTAGTGCATGTTTAGAGCTGGCTTTTTCTTTTTTCCTTTTCTAGGATGTATATATACGTAAGGGGTTGTGAAGGGGTTAAGGGTATTCATAATTATGACACCAAATTATTTTAGTTCTTTATTTTTCTTTTTCCATCCGAAAAGATTTCAGCTTATTCGTCAATTGAATTGTTCAAATTATAACAGTGGAATATGCTCTGAAATTCTTCTTCTTAGTATTCTTTTTTTACCTGGCAATATATTGGAATTTTAACAAGGGTGTGTAGTATGGTTTGTGCAAATGTACACTAGTATTAAAGTGGAATGAAAGATGTAGATCAGAGGTATCAAACACGCGGTCCGTGGGCCGCATGCGGCCCCTCAGGCTGCTTCGTGTGGCCTGCAGGCCCGTGCCCTTGTTCACTATCGCGGCTGGTGCAGGGGCCACCCGCAGTCATTGTCTACGCTTTATGTCAGATGATTGTTTTGCCGACGCTGCGCTCTCAGAGTCCAATGAGCTTGACTCTGTGCACGCAGCGCCGGCAAAACAATCATCTGACATAAAGCGCTGCCAGGGGCACGGGCCTGCAGACAACAAGAAGCAGAGATGAAGCAGCCGAGGGAATGCTGCACAGGTGAAAAGAATGGTGTTTTGGGTTTTTTTTCTGTGTGTATGTGAAGGACGGCACATTAACCCCTTAGCGACCTATGACGTACTGGGTACGTCATGGCTCCCTGGTACTTAAGGACCCATGATGTATCCAGTACGTCATGGTGAAATCGTGGCCTGCTGGCTGCGATCGCTTTGCAAATATCTTAGATTCAGGGAGGAGGGGACCTCTGCCTGACCTCAGGAGGGGTGGTGTCTCCTCCCCGGACCTACGGAGGCTGTGATTGGCTGACGAATGGCGCTCAGCCAATCACAGCCACTGCAATGTTTCAGCCATTGAAAATGGCTGAAACATTGAAATCAAGCCATGATCAGTGCAGCTATAGCCCTGATCATTGGCTGGAGCTGGGTGATCTCTGTTTCACCCGCCCCCAACTCTGATTGGAGAGACCGGTCATCTGACCGATCTCTTCAATCACTGGATCTGGGGCCGGAGACCACTCCCCTCGGCTTCATTCCAGCGTCTGTGGAAGCCAAGGAGAGCGATCGGTAAATTATAGCGCCACTACCCCCTATCACTGCCACCGCCACTGCCCCCCCACCCATTACTACAGGATGGGAATAAGGCTGGGGACATTACTAAAGGATTGGGACATTAGAATGGGGACATTACTATTGGATGGGGACATTACTATAGGATCGGGACGAGGTGATCACATTACTATAGGATGGGGACAAGGTGGGCACATTACTTTAGGATGGGCAAAAGGCTGGGGACATTACTATAGGATTGGCATAAGGCTGGGGATATTACTATAGGATTGGGACATTAGGATGGGGACATTACAAGGATGGGCACAATACTATTGGATGGGGACATTACTATAGGATGGGAACAAGGTGATCACATTACTATAGGATGGGGACGGGGTGATCACATTACTATAGGATGGGGATGAGGTGGGCACATTCCTATAGGATGGGTACAAGGTAGGCACATTACTATAGGATGGGGACATTACTATAGGATGGGGACAAGGTGGGAACATTACTATAGGATGGGGACAAGGTGGGAACATTAGTATAGGATGGGCACATTACTATAGAATGGGGACATTCCTATAGGACAGGACAGTACTACAGGATAGGGACATTGCTACAAGGGGACAATGATGGGGAACATTACTATAAGATAGGGACAAGGATGAACACATTACTACAGGATGGGCACATTACGATAAGATGGGGACAAGGATGGGGAACATTACTATAGGATGGGAACAAGGATGAGCACATTACTGTAGGATGGGGACTAGGATGGGGCCCAGTACTTCAAGGGGACTAGAATGGGCACATTACAACAATATGGGGAACATTACTAAAAGATGTTGGTCAAAATTTCTATATAGTGCTAATTGTAAGACTATTAGTTACAAGAAAGGAATAAAATGTAAAAAAAACTCAAAATAAGGCATAACATTTTTTTTTACCATCAATTTTTTTTTTTTATATTTAAACAAAGAATGTGCACATTTTCTATAATAAACAAGTGAAACATGTTCAAAATCAGTGATCCAAAGGGGTGTAAAAAAAAATAAAATAAATAAATTATAGAATATATATGTACCAATAAAAATGTCACTTTGTCCTGCGAAGAATGCGGTCCCCAAAATTATTTTTTTCCTCTGTGCAGCCCATACACCCAGCCGAGTTTGAGACCCCTGACGTAGATGATACAGTATGAGTCTGAGGATATGTTGAAGCATTGCTAGAATATTTATTTATTTATTTACTTATATTTAACCTCAGCGTCCAAGACAGCTGTTATTTATTACCCAAGAAGCAATCTATTGTGTTAAATTACATGTAACCTTGTGCTAAGTGAATAAAATAGAAATACAATATTTAATACAGCAAGCAGTAGCTCTTATGATAGAATAAACATGATTTCTTGACAAGTGAATATACAGATCAAAATAAAAAAAAATTAATTCAACTCGATAAAGTCATCCATCTCTGGACCATTGACGTCATTTGTTTCAGGGGCATATAAATCATTATGAAGTCACCCAGCTGCTATGTTTCAGCTACAGTGAAGATGACAAATACTTTCAATTTATCTTAACATTGATTTCAAGGTAATTAGAGTTCTTGTCTTCTAATTAATTTGTATGTAGTAATGTGCACCCAAATATAACGTTGAATTTGCAATCATTGTAAAGTACAATTTTTGCTTTAACGTTATACATTTCTAGCACATTCCAAACAAACTTTCTCTGCAAGGCTAGGACAGCTGCAAAATATGTATAGCATTAGCTGCTAAAAGGTATAATTCAATGTTAATAGCTGGCAAAGAATCACAACTATTTAGTGTGATACCATTATTCAGTATTGAGGAACCATCATTTGCTACGTCTGTAGAAATGATTCAACACAGCAGAAAATAATCTTCTTTAACCAGTGATGGCCGAGCGTGCTCGGCACTACTCAGTACTCAATCGAGTATCCTGTTACTCAGGCGCCATGCTCTAGTCCCCATCCCACACGTTTTTCACCCTTTTTTCAGCCACTAGATATGCGGGGATTACCTGCCAATCCTGTGATTGGCAACTGGCATTACTGAAATTGGCTGGACGATCGTGTCATCGGATCAATATAAGACCCAGTGACACCATGCTCAGCGCACTGTACCCAGAAATAGTGTAGGGAAAGTTTCTGCTGGAGAATGGACAGTATGTTAAAGTGTCACAGTACCTGCTGATGCAACATTAAACCGATAGACCTTTGAGGGCTAATTCAAATCTATACTATTCTCCAGTAATTGCTGCAATTTCTGTAGGGCAAGCTGCTGGAGAAAGGATAGTGTATTTATGGCATGTAGCCAGGGATTCTAGCCTTACAGACCTTGCTGCTGCTACGTAAAAAAACTATTCTATTCAATAATAAAACAGCTCTTAGCTGCATGTAGTGTAGGGCAAGCTGCAGGAGAACGGATAGTGTATTAGGGGCATGTAGGCAGGGATTCTATCCTAACAGACCTTGCTGCTGTAATGTAAAAAAAAATCTATTTTATTCTCTAATAATATCACTTTTAGCTACATTTAGTGTAGGGCAAGCTGCTGGAGAAGGGATAGTGTAATGGAGGCATGTAGGCAGGGATACCAGCCTTACTGACCTTGCTGCTGCTACATAAAATACCTATTCTATAAAAATACTACTGTTATCTGCATTTACTGTAGGGCAAGCTGCTGGAGAAGGGATACTGTATTAGAAACATGTAGGCTTGCAAACCTTGTTGCTACTAAGTAAAAATCTATTCTATAATAATACTACTCTTAGCCACATTTATTGTAGGGCAAGCTGCTGGAGAAGGGATAGTGTATTAGAGGCATGTTGTCAAAAGTGTATTGCGTCATTGATAGACTTGTGAGAGGTTTGGGGCTAGAGTCTCACTTTGCTTTGAGACTCTGGATTTTAAATTTGTCTTCCTTTCTGACGGTGCCACAAGGGTTAATGTCGGCTTCTCCCTTGAAGCTTCCTGTTAGTTTACCTCAGCCACAGCCAGTTTGTGACCACTTCCATCTCCTTTAAATAGTCACATTTCATCTCATGATGCCGTAATAGAATTGTATTGTACAAGGATGTCATTTCTCTCACCTGCCTGGTCATCCAGCGGTGGCTGCCTGGTCACTGTTCCATGCTGCTGTCTCCCAAAGCCTGTGTACACCTCACAGGCTTCCTGGGACTGCCTGAAGGGTACACACATGGCCACGTCCCCTTTTTTAAAGTAAAAGTGCACCTTGACTTAGAAGTGCCTCTCAGGTCAGCTGAGAGGTTTGAGGTATTTAAGGTACTTTCCCCTTAAGGGAAGTGCCTGGGCAATGAGTTCCCTACGTTGTTAGTTCTCAGGTCTCATTGTGCTACTGCTTTCATTATACTGAGTGCTGCTATTTTTCTATATTTCAGTGCTGTGCCAGTTTGCTGACCTGCTGCTACCATCCACGGCGGCCAGCTACAATGATAGCTGCCACTGAAAGTATCCACGCCGGTCACTGCTCCATTCATCCATCCCAGACGGATCCACGTCTGCCTGCTCTTGCTGTCTTTACTACCAGAGACTGATTGTGTCTGTGATGCCAGCTACCAGGGTACCACAGATCCCCTGGGGCTGCCCTCTGCCGGTTGCTTACCAACATGTGTACCTGCTGCCACAAAGACTTGGCGGCCGATCCAGTTTGCTCCCCCAGACAAATGAACTGTATTTTTGGTCCAGTGGACCCACTAATAGAATGCTCGCCCCATAAGCATAACACAGATATTCTCCAGATCTTTTAGGTTTCGGGGCTGTTGCTGGGCAACATTGAGTTTCACCTCCCTCCAAAGGTTTTCTATTGGGTTCAGGTTTTGAGACTGGCTAGGCCACTCCGGGACCTTGAAATGCTTCTTACCGGGCCATTCCTTAGTTGACCTGACTGTGTGTTTTTGGGTAATTGTCATGCTAGATGACCCAACCATGACCCATCTGCAATGCTCTGACTGAGGGAAGGAAGTTGTTAGACAAAATCTCATGATACAAGACCCCATCCATCCTCCATTCAATATGGTGCTGTCGTCCTGTCTCCTTTACAGAAAAGCATACCAAAAGTATGGTGTTTCCACCTCCATGCTTCACATTTGAGACTGTGTTCATGGAGTTGCACTCACCCTACGTCTTCCTCCAAACATGGCGAGTGAACTTGATACCAAAAAGTTCTATTTTCTTCTCCTCTGACCACATGACCTTCTCTAAGGCCCCTACTGGATCATCCAGATGATAATTTGTGACCTTCAAATGGGTCTGGACAGGGAGATCCTGCATGATCTCCAGAACTTTAATCTATGACAACATAATGTGTTACTAATGGTAATCTTTAAAACTATGGTCCCAGCTCTCTTTAGGTCATTGACCAGGTCCTCCCATGTACTTCTGGGCTGAATCCTGACCTTTCTCAGAATCATCCTTTAGCCACTAGGCGAGATCTTGCATGGAACCACAGACCAAGTAAGATTCATAGTCATCTTGTGTTTCTTCCATTTTCTAATAATTGCATCAACAGTTGTTACCTTCTCACCAACCTGCTTGCCTATTGTCCCATAACTCATCCCAGCCTTGTGCAGGTCTACAATTTTGTTACTGATGTCCTTAGACAGCTCTTTGGTCTTGGCCATGGTGGAGAGGTTGGAGTGTGATTGAGTGTGTGGATAGGTATCTTTTATATAGGTACACCGCGTGCAGACTTATTAGGCAAGTTGTATTTTAAACAGATTTTTTTTTAATATTGATCAACAACTATGTTCTCAATCAACCCAAAAGACTCATAAATATCAAAGCTAAATAATTTTGGAAGTTGGAGTTGTTTTTTTTTAGATTTGGCTATCTTAGGAGGATATCTGTTTGTGCAGGTAACTATTACTGTGCAGAATTATTAGGCAACTTAATAAAAACCAAATATATTCCCATCTCACTTGTTTATTTTCACCAGGTAAACCAATAAAATGGCACAAAATTTAGAAATAAACATTTCTGACATGCAAAAACAAAACCCCAAAAAATTAGTGACCTATATAGCCACCTTTCCTTATGATGACACTCAGCCTACCATCCATAGATTCTGTCAGTTGTTTGATCTGTTTACGATCAACATTGCGTGCAGCAGCCACCACAGCCTCCAGACACTGCTCCGAGAGGTGTACTGTTTTCCCTCTCTTTAGATCTTACATTTTATGAGGGTCCACAGGTTCTCTATGGGGTTCAGATTAGGTGAACAAGGGGGCTATGTTATTATTTTTTCATATTTTAGACCTTTACTGGCCAGCCACGCTGTGGAGTAGTTGGATGCATGTGATGGAGCATTGTCCTGCATGAAAATCATGTTTCTTTTTTAAAGATACCGACTTCTTCCTGTACCACTGCTTGAAGAAGTTGTCTTCCAGAAACTGGCAGTAGATCTGGGAGTTGAGCTTCACTCCATCCTCAACCGAAAAGGTCCCACAAGTTCATCTTTGATGATACCAGCCCATACCAGTGGCTCTCAAGCCTATACAGCTTGGAGTAGGACAACATGTATAAAAATTATCATGTGATCAAAATACTCATTTGCCTAATAACTCTGCACACAGTGTAATGAGTTCAAACAGGTGCAATTAATATAGGTAATGAGTGCACAGTAGAAGGGTTTCTTGAAGAAAAATTAACAGGTCTGTGACAGCCAGAAATAGTTATTTCATGCGATAAAATGCAAATTAATTATTTAAAAATCATATAATGTAATTTTCTGGATTTTTTTTATTCTATCACCGTTGATGTGTACCTATAATAAACATTACAGACCTCTCCATTCTTTATAGGTGGGAAAACTTGCGAAATCTGTAGTGTATGAAATACTTATTTTCCCTAGTGTATATACAATATGAAACACACTTAAACATAAAACACCATCCAGCTCATAAAATACTAAAAGCAAATAAAATTTTACCCTACGGTCTTGCCATTCATAACAAACCTATCTATCTTTGCAAAAGTCTTGCTATATACGTACACGTGCATCTCAATAAATTTTAATATCGTCAAAAAGTTAATTTTTTTCAGTAATTCAATACAAAAAATACACATTATATAGAGTTATTACAGAGTGAACTATTTCAAGTGTTTATTTCTGTTAATGTTGATGATTATGGGTTACAGCCAATGAAAACCAAAAAGTCATTGTCTCAGAAAATTAGAATATTATATAAGACCAACTGAAAAAATAATTTCAAGCTCAGAAATGTTGGCGCCTACTGAAACGTCTGTACAAAAAAATGCCTCAATACTTGGTTGTGCCTCCTTTGGCATGCGGTGTGGCATGGAGGCGATCAGCCTGTGGCACTGCTGAGGTGTTATGGAAGCCCAGGTTGCTTTGATAGCAGCCTTCAGCTCATCTGCATTGTTGGGTCTAGTGTCTCTCATCTTCCAGATCAGGCGAGTTTACTGGCCAATAAAGCATAGTGATACGGTGGTTAGTAAACCAGGTATTGGTACTTTTGGCAGTGTGGACAGGTGCCACGTTCTGCTAAAAAATGAAATTTTTATCTCCAAAAAGCTTGTCGGCAGAGGGAAGCACGAAGTGCTCTAAAATGTATTTGTAGACGGCTGTGCTGACTTTGGTATTGATAAAACACAGTGGACCTACACCAGCAGATGACATGGCTCCCCAAACCAACACTGATTGTGGAAACTTTACACTAGACTTGGATTATGGCCTCTCCACTCTTCCTCCAGACTCTGGGACCTTGATTTCCAAATGAAATGCAGAATTTACTTTCATCCGAAAACAACACAATGGACCAATGAATAACAGTCCAGTACTTTTTTACTTGGCCCAGGTAAGACACTTCTGGAGTTGTCTATTGGTCATGAGTGGCTTAACACAAGGAATGTAACAGTTGTAGCCCATGTCCTGGATACGTCCGTGTGTGGTGGCTCTTGAAGCACTGACTCCAGCAGCAGTCCACTCCTTGTGAATCTCCCCTAAATTTTTGATTGGCCTTTTCTTAACAATCCTATCAAGGCTGCGGTTATCCCGGTTGCTTTTGCACCTTTTTCTACCACATTTTTTTCCTTCCACTCAACTTACCATTAATATGCTTGGATACAGCACTCTGTCAACAGTCAGCTTCTTTAGCAATGACTTTGTGTGGCTTACCCTCCTTGTGGAGTGTGTCAATAACTGCCTTCTGGACATCTATCAAGTCAGCAGTTTTTCCCATGATTGTGTAGCCTACTGAACCAGACTAAAGGACTATTTTAAACACGTAGGAAACCTTTGCAGGTCTTTTGTGGTAATTATTCAAATTTTCTGTGATGACTTTTGGGTTTTCATTAGCTGTAAGCCATAATCATCAACATTAAAGGCTGCTTTACGTGCAGCAACATTGCTAGCGATGTCGCTCGTGAAACCACCCGCCCCTGTCGTTTGTGCGTCACGGGCAAATCATTGCCCGTGACGGACAAACTCGCTAGTACCCGTCACACATACTTACCTTCCTAACGATGTCGCTGTGGCCGGTGAACAGCCTCTTTTATAAGGGCGATGTCACATGGCAGGCATCCAATTGAAGCGGAGGGGCAGAGAGCAACCGCAGGAAAGTCACGCCCACCTCATTGCCGGAGGACGTAGGTACGGTGTTGTTCGTCGTTCCTGGGGTGTCACACGTAGCAATGTGTGATGCCTCAGGAACGACGAACAACCTGGGTCCAGAACAAGGAGCAATATTTGGGAAATGGACGATGTGTCAACAATCAACGATTTGGTGAGTATTTTACTTCATTAGCGGTCGCTCTTATGTGTTACACGCAACGAAGTCGCTAACGAGGCCGGATGTGCGTCACAAATTCCGTGACCCCAACGACATCTCGTTAGCGATGTTGTTGCGTGTAAAGCCCCTTTAACAGAAATAAACACTTGAAATAGATTCCTCTGTTTGTAATGACTATATATGTGTTTCCCTGTTTGTATTGAATTATGGGAATAAATTGACTTTTGGATGATATTCTAATCTATTGAGAGGCACACATATATATATATATATATATATATATATATATATATATAGCTAGATAGATAGATTAAAAATTACTATGTACAATAAATTATTTACAGCAATACTAGTCTTACTAAAACTATACACAAACTATAAACATAATATTACATTTACAAGAATAATTTTAAGCAAACTCATATGGATATAAGCTGGAAAGGTTAAGCCTTCATTTTTGTGACTTTCTTCTGTTCCTAGAGAACATTTTGCATTTTTTTATTGACAATGCTGACACCTAGTGGCAGTTTTGAAATATTACTGTTCATCCTTAGTAAAGACTCCTTTTTCCCACAAATGTTATGTACTGTAGGTCATAAGCAGCTACAGAAATTGTAACCATTATGGTTGGGACCATTTTTACTTTTTACTGCACATATTTTATTTTCAAACTTTTCCCAAAACAATAATATTTACCCAGAAACAATATAGAAAAGTAACATTCAGGGGCAAGAACAACGTCAGAAAGAGGAACATTGGGTTTTCCAGGGAAGGTAATTTTCAGAACCAACCTTTCAACTATACAATGCCAATGTATTATCATTCAAGGGGTTTTCAGACGAGGACTAATATTAGTCAGGTACTGAATCTTAAGATATTGCTATAATGTCAGGATTGAGCTTTACTTGCTAGTTTGATGAGTCGTCATGTGATCACTTACATGCGACATGCTGACAAGCTAATCTTCCTGCTTCTCTAGATGCTAATGTTAGATGCATTAAGAGTAGAAAGCAGGGGGACGTGGCTTGAGCTTGATGGCAGGCAGACGTGCTCTGTGAAAGCTCTTGCAAGCTGAGGCGGCAAACAACAAACCAGAACCCACCTGGCACACTTTATCATGCCGGGGAAGAGAGGCACAGCGCCACTGTCTGGACCACCGGCCCTGAGAAGCAACAGTGCAGCAGTGGACCGCCTGTTCAAGGGAGGGAAGCTCTCTTCGGTCCCCAGGCCGGCTCCAGTAATGGCGCCTGTGTCCACGAAGCAGTAACAGCAGCCGTCAGTGTCGCGGGCGGAAGAGGGGAAGCTGCGCTCTCCCACTGCTCGGGTCCGGCCGCTGCTGCTGCTGCGGCTGCCGCTGCTGCTCGTTGGTGGCTCGAGCGGTGGTCCGGATCCCGGGGACTCGAGCGGCGCTCCTCGCCCGTGAGTGAAAAGGGGTTGGGATTGATTGGATGGTGGGGATTTGATTATTGTCCGTGACGCCACCCACGGTAGTGGTGATATTGGTAGACTCCGATAGGCCACTCCTGCAGACGGTCACCACCATCTGCCAACTTTGCTGATCCGTCTGGACCACACACCCGGACCAACTTTTGTCGGCTCACTTGCCACTTTCCTTCCTTCCACTTTCACTTCCCTAGCTAGACTCACTGCTTTTCCCGCCTCCAGGACTGTGAACTCCTCGGTGAGCGGGGACAACCACCTGGCCCACCCCCTGGTGTGAACATCAGCCCCTGGAGGAAGGCAACAAGGGTTTTGTGTCTGACTTCGGTGTGCCTGACCGGGAGTGTGGGGTGTGTGGGTGTTGTGCTCTGTGGCCCCTGGCTTGTCCAGGGCGCCACATTCCCCCTTAGTTAAATGCAGACCGTCCGCATAGAAAACGGTAACACATAACAATTATAATAACATCTTCCCACATCGGGAGGTACTCTTACTTAAAACGTTGCGTAACGGTTACGGCTTCCGCTCTCTCCCACCCAAGCAACCTGGCCCTGATGCTGCCCCTAAGCAAACAGGCAGCACCCCTTGACCCCAGTCCAGCACAAGTTGCCCGAGCGGGTTCTGTCCTTTTCAGTGGACCCATGTCCATGGGGAACCCCTGAAACCCCCAGAGGATCGCCACCGGTTCCGGTGGTGGCTGGGCCCCAGCCTGCTCCACTGCGGGCCCTTCCTCCAATCTGCCTCTCCGGAGGCGGTAACGGTAGAAGCCACAACATTTTTATTTACAAGCCACTAGTTTGTGTTTGCCCTGCTAGTTCTCGGGCCTGTTCATAAGGAGTTCCTTATGCATAACTTGTGAAGGGGGTCCCAACGGGGACCAGTTGCCAGCAACGACCGGTTCCAAGCAGGCTGACAATCAGGTGAATCTTCGGTTAATCATTCTTATCATTCATTTAGACGGTACTTTTAACACTGGTGGTGGTCCCAACGGGGACAACTTGCAACGGGACTCTGCTGACTTTGGAGCGGCTACCACCGCAGGGGGTCGGCCCACTCGGGGACCGGTCAGTACATCGGGTTCTCCTTCCACAGGCAGTTCAGTCCAGAACCACTGACGGCCGTTAAGAACGATGGCAGGGCAGTGTGGTTGGAACCCCCTCCTCCATCAGCGACATTCTCTCTGGACCTCCAGCTGTGGTGCCGGCCCACGGCTCCCATGCAATAAGGGCTGGTTCTGGGGTTTGGGTGGACTGGTCGCGACGCGGCACGGCTGCAGCGGCCCCTTGCTCACGGGCCCCCACTACGGCAACCATCCTGCGCATCTCCGCCTTCCAGTCCAGCAGCTGCTGCAGGCTCTGCACCCTCACCTTCAAGCAGAACCGGCCCAGCTCCCATTCCAGCCACGCAGCGGTCCCGGCGGGGAGCTCACCTGGGCCGCAGTCTTCAAAGGCTACTCCTCCTCGGTTCCCCCAGAGCTTGGACGCTCCGGTAGCAGGTACTCCCGCGCTCCAATTCGAGGATGCCGCCATCTCGCCATCCGTGTCCCCCTTAGTCTCTTTTCGGCTCCTCCTCTACAGGGGCGGGGTTTTGGCCTTCGCTCCTCTACAACTCGAGGAGATGCTCAAGCGGGAACTCTTCGCGTCCAAGATGGCGGCTTCTCCAAATTTTCGGTCGGACACCTCCGGTGTTCACACAAGGCGCACTTCCACCAGCCGGTAGAACAGTAGGATCCTGTTCATGATGCCAAGTTGTCGCGGGCGGAGGAGGGGACGCTGCGCTCTCCCACTGCTCGGGTCCGGCTGCCGCTGCTGCTGCGGCTGCTGCTGCTCGGTGGTGGCTCGAGCGGTGGGCCGGATCCCGGGGACTCGAGCGGCGCTCCTCACCCGTGAGTGAAAAGGGGATTTTGATTGTGGGGGTTTTGATTATTGTCCGTGACGCCACCCACGGTTGTGGTGATATTGGTTACACCACCGCTGCTCTAGACGAGGATCACGGGAGCGGTGACAGGGAGCAGCTTTGTTGTTAGTTCTCCCCTCCGTGTGTAGGGGGTTGGTTGTCCCGGGGCCCGGTGATGGGGGTAGGGATGGATTGCAGGCGGGCTACGGGGCCTGGTGAGGTGCAGGGTCGCAGGGGCAGCGCTGTGCCGCACGGCACGGTGCTACTCACTCAGCCAATGATGAGGACACAGTTCTCGGTAAAACACACGGCTGGATGGACGGGTCCCACAGGCGGCTGCGGTGTTGTTTCTCCCGGCAGGTTGGTGGTGACTGCCTTTCGCTGCACCTAATAACGGTAGATGGTTCCAATGGGTTCCCACCGGTAACCCACTCCCCAGCTTGGATATGGGCTGGAGGAGCCCCTTTTGCCCGCAGGCTCTGGCCCTGAGAAACGGTTGCCTTGGTGGTGGCGGTGTCTCCCTCTCTTGGTTGGACTGTTGCCTTCTGTCGGGACTTGGCTGTTGGGAAACCCAGGAGGTTCCCTTCACTAACGAATTCGGCAAATTCACGGCGACTCCTAGCCTTGCCGGGGTCCGTAAGCCCCTGCCAGATGGTGCTGGCTTCTCCTTGCGTACCGGTCTGGTACCGCCGGGCCACCGCCCGTCCACGGTCCTTACGGTAGACTCCGATAGGCCACTCCTGCAGACGGTCACCACCGTCTGCCAACCTTGCTGATCCGTCTGGGCCACACACCCGGACCAACTTTTGTCTCTTCACTTGCCACTTTCCTTCCTTCCACTTTCACTTCCCTAGCTAGACTCACTGCTTTTCCTGCCTCCAGGACTGTGAACTCCTCGGTGGGCAGGGCCAACCGCCTGGCCCACCCCCTGGTGTGAACATCAGCCCCTGGAGGAAGGCAACAAGGGTTTTGTGTCTGACTTCGGTGTGCCTGACCGGGAGTGTGGGGTGTGTGGGTGTTGTGCTCTGTTGCCCCTGGCTTGTCCAGGGCGCCACATCAGCGGTGGCAGCGGGGCAGAAGTGGCGGAGGCAAGGCACAGCATGCAGGTACAGGGCGGTACCGTCAGTGATCAGCGGGGACCGGGACCGCTTGCATTGCAGAGACCAGCAGTGCAGGAGTCTGCAGGGGGGGAGGCTGCTGCACTGAATAGTCAGGAGGAGGGGGGCGGTGGAGTGCAGGCCCCACAGCAGAACGTGACAAGCCAGGCTGATGAAGATAACAGGAATCTGGGCACTATTGGAGACACTCAGGGGGGCAATGAGAGCAGGGCCTCCCAGGCATGGCAGGGGATATCAGGCTCCCCTGTAAGTAAATCCCCACACATTCAGGGGAATCAAAATGGAGGCCAGACCATACAAGGAGTTAACCCAAGAGGCTCCACTGTGGACACAGAACGCATCCTGCAGCTGCTGGCAGCTCTCCCCACTAAAAATGACCTGGACATGCTAGTTACTAAAATGGAGGCGGCACATGAGAGGGCTCTGTCCATTGTGAAAGGGGACATTGATGCTCTGGATACATGCACCACTGCAGTGGAGAATGATGTGTTTACACTATTTGAAAGAGTTAACACACTGGAGCAAAATCTAGCTAAATCCAGTTCACACCTGCAAAATGTCGCCATCCTGTTAGATGATCAAGAAAACAGAGGGAGGCACAATAATATTTGCTTGAAAGGTATTCCAGAAGAGATAGTAGCTACTGCCCTCCTTAAGTCTGAACTTTCATTTTCAATAAAGTGATGGGAGCTGCAGACGACTCCACTTATGTGATCGACAGAGTCCACAGAGTCTTCCGCCAAGGGCCTGGCGACACAACGCAGCCGAGATATGTTCTGTGCAGACTGCATTACTACACAGATAAAGAAGCCATACTGAGGAAGGCATGTGTTCACGGAACCGTCTCTTACGAAGGGTCTGAAATCAAGCTTTTCCCTGATGTTTCATCTAGAACCCTGTATATGAGGCGTCAACTTCTCCCTATTCTACAAAAAATTAAAGAGAAAAGAGCATCTTACAGATGGGGACATCCATTTCACCTCATAGTACGCCACAATGGAGACCAATATCTGCTGAAGCGGCCGGAGGAGGTGGAGGGTCTCTTCCATTTTCTTGACACATTGGCGGTGGAGATCCCTAACTGGCTACTTATGGACAGACCCATTGGGTTGCCCCAAAGAAGAAGAGGAAGCGGACGTCTGTATGCGAGACCTCAGAAGAGTTCCAGGGATCCCAGGGCGGCGGGGGGATCTTTCCAGGAGGAGCCAGATTGAAGACTTGGGTCTGATTGTGGTTTTCTATTATGTGGCGGGAGGAGCGGTAAATGTGGGAGGATGGCCTCTTTTAGGCCGGATGTGATCATTATTAAGATTGGGTTAATTGTTACTTGAAATACATGTGTCTTTCTGTTCTTGGGGAGGGGGGGAGAGGTGGAGAGATTATTATCCCCCCTTTTTTCTTTTTTTTGCTCTCTTTTCTCTCTTCTTCTTCCTCCATTTTCTCTCTTCTCTTTCTCTTTCCCTTTTCTTTTCCTCCTTTCTCTCTCTCTTGGCTCCACCTTTCTCTCTCGCCCCTTTCTCCCCTTTTCTCCTCTTTCCCTGTGCTTTTCATTGTTTTTCCTCTTCCGCTTCTTTTTCCATTTTTACCCCTTTCTCTCTCCTTCTTCCCTTTCTCTTTTCCTTCTCATTTCCTTCTCTTTTCCTTCTTTTTTTTTTCTCTCTCTCTTTCCCCCTCTCCCTCTCTCTCTCCACCCCCTGAGGGGGTCTCACGTGGACCCTTCAATTGAAATGCTGGTGGATAGTCTGGTAAACAAGTTGTTCGTTTAAGAAGTGTGCCTCTCACTGCCCTGTTGTGTAACGGGGGGGTGAGACGTGGGGTTTTCAGGTTATCATAATATTGTCATCTCTGCCTCGAGCTCGTATAACTTTTGCCCTTGGTCTTCCACGCACCCCAAGGGTGGTTCTCCCGTTTGGAGAGCACCAGGTCTCTAATTTTTCTGAGAAAATGAAAAAATGAGATTTTTAGTTTATGAATTGGCCAATGCATGTAAGCCCGGAAACCAAACGGCAAGGTAAATCTCAATATTCCGGGTCCCTAACTAAAATGCCACTATCTAGGTTAAAAACATCCTTGTCTGGGCAGCTAGACTAAAAATCTAACTTGAAATGCCACTATCTGGACTAACCTCCATGTCTGGGCAGCTAGGACTCCTGGTATAAGGATTGTGAACACAGCCTGGTTTATAGGGTGGAGTGCTCAGTCAGAAAAAAACTCACTGCAAATATTTCAAAAGACTGACCTGCACATCCTACAAGTGTGTATAGGTGCCAGCTGAAAAAACCTAGCAAATACAAAATGGATACAGCCGCACACTAAATGCCATCAATGTATAAGGGAACTCTGGTACTGCATTACTGCTATATGAAAAAATGAGATTTTTAGTTTATGAATTGGCCAATGTATGTAAGCCCGGAAATCAAACGGCAAGGTAAATCTCAATATTCCGGGTCCCTAAATAAAATGCCACTATCTAGGTTAAAAACATCCTTGTCTGGGCAGCTAGACTAAAAATCTAACTTGAAATGCCACTATCTGGACTAACCTCCATGTCTGGGCAGCTAGGACTCCTGGTATAAGGATTGTGAACACAGCCTGGTTTATAGGGCGGAGTGCTCAGTCAGAAAAAAACTCACTGCAAATATTTCAAAAGACTGACCTGCACATCCTACAAGTGTGTATAGGTGCCAGCTGAAAAAACCTAGCAAATACAAAATGGATACAGCCGCACACTAAATGCCATCAATGTATAAGGGAACTCTGGTACTGCATTACCGCTATATGAAAAAATGAAAAAATGAGATTTTTAGTTTATGAATTGGCCAATGCATGTAAGCCCGGACACCAAACGGCAAGGTAAATCTCAATATTCCGGGTCCCTAACTAAAATGCCACTATCTAGGTTAAAAACATCCTTGTCTGGGCACCTAGACTAAAAATCTAACTTGAAATGCCACTATCTGGACTAACCTCCATGTCTGGGCAGCTAGGACTCCTGGTATAAGGATTGTGAACACAGCCTGGTTTATAGGGTGGAGTGCTCAGTCAGAAAAAAACTCACTGCAAATATTTCAAAAGACTGACCTGCACATCCTACAAGTGTGTATAGGTGCCAGCTGAAAAAAACTAGCAAATACAAAATGGATACAGCCGCACACTAAATGCCATCAATGTATAAGGGAACTCTGGTACTGCATTACTGCTATATGAAAAAATGAGATTTTTAGTTTATGAATTGGCCAATGTATGTAAGCCCGGAAATCAAACGGCAAGGTAAATCTCAATATTCCGGGTCCCTAAATAAAATGCCACTATCTAGGTTAAAAACATCCTTGTCTGGGCAGCTAGACTAAAAATCTAACTTGAAATGCCACTATCTGGACTAACCTCCATGTCTGGGCAGCTAGGACTCCTGGTATAAGGATTGTGAACACAGCCTGGTTTATAGGGCGGAGTGCTCAGTCAGAAAAAAACTCACTGCAAATATTTCAAAAGACTGACCTGCACATCCTACAAGTGTGTATAGGTGCCAGCTGAAAAAACCTAGCAAATACAAAATGGATACAGCCGCACACTAAATGCCATCAATGTATAAGGGAACTCTGGTACTGCATTACTGCTATATGAAAAAATGAGATTTTTAGTTTATGAATTGGCCAATGCATGTAAGCCCGGAAATCAAACGGCAAGGTAAATCTCAATATTCCGGGTCCCTAAATAAAATGCCACTATCTAGGTTAAAAACATCCTTGTCTGGGCAGCTAGACTAAAAATCTAACTTGAAATGCCACTATCTGGACTAACCTCCATGTCTGGGCAGCTAGGACTCCTGGTATAAGGATTGTGAACACAGCCTGGTTTATAGGGCGGAGTGCTCAGTCAGAAAAAAACTCACTGAAAATATTTCAAAAGACTGACCTGCACATCCTACAAGTGTGTATAGGTGCCAGCTGAAAAAACCTAGCAAATACAAAATGGATACCAGGCTGTGTTCACAATCCTTATACCAGGAGTCCTAGCTGCCCAGACATGGCAGGACTTTGGTTTCCGGGCTTACATGCATTGGCCAATTCATAAACTAAAAATCTAATTTTTTCATATAGCAGTAATGCAGTACCAGAGTTCCCTTATACATTGATGGCATTTAGTGTGCGGCTGTATCCATTTTGTATTTGCTAGGTTTTTTCAGCTGGCACCTATACACACTTGTAGGATGTGCAGGTTTGTCTTTTGAAATATTTGCAGTGAGTTTTTTTCTGACTGAGCACTCCGCCCTATAAACCAGGCTGTGTTCACAATCCTTATACCAGGAGTCCTAGCTGCCCAGACATGGAGGTTAGTCCAGATAGTGGCATTTCAAGTTAAATTTTTAGTCTAGCTGCCCAGACAAGGATGTTTTTAACCTAGATAGTGGCATTTTAGTTAGGGACCCGGAATATTGAGATTTACCTTGCCGTTTGGTTTCCGGGCTTACATGCATTGGCCAATTCATAAACTAAAAATCTCATTTTTTCATATAACAGTAATGCAGTACCAGAGTTCCCTTATACATTGATGGCATTTAGTGTGCGGCTGTATCCATTTTGTATTTGCTAGGTTTTTTCAGCTGGCACCTATACACACTTGTAGGATGTGCAGGTCAGTCTTTTGAAATATTTGCAGTGAGTTTTTTTCTGACTGAGCACTCCGCCCTATAAACCAGGCTGTGTTCACAATCCTTATACCAGGAGTCCTAGCTGCCCAGACATGGAGGTTAGTCCAGATAGTGGCATTTCAAGTTAGATGTTTAGTCTAGCTGCCCAGACAAGGATGTTTTTAACCTAGATAGTGGCATTTTAGTTAGGGACCCGGAATATTGAGATTTACCTTGCCGTTTGGTTTCCGGGCTTACATGCATTGGCCAATTCATAAACTAAAAATCTCATTTTTTCATTTTTTCATATAGCAGTAATGCAGGAGCAGAGTTCCCTTATACATTGATGGCATTTAGTGTGCGGCTGTATCCATTTTGTATTTGCTAGGTTTTTTCAGCTGGCACCTATACACACTTGTAGGATGTGCAGGTCAGTCTTTTGAAATATTTGCTCTAATTTTTCTGAGACTGTATAGTTGTATTGTGTGAAACTTACTGGCCAGTCCTTTAGGCCAGCTGGTACTGTTCATATTTCTTGTCTGCTAATACTTATTGTTCTTTTCTCTTTTTCCGCTCTTTTTCTGGTTCTTATCCCTACCTGATTCTTGATCCCCCCTCCCTTCCCATCCGTTCCTAACCCCACTTCCCCATATCCGGTCACCTTCCTGTAGGGGGCTTAACCTTATTTCTGACCCAACATTCATAAACCAGGGGTCTCGGAGGTGAAATGTGGACACTGAATGTGAAAGGTCTACATAGCCCGGGTAAGAGGTCTATCCTGGCAAATACGTTAAAAAAAACTGGGGTCCAAATTGCGTTCCTGCAAGAAACGCATCTGTGCAAACATAAACCGTTCAAAATGACATCACGCTGGTTCCCTGAGGCGTATCATAGCTTCTCACCAGACCCGAAGTCACGATGTACTAGTATTCTTGTCTCGCGCTCCATCCCTTGGGAATTCATGGAATCTCGCAGTGATGACAGTGGAAGGCTTTTGATGGTAAAGGGCAGGATTGCCACACACATTTACACGTTATTTTCTATATACCTCCCCAATGTGGCACAAATTGACACCTTAGCCGGATTTGCTGAAGCTATGGAGGATTTCCTGGAAGGGACACATCCTGGGGGGGGACTTTAATATCGCTCTAAACCCAGCTCAGGACTAGAGATGAGCGAACCGGTCGCGGTTCGGCTCGAGGTCGGTTCGCCGAACGGAAGTCCCGTTCGAGTTCGGTTCGTCGAACGTTCGACGAACCGAACTCGAACTGCATAGGAAACAATGGCAGGCAATCACAAACACATAAAAACACCTAGAAAACACCCTCAAAGGTGTCCAAAAGGTGACAAACAACTCACAACACAACACAAACACATGGGAAAGTGACAAGGACAAATTCTCATGTGAAAACAAAACAGCGTTACGAGGAAAAAGAGGATGAGACACAGATATAGGCATGGCATGCCCTTCTAAAATCATGTAAAACACCGCAAGGTGACTCCAAGCGGAGTCTCCCTTTTTTCCAAAAATTGGGCCACACAGACACCTTATCAGTGGCAGCACTTGTGCCCTAGTTGCAAACAGGATGTTTTGATTTGCATCAAGCACATTCAAAAATACGCTATTCTTAACCGTCCCCAGGATGACACCGGGGTACGTAGCAAAGTCTTTCCTGATCCCAGCTCTGTTCATCTTGGATCATTTTTAAAAAACACAGCAAGCAAGGGTTACTCCAAGCGGAGTCTCCCTGTTTTTCCAAAAATTGGGCCACACAGACACCTTATCAGTGGCAGCAGTTGTGCCCCAGTTGTACACTTCACAGCTAGATTTGCATCAAGCACATTCAAAAATACGCCATCCTTAACTGTCCCCAGGATGACACCGGGGTAGGTAGCTAAGTCTTTCCTGATCCCAGCTCTGTTCATCTTGGATCATTTTTAAAAAACACAGCAAGCAAGGGCTACTCCAAGCGGAGTCTCCCTTTTTTTCCAAAAATTGGGCCACACAGACACCTTATCAGTGGCAGCACTTGTGCCCTAGTTGCAAACAGGATGTTTTGATTTGCATCAAGCACATTCCAAATCCACAAGCATTTACTCTCCCCAGGATGACACAGGGGTAGTAAATTCCTGGTGGATCCATGACTTGTTCATTTTGATGAACGTTAGTCTGTCCACATTGTCACTGGACAGACGCGTGCGCTTATCTGTCAGCACACACCCAGCAGCACTGAACACACGTTCAGAGACAACGCTGGCAGCTGGACACGACAAAATCTCCAAGGCGTAACTGGAGAGCTCTGGCCATTTTTCTAGATTTGAAGCCCAAAAGGAGCAAGGCTCCATTTGCAAAGTCATGGCATCGATGTTCATTTGGAGATACTCCTGTATCATCCTCTCCAGCCGTTGACTATGTGTCAGACTTGTTGTCTCTGGTGGCCTTGCAAAGGAGGGTCTAAAAAAATTATGAAAAGATTCCATAAAATTGCTGTTACCAGCACCAGATACAGTCCTACTGGTACGGGTAGACTGTTGAAGATGACGAGACCGTCCCATGTTTGTCAAGTTACAACTGGGAGAATCACTCCCTGCACCTGCACGGTTGTTTGGTGGAAAAGCCGAGCTAAGATCGAGTAACAGCTTCTGCTGATACTCCAGCATACGTGTGTCCCTTTCTATGGCTGGAATTATGTCACAAAATTTGGACTTGTACCGGGGATCTAATAGTGTGGCAATCCAGTAGTCATCATCACTTCTAATTTTGACAATACGAGGGTCATGTTGGAGGTAGTGCAACAAGAAGGCACTCATGTGTCTTGCGCAGCCATGCGGACCAAGTCCACGCTGTGTTTGTGGCATAGAGGTGCTACCCGTTCTTTCTTCCTCTGACATCTCCCCCCAACCTCTTTCAACTGAAATTTGACCAAGGTCTCCCTCATCTGCTGAGTCTTCCATGTCCATGGACAGTTCGTCCTCCACTTCTTCATGTTCTCCTGCACCTTCCTCAACATTTCGCCTGCTACTATGCGCCCTTGTTGATACCTGTCCCCCATGGTCCTATGCCTGCTGCGTTGGTGATGATGAACGTCTGGACCTTGGTGATGTTGTTGTCCCTTGCGCATATGAATCCTCCTGTAGTTCCTCCCCTTCCTGTTGTCTCACCCCCTGACTCCGAATAGTGTTTAGCGTGTGCTCCAGCATGTAAATGACTGGAATTGTCATGCTGATAATGGCATTGTCAGCGCTAAACATATTCGTCGCCATGTCGAAACTCTGCAGAAGGGTGCATAGGTCCTTGATCTGAGACCACTCCATCAGGGTGATCTGCCCCACCTCTGCATCTCGTCGGCCCAGGCTATACGTCATGACGTATTGCACCAGGGCTCGGCGGTGCTGCCACAGTCCCTGTAACATGTGGAGAGTCGAATTCCAGCGTGTCGCCACATCGCATTTCAGGCGATGAACCGGCAGGCCGAAAGACTTCTGGAGAGATGCAAGTCGCTCAGCTGCGGCGGTTGAACGGCGGAAGTGAGCAGACAGTTTTCGTGCCCTGGTCAGAAGGCCATCTAGGCCGGGATAGTGTGTTAAGAATTGCTGGACGACAAGGTTCAACACATGAGCCATACAAGGCATGTGTGTCACCTTGCCCAGGCAAAGGGCCGCACCCAGGTTTGCAGCATTGTCGCACACGGCCTTACCAGGCTGCAGGTTGAGTGGAGACAACCATTTATTAAACTCTGACCGCAGAGCTGACCACAACTCCTCAGCTGTGTGACTCCTATTCCCAAGACATGTCAAGCTAAAGACCGCCTGATGCCGTTGCGCTCTGCTGCCAGCATAGTAATGAGGGGTGCGTGATTCCTTCTGCGCAGTGAGAACGCTGGTGGCCTGACCAGGCAGGCTTGGGGCGGAGGTGGAGGACCCAGATGAGGTGGAGGAGGCAGAAGCAGTGGAGGAACTTAGACAGACAGAGGATTGACACACAAGTCGTGGGGACGGCAAGACTTGTGCAGCAGACCCTTCACCATCTATCACCATAGTTACCCAGTGCCCAGTCAGCGACATGTAACGTCCCTGTCCATGCTTACTGGTCCAAGTATCAGTGGTGAAATGCACCCGTTCACACACAGAGTTTCTCAAGGAAGCGGTGATGTTGTGTGCGACATGCTGGTGTAGCGCGGGCACACCTTTCTTAGAGAAGTAGTGGCGACTAGGCATCTGGTACTGGGGCACAGTGACAGACATAAGGTCTCTAAAATCCTGTGTGTCCACTAGGCGGAAAGGCAGCATTTCGGTAGCCAAGAGCTTACAGAGGGATAGAGTCAACCTCTTAGCTTTGTCATGGGTCGCAGGAAATGGCCTTTTGTTTGACCACATCTGAGGGACAGAGATCTGGCTGCTGTGTGTAGACGGTGTTGAGTAGGGTGTCCCTGGAAAAATGCAGGTTTGTGAGGAAAGTGCAGGCGGAGACATGATGTTGCCTTCATCCAACGTTGGTGCTATCGATGTCTGAGAGAGCTGTACACACTCACTTGTTTCCCTTTCCAAACCAACTGACGACCTACCAAGCAAACTGCCTGTTGCGGTTACAGTGGTGGAAGTTGTGCGTGGAAAACCAGGTGTGACAGCTGTCCCCACAGTCCTAGAAGATGAAGAGCGCGCGGATGCACTGGAAGGGGCAGGCGGTGGATGGTTCACTCCGCTAGGCCGCATTGCAGCACGGTGAGCTTCCCACCGGGACATATGATATTTATTCATGTGACGATTCATGGAAGAAGTTGTCAAACTGCTGAGGTTTTGACCTCTACTAAGAGAACCATGACAAATTTTACAGATCACATAATTTGGGCGATCTTTTGCTATGTCAAAAAAGGACCAGGCTAGGCAAGGCTTAGAGGGCATGCGACCTGTTGATCCACCCCGACTAGTGCTCAGAGGCAGAGTGGTGGCTGAGGATGCAGTTGTAGACGTGCTACCAGTACTCCGACTCTGTCCAGGAAGGCGCAAGGTAAATTCGTCATCAGTTGCATCCTCCTCCACCACCTCTGTTGACCTCCTCGAGTGCCTGACTGTGGGTTGACAGTAGGTGGGATCTAGAACTTCCTCATCAATTGTTGTGTTTGCACTCCTCTCACCCTCAGACCGAGCCTCTTCTTGCCCTGACCGAATATTTAAGTTGTCATCCCAATCGGGTATCTGCGTCTCATCTTCATCAGTATGTTCCTCATTGTCTATAACCACAGGTGTTACAGTTTGTGACAAAGGGTCAACATTATGCTCAGAAACTTGGTCCTCACGGCCTGAATCAGAGTCACAAAGGTTCTGGGCATCACTGCAGACCATTTCATGTTCTGTACTCACTGTAGCTTGGGAGCAGACCTCTGATTCCCAGGCTATAGTGTGACTGAACAGCTCTGCAGACTCAGCCATCTCAGTTCCACCATACTGTGCAGGGCTGATGGAGACTTCAGAGCTGGGAGAAAGCAAGTTTGATTGGGATGACAACTCAGAGGACTGGTGTTTTTTGGATGCGGTACTTGAAGTGGCTGAGAGGGCACTTGTTGGACCACTTGAGATCCATTCAAGCATTTTCCTTTTTTGGCCATCATCTACCTTTGTTCCAGTTGTTCGTGTCCGTAAAAAAGGGAGCACATCGGATTGTCCACGGTAAGTAGTAGACATCTTACTTTTGCTGGTAGATGGTCTATCTTCAGCAGATGATAATGGAGCTTTGCCACCTTCCCCACGGACAAACCCTTTTTTTCCTTTTCCAGCACGCCTCTTCCCCTTTCCACCAGCATCTGTCATTTTGCCACTCATGTTGATTGCGACAAGATTGTGCACTGAAAATGTGGTAGTAAAAATTGAGAGGTGGTGTAGATTGCAGCGGTGGTCTAGCTTTATTAACAGCAGAATAATAAAGAATAAATATCCCTGATAATGCAACTTCGGCCCTTAAACTGGCAGCATAAATTGCTAGTATAATGGCTTAGTTATAATGAGTTGGAGTGTGCAATGCAGGCAGACGTGCTGCAAATATCTGTGCACTACTGGGACTATACAGAAGTCCAACAGCCACGTTTAGGATGCCACTAGGTACACTCAGTGTTTGCTAGTATAATGGCTTAGTAACTATCAGTTTGAGTGTGCAATGCAGGCAGACGTGCTGCAAATATCTGTGCACTACTGGGACTATACAGAAGTCCAACAGCCACGTTTAGGATGCCACTAGGTACACTCAGTGTTTGCTAGTATAATGGCTTAGTAACTATCAGTTTGAGTGTGCAATGCAGGCAGACGTGCTGCAAATATCTGTGCACTACTGGGACTATACAGAAGTCCAATATCCACGTTTAGGATGCCACTAGGTACACTCAGTGTTTGCTAGTATAATGGCTTAGTTATAATGAGTTGGAGTGTGCAAAGGACAGGAGGGTACAGTGCCAGGGTTGTGGGGCTTTGGGTAGAGGAATGGAAGCCTGCCTTTCTATTCCC
Organism: Anomaloglossus baeobatrachus; assembly: GCF_048569485.1. Taxonomy (NCBI): domain Eukaryota; kingdom Metazoa; phylum Chordata; class Amphibia; order Anura; family Aromobatidae; genus Anomaloglossus; species Anomaloglossus baeobatrachus. The sequence goes on along the minus strand of NC_134356.1, from coordinate 87,102,001 downwards.
TCCTAATGGGGAAATGCAGCGAGGAAATCCCTGACCTTAGCTACACAGACGCTGTCTTCTGTTTTCAGGACCTGTCACCTATGGCTCTGACCCTGCCGGTACGAGCCCTTAAAAGGACTGATAGAAAGTGCTCTCCCTAAGCTGTCCAGCGCTGTGTATGGAGCTCATACAGCTGTATCGGCGATAGGACTCAGGACGGAGCTGCACCAGTGATGTCTGACACCAAGGACGCAGAAGGCAGATAATGGCGTGCTGGAGGAAAATGTCCGGTTTTATATTGCAGGGACATGTGACATGGACATCCTATCACACATGCCGTTGCTTCTCTGGCTAAAAGTCCACTTAGCTGTGTGTGTGTCTGGGATTGGCTGACATGCTGGCCCTCCCCACTACACGCGCGCGCTTAGGGAAGGAAGACAAGGAAAAAAAAAAAAAATGGTGATCGCCATTATACAAACAGCAGTGATCTGAAGGCGCTGTTCCCGCACACTGTACACTGAAATTTCATAATAGTGTGAGTCACAGAGTGACTTACACTATTACAGCGGAAAGCCAGCTAGGAATTAGCTGTTTTTTTGCTGCTAGAACCGTTCTCGAACGTATCTAGAACTATCGAGCTTTTGCAAAAAGCTCAAGTTCTAGTTCAATCTAGAACAGGCCCCAAAATCACTCGAGCCGCAAACTGGAGAACCACGAACCTAGAACCGCGCTCAACTCTACTCAGGACACCTCCTCGGGGGTCTCGGCACATCCTACGTCAGCCCTTCGTAGGCTGCAGAGCCTGCTACATGAGCAGCAGCTCGTAGACACTTGGAGATTGTTACACCCATCTGACAGGGACTACTCTTTCTATTCAAACGCACATGGTGTGTACTCTAGACTGGACTACTTTTTTGTAAAACACAAAAACCTCGACAGGATCTCCAAAGCTCAGATAGATAGCATAACCTTCTCTGATCATGCACTCTGTACGATGTCTATTATGTTACAGTCTCCGTTTCCACAACAGTGGCAATGGAGACTGAACACTTCCCTATTGGAGGACTCTGAAAACCTTCAGTCAGTACAGAACTCTCTGACAGAATACTTTACGCTGAATGCGAGTGGTGATACTGCTCCAACGACGGTTTGGGAGGCCCACAAATGTGTTATCGAGGGGTTCTCATACAGCAAGGGGCAAGAAGAAAGAGGGAAAGGGAGCTAGAGGTTAACAGACTGCTAACACAGCTGAGAGATCTGGAGACACAACACAAGCAGATGCCCTCGGCGGAGGTGGGGGGAGCCTTATTCAAAGTCCGGGACGAACTACGGAAACTACTTAACAGCAAGGCAAAAGGGGTCCTTAACAGATGCCGTAGACATTTTTATGAATACGGAAACAAGTGTAGCAAGACATTAGCGAGAGCACTTAGACAACAACAGGCGACAACCTTTATATCAAAAATTTCCCCTACACACACCCAGGGCTCAATGTTACACTCTTCGGTAGAAATTGCAGAGATGTTCCAAAAATTGTATGCATCCTTATATAATTTAGAGACACACGACCCCACGCTGTCAAAAACATCTCTCAAAAGTAAAATCTCAGAGTACATCAAAGAAGCAAAAATGCCGCGCTTGGAAGACTCCCAGATAGCCGCATTGGAAACTCCAATGTCAAAGCAAGAACTGGTGGATGCAATAGTGTCATCCAAATCGGGAAAGGCGCCAGGGCCTGATGGACTCCCCCTTGTATACTACAAAAAATTTAAGGAGATAATATCCCCACACCTTCTGTCAGCTTTTAATTCTAGGGCTTCAGAGGGTTCGGTTCCCAACGCAGACTCATTGAGAGCACACATCACGGTAATACCTAAGACGGGGAAGGATCCAACACAATGTGCTAGCTATCGCCCGATATCCTTGTTGAATGTGGATACAAAATTATTTGCCAAAATCTTAGCAAACAGGCTGGCACCCCTGATCTTTCAGATAATCCACACGGACCCGGCGGGGTTTATGGCGGGTCGTGAGGCACGCGATAACACAGTTAAAGCCATCAATTTGATACATAAAGCTAAAATTGGGGGTCTGCCCTCTATCCTACTGTCAACCGATGCCGAAAAGGCTTTTGATAGAGTGGATTGGACCTTTATGGAAGCTACGCTCGGGTGTCTGGGGTTGGGCAGCGGAATGATGGGTTGGATCATGTCTTTATACTCGGTACCCTCGGCTAGAGTCCGAGTAAATGGGATTCTGTCGGACCCATTTCAAATATCTAACGGCACCCGCTGTCTCCCCTAATCTTCATCTTGACTAGAGATGAGCGAACCGGTCGCGGTTCGGCTCGAGGTCGGCTCGCCGAACGGGGGTCCCGTTCGAGTTCGGTTCGTCGAACGTTCGACGAACCGAACTAGAACCAATAGGCTATAATGGGAGGCAATCACAAACACATAAAAATGCATGATAAATGTACACAAACAGTTAATAAACATTGCCATAACACTTACCGGTCCTCGCGATCCCTTCTGCACTCTGTCTTCTGCCGCTATTCCATCCGATGATCGCTGAATCCTCCCGTGACCGGCACTGCCAGCAGAGATGCAGGACCTGTCGTGATGTCAAAATAGCCATGTGACCAGTCACGTGGCTATTATCTCATTGGCTACAGACTGGTCACATGACTATGACACGTCATGTAGGACCTGCGAGTGCATCTCTCCGGTACACGGTGCACATATGTGTATCGCCGTGTACCGGCGACATGCTCTAGCACACGGTCGACTCCCCGTTCCGTTAGGGACCGGCTGACACAGCTGGTCATTAACGGAGATCACCGTTGCCATAGCAACGCAGTTAGCGGTGACGTCACCGCTAACCGCAGCTCCGAGAGCACCGTTGCTATGGTAACGCGTCTGTCAGCGTTACCGCTGTTACCGCTGACAGCCAGCACTGATCACTCACGAAGTGAAGGCTGCACGCTGCTTCCCGATTGTAGTGAGGATTGTACTGAGGATGAGGTTCCCCAGCCCCAAGTGATGGGCTGGTGAACCTCATCCTCACTACAATCGTCACTACTACTACACTAGTGAGGATTGTACTGAGGATGAGGTTCCCCAGCCCCAAGTGATGGGCTGGTGAACCTCATCCTCACTACAATCGTCACTACTACTACACTAGAAAGAAAGAAGACAGAAGAGCAGGATCGTGGAGGGCTGACAGGGGGTAATAAAGATGGAGTCTCTAATGTGTCTGTGTATTTATTTCTATTAATGTATTTTTTCTCTGTGTGGTGTCTTTTTTTTAACCCTTTATTGGAGATTCTTAATGGCCGGGTCAAACGTGCCTGACATTAAGAATCTCTGGCTTAATACTGGCTAGTAAAACAAAGCCAGTATTAACTCATGATTACCCAACAAGCTACCCGGCTCCAGGGCTGTTGGAAGAGTTGGATACAGCGCCAGATGATGGCGCTTCTATGAGAGCGCCATTTTCTGGGACGGCTGCGGACTGAAATCCGCAGCAGAGGCGCCCAGAAACCTCGGGCTAACCTGTGCTGCGGATTCCAATCCCCAGCTGCCTAGTTGTACCCGGCTGGACACAAAAATGGGGCGAAGCCCACGTCATTTGTTTTTTAATTATTTCATGAAATAAGTGAAATAATTAAAAAAAAATGGGCTTCCCTATATTTTTGGTTCCCAGCCGGGTACAAATAGGCAACTGGGGGTTGGAGGCAGCCCGTGGCTGCCTGCTGTACCTGGCTAGCATACAAAAATATGGCGAAGCCCACGTCATTTTTTTGGTGGGCAAAAAAATTCTGCATACAGTCCTGGATGGAGTATGCTGAGCCTTGTAGTTCTGCAGCTGCTGTCTGCTCTTCTCCATACAGACAGACAGCAGCTGCAGAACTACAAGGCTCAGCATACTCCATCCAGGACTGTATGCAGAAGTTTTTTGCCCCCTGAAAAAATTATGTGGGCTTCGCCATATTTTTGTATGCTAGCCAGGTACAGTAGGCAGGTACAGCTGCCCCCAACCCCCAGTTGCCTATTTGTACCCGGCTGGGAACCAAAAATAAAGGGAAGCCCTTTTTTTATTATTTCATGAATTTCATGAAATAATTAGAAAACAAATGACGTAGGCTTCGCCCCATTTTTGTGTCCAGCCAGGTACAACTAGGCAGCTGGGGATTGGAATCCGCAGCACAGGTTGGCCTGAGCTTTCTGGGCCCCACTGCTGCGAATTGCAGTCTGCAGCCGCCTCAGAAAATGGCATTTTCATAGAAGCGCCATCTTCTGGCGCTGTATCCAACTCTTCCAGCACCTGCCTGCTATACCTGGCTAGCATACAAAAATATGGCGAAGCTCACGTCCTTTTTTTGTAGTTTTTTTGGCAAAAAAAATAAAAAATGCTTCCCTGGATTTTCCATTGCCAGTGAAGGTAACACCAAGCAGTGGGGGTTAGCAGCCAGTAGCTGCTTGGATTACCCTTAGCTAGCAATACAAAAAATGCAGCGGGAGCCCATATATATTTTTTTTAATTATTTATTTAAATAACTAAAAATAAAATGGGCTTCCCTGTATTTTGATTGCTGGACATCACAGTGCTGTAAAAATAAATCTTTAAAAAAATGACGTAGCGCTCCGCGGTATTTTTGATTCTCAGCAGATAAAGCAGACAGCTATGGGTTGCCACCCCCATCTGCCTGCCGTTACCTTGGTTGGCAATCAAAATACAGGGAAGCCCATTAATTTTTTCTATTTAAAAAATAGTTAAAAAAAAAAATGACGTTGGGTCCCCCCATTTTTGATAGCGAGCTAGGGTAAAGCAGACGGTTGTAGCCTGAAAACCACATCTGGCAGCTTTACCGTGGTTGGGGATCCAATGTGGAGGTCCCCTCAGGCTCTTTTTTATAATTATTTTATAAATATTAATAATTACACAATAAAAGTAGGGTCCCCCCCAAATTGGATCACCAGCCAAGGTAAAGCGGACAGCTGTGGTCTGGTATTCTCAGGGTGGGAAGGTCCATAGTTATTGGGCCTTCACAGCCTAAAAATAGCAGGCCGCAGGCACCCCAGACGTGGCGCATCCACTAGATGCGCCAATCCTGGCGCTTCACCCCAGCTCATCCCGTGCCCTGGTGCAGTGGCAAACGGGGTAATAAATCGGGTTGATACTAGCTGTAAAGTCACCTGAGATCAAGCCCAGCAGTTTGTGATGTCATGGCGTCTATTAGATACCCAACATCATAAACTGTCAGTACTAACAAAAAAAAAAAAAAAATCGACAAAAGAAATTTATTTGAAAAAACAGTCCCCAAAACATTTCCTCTTTCACCAATTTATTGTAAGAAAAAAAATAAAGGGGTCCCACGACGACTCTGGACCGTCTAGAATATGGGGGGGAGACACTCAGGGAACGTATCCCCCATTTTCTAGGAGTGCGGACCCTTCATGTGAGGAGTGTGGGTGCAATGAATCTGCACTCAGTCTCCCCGGGTCCACAGCAGCAGAGTCCATGTCGTAATGGTTGCTACCAAAGCTGCAATGCCCTGCTCATGAGGTAAGGGCATGCCTAATCAGGAGAACTACTGTAGAGGAAGCTCTGCTCACTGGTATATAGGTGCTCAGAGGTAATAATAGATAAAATTAGTGAGTAACCTCGGCACTCTAAATCTCCCAGACTAAGTCAGTAAGTCACAACGGATAGTAATGCAAAATCACTCTTTATTGGTCCGTATTAAGAAAAAAAGAAAAAAAAATTTTCATAAGCATATATGTTTTTGTCCAAAACAAGTTACAAATGACGTTTCGGCCTGAGCCTTCGTCAGATTGGACTTATTTGCTTGTAATCATGAAAAATGACAATAATCAGTATCACATAAGAGTGAGAGAACAATAACATAAACACGAACAATGTAGAGGTACAATTGGGATGCAGCAAAAAAATTGCAACACAGCAAGAAATGAAACACATGATACAAATGTCATAATACAGTACAAGGACAATATAGTAATGACAAATATGGGGTCAGAGTAGGCTTAGACAGCTCTGGTACAAAAGAGATGTCAATCATAAAGTAACATGTGCAGTAGGTGTAGAGCTACAGTATGCATGGCAGAGCTAATGGGTAGACTGACCATAGAAAAAGAACGGAGAAAAAGTGGAGAAAAAATGTAGAAAAAGTGGAGAAAAAGTGGAGAAAAAGTGGAGAAAAAGTGGAGTAAAAATGGAGAAAAAGTGGAGAAAAAATGGAGAAAAAAATGTAGAAAAAGTGGAGAAAAAGTGGAGAAAAAGTGGAGAAAAAGTGGAGAAAAAGTGGAGAAAAAAATGTAGAAAAAGTGGAGAAAAAGTGGAGAAAAAAGTGGAGACAAAGTGGAGAAAAAGTGGAGAAAAAAGTGGAGTAAAAATGGAGAAAAAAAATGTAGAAAAAGTGGAGAAAAAAATGTAGAAAAAGTGGAGAAAAAGTGGAGAAAAAGTGGAGAAAAAGTGGAGAAAAAATGGAGAAAAAGTGGAGAAAAAGTGGAGTAAAAATGGAGAAAAAGTGGAGAAAAAGTGAAGAAAAAGTGGAGAAAAAACGGAGAAAAAATGGAGAAAAAATGGAGAAAAAGTGGAGAAAAAGTGGAGAAAAAAATGTAGAAAAAGTGGAGAAAAAGTGGAGAAAAAGTGGAGTAAAAATGGAGAAAAAGTGGAGACAAAGTGGAGAAATAGTGGAGAAAAAGTGGAGTAAAAATGGAGAAAAAGTGGAGAAAAAATGGAGAAAAAAATGTAGAAAAAGTGGAGAAAAAGTGGAGAAAAAAATGGAGAAAAAGTGGAGAAAAAGTGGAGAAAAAGTGGAGTAAAAATGGAGAAAAAGTGGAGAAAAAGTGAAGAAAAAGTGGAGAAAAAGTGAAGAAAAAGTGGAGAAAAAATGTAGAAAAAATGTAGAAAAAATGTAGAAAAAATGGAGAAAAAGTGGAGAAAAAGTGGAGAAAAAATGGAGAAAAAGTGGAGAAAAAATGGAGAAAAAATGGAGAAAAAATGGAGAAAAAGTAGATAAAAAGTGGAGAAAAAGTGAAGAAAAAGTGGAGAAAAAATGGAGAAAAAATGGAGAAAAAAATGGAGAAAAAGTGGAGAAAAAGTAGAGCACCCTTTGGTGCCTTTCATGTGGCACTAAGGGGTGCTTAGCTTTGTATTTAGCCAAAAAAATGAAAAAAAAAAATGACGTAGGGTTCCCCCTAGTTTTTTAGCCAGCTAGGGTAAAGCAGACGGCTGCAGCCTGCAGACCACAGCTGGCAACCTCACCTTGGCTGGTAATCCAAAACTGAGGGCACCCCACGCTGTTATTTTAAATTAAATAAATAATTAAAAAAAAAAACCACGTAGGGGTCCCCCAAAATTGGATCACCAGCCAAGGTAAAGCAGACAGCTGGGGCCTGATATTCTCAGACTAGGGAGGTCCATTGGACTCTCCCCAGCCTAAAAATAGCAGGCCGCAGCCGCCCCAGAAGTGGCGCATCCATTAGATGCGCCAATCCTGGTGCTTCGCCCCAGCTCATCCCGCGCCCTGGTGCGGTGGCAAACGGGGTAATATATGGGGTTAATACCGGATGTGTAATGTCACCTGGCATCAAGCCCTGGGGTTGGTGAGGTCAGGCGTCTATCAGATACCCGACATCACCAACCCAGTCAGTAATAAAAAAAATAGACGACAAACACATTTTTATTTGAAAAAACACTCCCCAAAACATTCCCTTTTTAACCAATTTATTAGAATGAAAAACAAATCCAGGCCTGCTGTAATTCAAGGGGTTGCCATGACGATCCACACTGTCCCAGTCAATGAAGAGCAGAATGTTCCCCATTGGCTGGGAGAGCAGTGCAGTGACCTGAGCTAACATCAATGGGTCAGCCCAGGTCACTGCAGGGGATGACAAGTGCTGCTGTCAGCGAGGTGCGAAGTGCGAAGTGCTACCTGCGCTGATCTCCAGCACACTGACAGCCCCTGTCACTGAGTTCAATGACTGGCGCCTTCACACCAAGTATCGCGAGAGGCCCGTGACGTCACCGCTAGTCAGTCTCGGGTCGGAAGCGAGAGGTGATGTGACAAGCGGCGGCCATGGAGGACAGTGACAGCGCTGAGGTCGGGATGGCGGGACTTCATCACCGCAGGTAAGCCGAGCGGGACCATGTGTGTGTGTGTGTGTGTGTGTGTGTATGTGTGTGTGTGTGTGTATGTATGTGTACATGCCGCGGGCAGGAGGGGGCGGAGCGAGCTGAGCGGGGAAGTGTGGGCTTCCTGCACGTAACTAGGATAAACATCGGGTTACTAACCAAAGCACTTTGCTTGGATACCCGATGTTTATCTTGGTTACCAGCTTCTGGCAGGCTGCCAGCGATGGCTCCTGCACACTGTAGCTGTAAAAAGCCCTGCTTTTTGCTGCTAGAACCGTTCTCGAACGTATCTAGAACTATCGAGCTTTTGCAAAAAGCTCGAGTTCTAGTTCGATCTCGAACAACCCCCAAAATCACTCGAGCCTAGAACTGGAGAACCACGAACCGCGAACCGCGCTCAACTCTAATCTTGACGCTAGAACCCTTCCTCAGACACGTACGAGCCAACCCAGATATTGCGGGTATTGGAGTGGGCCAGGTTACGCTCAAAGTAGCGGCGGACGATCTCCTGTTTTTCGTGTCAGCTCCCAGGATCTCCCTGCCCAACTTAATGGAGGAGTTCCGGAGGTACTCCAGTTTATCAAATTTCAAGATAAATTTCACGAAATCTGAGGCTCTTATTATAAATCTCTCACCCAAAGAGGTGGAAGAGTTGAAGGGATTGTTTAACTTCCGATGGGCATTCCAATCTCTAATCTACCTGGGGATACGGCTGACTAGCGATCTAGGCCTGCTTTATTCTCAGAATTTCCCATCTCTGCTGACTTCCATTAGGCGAGACTGTGACAGATGGGGGAAATCATTTTTCTCCTGGTTTGACAGAAGCCGGATATACAGAATGAATGTCCTACCCAGAATTCTATATCTATTGCAGGCGCTCCCAGTCAAAATACCCTCAGGTTTTTTCAAATCTCTGGAGTCCGTTCAGTCCTCCTTCATTTGGGCAGGTAAATCAGTACGAATAAAAAGAGCTATCTTGCATAGGACCAAGGGGGATTGGGCTGCCAGACATGAGAAGATATCATCTAGCGGGACACATAACTAGAATGATTGACTGGTGCAGGAACAGGTCTCAAAAAGCGTGGGTACAAATCGAGCAGTCCTTTTCCCCAATTCCTCTCAACAAATTGCCATGGTTGCTCTCTGAGACCTCCGTAAGCTTGAAAACTCATCGAACTATCGGGTCAACAGTGACATATTGTAATAAGGGGAGGGTGCAATCAGAAATGTTACCCAAGCAATCGAGCTTGACGCCGATCTTGAGCCATCCTGCCTTTGAACCAGGTAGAGTGGATCCAGTTTTTCAGTCTTGGGTTCGGGGCGGGGTGGATCGGGTAGAAGACTTTGGTGTCCGGGACACCTGGCCGTCGGTAGAGGGTCTGGCAGCTAAACGGGACCCCATCTCACTTGGTCATTGGAGAAACTTGCAACTGGCACACTTTTTCAGTAGCCTTCCTGCCAGATCCCTTTTTCAACGACCCAAGACACAGTTTGAACAAATATGTATGGGAACAGGCACGATACGGCACTCTCTTTCCGCAGTTTATTCGATCCTATCCTCGCCCCCGGACCAACAAATCCCCCCCTTCGCCTCACAGTGGGAACGGGATTTGGGAATCCAACTGACACCAATACAGTGGGAAAGGGTCTTCAGACTGGCACACACATCCTCCATCAGCTCCAGGTTTCAAGAGGCCAGTTACAAGCTGCTAATCAGATGGTACAGAGTTCCTTCGAGGTTACATGCGATGTTCCCATCGGTTGATCCCATATGCTGGCGGTGTGGCACGGCAGAGGGCAACATTCTACATGTGTTCTGGGAATGTGAGGTGATCCGGCCCTTCTGGAGGGGAGTGGATGATGTAATTTCAAGGGTAACTGGTGGGGAAGAGGAATTGGGACCTGCTGCCGCCCTGCTACATCACTGCGGCACTTCTGAAAAAACATACAAAAAATCTTTGAGGAAATTCCTCATCATGGCGGCGAGGGTGTGCATCCCTGAGAGATGGAGGAGCACGGCACCTCCCACGTTGGTTCAATGGATCAATAAGGTCAATGACCTCATGTACATGAAGGATCTAACCTCATCATTACACGATTCATATGAGAAATTTTGGGCCACGTGGAGGGAGTGGATGGACTTCCAGCACTCGGAAGACTATGGTGTTCTGGTGGGCGGCGCTGAAGAGGCTGAAGGAAATACAAAAGGCAATACATAGGCGAGTCCCCCCCACCTCTCGACCCCACCCTCCCCCTTATCCCCACCCTGCCTCCCCACCTCCCTGTCCCTCCCCCCTCCCCCTCCCCCTTTTCTCTAGTTCTTTATTCTTTTCTATTTCTTATGCTTTATTTCTCTTGCTTTCTCTCCGGTTTTTCTCTCTTTCGCTTCTTACTATTCTTGGTGAGTTACTTATGTTACCTGTTAAATGTGAATTTTATTCTATGAAAAAACAAGATGGAACCCTGATTGTCTATGCAACTGGAAAGGGGTATTTGTGGGAACTTATTCTGTCAAGATGTAAAAATTGTAAATTGTGCCTTGTTTTCTATTTTTGATGTATGGAATGTATCTTACAAAGGTCCATTTGATCTTAAGAATGTAACGTGTACTGTTAAAGGTTTCCACTTTATAAATAAAAGAATTAAAACAAAAAAAGAGTAGAAAGCAGAGACGTTAATCAGCACAAATTGCATATGAGCAGGGCCAGCATTAGTAGCGGGCAAACTGGGCACCTACTTAGGGCCCCCACCCACCGCTTAGAGGCCGCAGGTATTCAAGCACAAACTGCAATAAATACAAGTTGTGTATTATCACTGCAGTTTCCAAGGTTAGGACTGCAGTAAGTCTTTTGGTGACATCAAGGTCATGTGAGCACTGCTAACTAACTAACTAACACTGCTGGAGTTCATGCCTATGTGGGCCCTGGACAAGCCAGGACGTCACAGGTACTGCAACAACACACCCCACACCCCGGTTAGGAACACCAAAGTCAGACACAAATCCTTGTTGCCTCCCTCCAGAAGCTGATGTCCACACCAGGTGGGGTGGAGCCAGGCGGATGTCTCCTCCCACCGAGGAGTTCACAGTCCTGGAGGCGGGAAAAGAGTGCAGTTTGGTTTGGAGAGTGGAGTGGAGAGTAGAGGAAGTGGTAGTGGAGGAGCTGACTGGCCGTGTCCGGGTACGTGGCCCGGGCACAGAAACAGCAAGGTTGGCAGACAGTGGTGACCGTCTGTAGGCGAGGCCGATTGACGCACAACCGTAAGGACCGGGGACGGGCGGTGGCCCGCCGGTACTGGACCGGGGAGCGAAGATAGGCCAGCACCATTCGGCAGGGCCTACGGACCCCGATCAGGCTTGGAGTCGCCGTTAAACCGGTCAAATCCGTCAGCGACGGGAACCTCTGGGGTTTCCCAGCAGTAAAGACCCGACTAAAGGCAACCGCTCAACCGTGAAGGGAAATACAGCTACCGCCACAGCTAGAGTTCCCAGGGCCAGAGCCTGCGGGCAAAAGGGGCTCCTCCGGCAAAAATACCGCTGGGGAGTGGGTTACCGGTGGGAAGCCATCGGGGCCGAGAACATAACACCGGTGCAGGGAGAGACAGTTACCGCCAACCTACCGGGAGTGACCACCGCAGCCGTCTGTGGGATTCGTCCATCCAGCCGTTTGTTTTACCAGATACTCTGTGTCCATTACTAGCTGAGTAAGTACCACCGTGCTGTCTGGCACTGCGCTGCCCCTGCGACCCTGCACCCGGCCAAGACCCGCCATCCACCTTCCGACCTCCACCACCGAGCCCCGGGACCACCAAACCCCCCCTACCCACGGAGGGGAGAGAAAACATCCCAGCTGCTCCCTGTCATCGCTCCCGGGATCCCCGTACAGAGCAGCGGTGGTGCCCCCAACCTCACCACACACCGTGGGTGGCGTCACAAACCGACATCCCAAACCCCAACAGACCACCCCTTTCACTCACGGGCGAGGAGCGCCGCTCGAGTCCCCGGATCCGGCCTACCGCTCGAGCCACCAAGCAGCAGCAGCCGGACCCGAGCCGCAAGCGCGGTCGAGCAGCGCACCCCCCGCCCGCGACAACTACACAACATGCGGCCTGCAGTCACCTGAAATGGAGCTGCATTCTCATATTCAACTGTATTCTCATCTTTCAGGCAAATACATTTGAGCAGTGCTTTGCCAGGACTAGGGAAGAGGACAGGTCATAAACCCCTACTTGCAGCAGTGTGATGAGGTCAGCATGCTGCTGACTTCATCACACTGCCTTCAGCGCTGGGGCTGCAGGTGGAAGGGATGCTGCAGGTTCCAGTAAGCTCTTCAGGAGTAGCCGAATTTGAGATGTGGAATAATTTTAGATAAGGGGCAGTGGTGGAGGCGGATTGGTGTTACTTTCAAGGGACATTATGGGGAAATGGGGAGATTTATGGGGCAATGATGAAGGGACATTAAAGGGCAGTTAGGGGGGGATTGTGAAAGGGTGCAGAGTATAATGAAGACAGGGGAGATCTTTATGCAAAGAGGTAGAATGGGGGAGATATTATAGAAAGGAAACTTTTCTAGGGAACATTATGGAAAGGGGCAGTTTCAGGGGCTATTTTGAAGAGGGGCAGTAAGTGTCAGAAATATTATGGAAAGGAGCACTGTATGGGATGATATTATGGAGAAAGGCAGTGTGTGGGGGATATTTTGTGCAGGAAGCAATGTGAAGGGGAGATAGACACAGCATGGGAGATATTTATACTTTTGGGGCAGTATAATGATACTTTTATTTTTAAGGGCACCAAATCGGGATGTGGTGCTGCAGATGGAGAAGAGGGAAATCTGGAGAGAAAAGCTGTGAGAGTAAAATCTCATCATTGAATTTGTACTGCATGGAGACAGAAGGAATGGGAACAACTCCAATCTGAGACGATGTCCCCTATAAGGTACCGGAATGTAAATGTTTATTTGTGATACTGTATGTGTGTCATCAGTACTGCAGTTGCTGTATGGTCTGTAGTCTGATGATGGATGGCTGGTAACAACAATCCTTACCATTGTTAAGTATATACTGGAAATAGTAGGTTCATGGCAAAAATTAAGAGACTTCCTACAAAATTGTCAGTTTTTCACTAAGCGGTCGCCCAATAGTAGCAGAGGAGCGGAGATGTGCGGGACGTAACATCCCGACCACCTCCTTCCTTCTGCATTGCCGGTGGCCGCAGGTAAGCTGTAGTTCGTAGCTCGCGAGGTGTCACACGTAGCGATGTGTGCTGCATCGAAAACGACAAACAACCTGCGTCCTCAACAATCAACGATTTTTTGATAAGGAAAGACGTGTCAACGATGGATGATAAGGTGAGTATTTTCCATCGTTAACGGCCGTTCCTTGCTGTCACACGCAACAACATCGCTAACGATGCCGGATGTGCATCACGGAATCTGTGACCCCTGCGATATATCGTTGGATACATCATTGCGTGTAACGGGGCCTTAAGGTGATCTTCAATGATGAGTCTAATTTTCAGCTTTGCCCAACTTTGCCCAATTTTCAGAAAATAAATACAAAATGTATTGCTTGGAAACATGTTGTCAGTAGTTTATAGAATAAGAGACCACAGGGGAAGACTATTCTCCTTATGGAGACCTGACAAACTAGTCTGGCTGTCAGTGGTAAGGGGACTTATAGCTGCAATGCCCCTCTGGAAATTATTCAAATTGTCTCTCCGGGAACTCCTTCAACACTGTTGGAAGACCATTTCCGGTGACTACCTCTTGAAGCTCATCAAGAGAATGCCAAGAGTGTGCAAAGCAGTAATCAAAGCAAAAGCTGGCCACTTTGAAGAACCTAGAATATAAGACATATTTTCAGTTGTTTCACCCTTTTTTAAGTATTTCATTCCACATGCTTTAATTCATAGTTTTGATGCCTTCAATGTGAATCTACAATTTTCAGAGTCATCAAAATAAAGAAAACTCATTGAATGAGAAGGTGTGTCCAAATTTTTGGTCCGTACTGTATATATGCAGTACAGACCAAAAGTTTGGACACACCTTCTCATTCAAAGAGTTTTCTTTATTTTCATGACTCTGAAAATTGTAGATTCACATTGAAGGCATCAAAACTATGAATTAACACATGTGGAATGAAATACGTAACAAAAAAGTGTGAAACAGCTGAAAATATGTCTTATATTCTAGGTTCTTCAAAGAAGCCACCTTTTTCTTTGATTACTGCTTTGCACACTCTTGGCACTCTCTTGATTAGATTCAAGAGGAAGTCACCGGAAATGGTCTTCCAACAGTCTTGAAGGAGTTCCCAGAGATGCTTAGCACTTGTTAGCCCTTTTGCCTTTACTCTGCGGTCCAAATCACCCCAAACCATCTCGATTGGGTTCAGGTCTGGTGACTGTGGAGGCTAGGTCATCTGATGTAGCACCCCATCACTCTCCTTCTTAGTCAAATAGCCCTTACACAGCCTGGAGGTGTGTTTGGGGTCATTGTCCTGTTGAAAAAAAAAGATGGTCAAACGAAACGCAAACCTGATGGACTAACACGCCCCTGCAAGATGCTGTGGTAGGCATGCTGGTTCTGTATGCCTTCAATTTTGAATAAATCCCCAACAGTGTCACCAGCAAAGCACCCCCACATCATCAAACCTCCTCTTCTATGCTTCACGGTGCGAATCAGGCATGTAGAGTCTATCAGTTCACCTTTTCTGCGTCGCACAAAGACACGGTGGTTGGATCAAAAAATCTCAAAGTTGGACTCATCAGACTAAAGCACAGATTTCCACTGGTCTAATGTCCATTCGTTGTATTATTTAGCCCAAACAAGTCTCTTCTGCTTGTTGCCTGTCCTTAGCAGTGGTTTCCTAGCAGCTAT
Source organism: Anomaloglossus baeobatrachus (assembly GCF_048569485.1). Taxonomy (NCBI): domain Eukaryota; kingdom Metazoa; phylum Chordata; class Amphibia; order Anura; family Aromobatidae; genus Anomaloglossus; species Anomaloglossus baeobatrachus. The sequence goes on along the minus strand of NC_134356.1, from coordinate 87,086,990 downwards.
TTTACTATGAAGGCCTGTTGCACAAAGTCTCCTCTTAACAGTTGTTCTAGAGATATGTCTGCTGCTGGAACTCTGTGTGGCATTGACCTGGTCTCTAATCTGAGCTGCTGTTAACCTGTGATTTCTGAGGCTGGTGACTCAGATAAACTTATCCTCCGCAGCAGAGGTGACGCTTTGTCTTCCTTTCCTGGGGCAGTACTCATGTGAGCCAGTTTCTTTGTAGCATTTGATGGTTTTTGCCACTGCAATTGGGGACACTTTCAAAGTTTTCCCAATTGTTTGGACTGACTGACCTTCATTTCTATTTCTTTAAGTAATGATGCCCACTTTTTTTTCTTTACTTAGAATTTGTATTAAGGCAAGAAAAAAGCAGCTAACAGTCTATTCAATAAGACTATCAGCTATGTGTCCACCAGACTTCTGCACAACACAACTGATGGTCCCAACCCTATTTGTAAGGCAAGAAATCCCACTTATTAAACCTGTCAGAGTACATCTGTGAAGTGAAAACCATTTCTGGTGACTACCTCTTGAAGCTAATCAAGAGAATGCCAAGAGTGTGCAAAGCAGTAATCAAAGCAAAAGGTGGCTACTTTGAAGAACCTAAGACCCTAGAATATAAGACATATTTTCAGTTGTTTCACACTTTTTTGTTAAGTATTTCATTCCACATGTGTTAATTCATAGTTTTCATGCCTTCAATGTGATGTGAATCTCCAATTTTCAGAGTCATGAAATAAAGAAAACTCTCTAAATGAGAAGATATGTCCAAACTTTTGGTCTGTACTGTATATATATTATATATATATATATATATATATATATATATATATATATATATATATATATATATATATATATATATATATATATATATATATATATATAATATGTGCTTGTGTGTGCTGTGTATAGATATATGTATGTATGTGCTGTGTGTTTGTGTGTGTGTGTGTGTGTGTATATATATTATATATATATATATATATATATATATATAGCGCCCTGGACAAGCCAGGGGCCACAGAGCACAACACCCACACACCCCACACTCCCGGTCAGGCACACCGAGGTCAGACACAAAACCCTTGTTGCCTTCCTCCAGGGGCTGATGTCCACACCAGGGGGTGGGCCAGGCGGTTGGCCCTGCCCACCGAGGAGTACACAGTCCTGGAGGCAGGAAAAGTAAGGCAGATAGAGTTGTGAAGTGAAAGAGAGAGGAGTAAAGTGGCAGTTAAGCAGCCTGAAGTTGGTCCGGGTGTGTGGCCCGGACGGATCAGCAAGGTTGGCAGACGGTAGTGACCGTCTGCAGGAGTGGCGTATCGGAGTTTACCGTAAGGACCGTGGACGGGCGGTGGCCCGGCGGTACCGGACCGGTACTCAAGGAGAAGCCAGCACCATCTGGCAGGGGCTTACGGACCCCGGCAAGGCTAGGAGTCATCGGGAATTTGCCGAATTCGTTAGTGAAGGGAACCTCCTGAGTTTCCCAACAGCCAAGTCCCGACAGAAGGCAACAGTCCAACCAAGAGAGGGAGACACCGCCACCGCCAAGGCAACCATTTCTCAGGGCCAGAGCCTGCGGGCAAAAGGGGCTCCTCCAGCCCATACCCAAGCTGGGGAGCGGGTTACCGGTGGGAACCCATTGGAACCATCTACCGTACATAGGTGCAGGGAAAGGCAGTCACCATCAACCTGCCGGGAGAAAAAACACCGCAGCCGTCTGTGGGACCCGTCCATCCAGCCGTGTGTTTTACCGAGAACTGTGTCCTCATCATTGGCTGAGTGAGTACCACCGTGCCGTGCGGCACAGCGCTGCCCCCACGACCCTGCACCTCACCAGGCCCCGTAGCCTGCCTGCAATCCATCTACCCCCATCACCGGGGGCACACGAGTCCACAGTCCCCTTCCCACAGGGGGCACATGAGCTGACAGTCCCCTTCCCGCTGGGGGCACACGAGCCGACAGTCACCTTCCTGCTGGGGGCACCGGAGCCGACAGTCTCCTTCCCGCTGGGGGCACACGAGCCGACAGTCCCCTTCCCGCTGGGGGCACACGAGCCCACAGTCCCCTTCCCGCTGGGGGCACAGGAGCCCACAGTCCCCTTCAAGTTGGCAGCACACGAGCCAACAGTCCCCTTCCCGCTGGGGGCACACGAGCTGACAGTCCCCTTCCCGCTGGGGGCACATGAGCCGACAGTCTCCTTCCCGCTGGGGGCACACGAGCCGACAGTCCCCTTCCCGCTGGGGGCACACAAACCCACAGTCCCCTTTCCACAGGGGGCACACGAGCCCACAGTCCCCTTCTTGCTGGGGGCACACGAGCCGACAGTCCCATTCCCGCTGGGGGCACACGAGCCCACAGTCCCCTTCCTGCTGGGAGTACACGAGCCACCAGTTCCTTTCCCGCTGGGGGCACATGAGCCCACAGTCCACTTCCCGCTGGGGGCAAACGAGCCCACAGTTTCCTTCCCGCTGGGGGCACACGATCCCACAGTCCCCTTCCTGCTGGGGGCACACGAGCCCACAATCTTCTTCCCGCTGGGGGCACTCGAGCCCACAGTCTTCTTCCCGCTGGGGGCACTCGAGCCCACAGTCCCCTTCCCGCTGGGGGCACTCGAGCCCACAGTCCCTTTCTCGCTGGGGGCACACGAGCCCACAGTCCCCTTCCCGCTGGGGGCACACGAGCCCACAGTCCTCTTCCCGCTGGGGGCAAACGAGCCCACAGTTTCCTTCCCGCTGGGGGCACACGTTCCCACAGTCCCCTTCCCGCTGGGGGCACACGAGCCCACAATCTTCTTCCCGCTGGGGGCACTCGAGCCCACAGTCTTCTTCCCGCTGGGGGCACTCGAGCCCACAGTCCCCTTCCCGCTGGGGGCACTCGAGCCCACAGTCCCTTTCTCGCTGGGGGCACACGAGCCCACAGTCCCCTTCCCGCTGGGGGCACACGAGCCCACAGTCCCCTTCCCGCTGGGGGCACATGAGCCCACAGTCCCCTTCCCGCTGGGGGCACACGAGCCCACAGTCCCCTTTCCACAGGGGGCACACGAGCCCACAGTCCCCTTCTTGCTGGGGGCATACGAGCCGACAGTCCCATTCCCGCTGGGGGCACACGAGCCCACAGTCCCCTTCCTGCTGGGAGTACACGAGCCACCAGTTCCTTTCCCGCTGGGGGCACATGAGCCCACAGTCCCCTTCCCGCTGGGGGCAAACGAGCCCACAGTTTCCTTCCCGCTGGGGGCACACGATCCCACAGTCCCCTTCCCGTTGGGGGCACACGATCCCACAGTCCCCTTCCCGCTGGGGGCACACGAGCCCACAATCTTCTTCCCGCTGGGGGCACTCGAGCCCACAGTCGTCTTCCCGCTGGGGGCACTCGAGCCCACAGTCCCCTTCCCGCTGGGGGCACTCGAGCCCACAGTCCCTTTCTCGCTGGGGGCACACGAGCCCACAGTCTCCTTCCCGCTGGGGGCACACGAGCCCACAGTCCTCTTCCCGCTGGGGGCAAATGAGCCCACAGTTTCCTTCCCGCTGGGGGCACACGTTCCCACAGTCACCTTCCCGCTGGGGGCACACGAGCCCACAATCTTCTTCCCGCTGGGGGCACTCGAGCCCACAGTCTTCTTCCCGCTGGGGGCACTCGAGCCCACAGTCCCCTTCCCGCTGGGGGCACTCGAGCCCACAGTCCCTTTCTCGCTGGGGGCACACGAGCCCACAGTCCCCTTCCCGCTGGGGGCACACGAGCCCACAGTCCCCTTCCCGCTGGGGGCACATGAGCCCACAGTCCCCTTCCCACTGGGGACACACGAGCCCACAGTCCTCTTCCCACTGGGGGCACAAGAGCCGACATCCCCCTTACTGCTGGGGGCACACAAGCCCACAGTCCCCTTCCTGCCTGTGGCACACGAGCCCACAGTCCCCTTTACGCTGGGGGCACACGAGCCCACAGTCCCCTTCCCACTGGGGGCACACGAGACGACAGTCCCCTTCGCGCTGGGGGCACACGAGACGACAGTCCCCTTCCCGCTGAGGGCATACGAGCCCACAGTCTCCTTGCCGCTGGGGGCACACGAGCCCACAGGCCCTTCCGCTGGGGGCACACGATCCCACAGTACCCTTTCCACTGGGGGCACACGAGCCGACAGTCCCCTTCCCGCTGGGGGCACATGAGCCCACAGTCCCCTTACGGCTGGGGGCAAACGAGCCCACAGTTTCCTTCCCGCTGGGGGCACACGATCCCACAGTCCCCTTCCCGCTAGGGGCACACGAGCCCACAATCTTCTTCCCGCTGGGGGCACTCGAGCCCACAGTCTTCTTCCCGCTGGGGGCACTCGAGCCCACAGTCCCCTTCCCGCTGGGGGCACTCGAGCCCACAGTCCCCTTCTCGCTGGGGGCACACAAGCCCACAGTCCCCTTCCCGCTGGGGGCACACGAGCCCACAGTCCTCTTCCCGCTGGGGGAAAACGAGCCCACAGTTTCCTTCCCGCTGGGGGCACACGTTCCCACAGTCCCCTTCCCGCTGGGGGCACACGAGCCCACAATCTTCTTCCCGCTGGGGGCACTCGAGCCCACAGTCTTCTTCCCGCTGGGGGCACTCGAGCCCACAGTCCCCTTCCCGCTGGGGGAACTCGAGCCCACCGTCCCTTTCTCGCTGGGGGCACACGAGCCCACAGTCCCCTTCCCGCTGGGGGCACACGAGCCCACAGTCCCCTTCCCACTGGGGGCACATGAGCCCACAGTCCCCTTCCCACTGGGGGCACACGAGCCCACAGTCCTCTTCCCACTGGGGGCACAAGAGCCGACATCCCCCTTACTGCTGGGGGCACACAAGCCCACAGTCCCCTTCCTGCCTGTGGCACACGAGCCCACAGTCCCCTTTACGCTGGGGGCACACGAGCCCACAGTCCCCTTCCCACTGGTGGCACACAAGACGACAGTCCCCTTCGCGCTGGGGGCACACGAGACGACAGTCCCCTTCCCGCTGAGGGCATACGAGCCCACAGTCTCCTTGCCGCTGGGGGCACACGAGCCCACAGTCCTCTTCCGCTGGGGGCACACGATCCCACAGTACCCTTTCCACTGGGGGCACACGAGCCAACAGTCCCCTTCCCGCTGGGGGCACACGAGCCGACAGTCCCCTTCCCGCTGGGGGCACATGAGGCCACAGTCCCCTTTTTGCTGGGGGCACACGAGCCCACAGTCCCCTTCCCACTGGGGGCACACGAGCCCACAGTCCCCTTCCCGCTGGGGGCACACGAGATGACAGTCCCCTTCCCGCTGAGGGCATACGAGCCCACAGTCTCCTTGCCGCTGGGGGCACACGAGCCCACAGTCCCCTTCCCGCTGGGGGCACACGAGCCCACAGTCCCTCTCCGCTGGGGGCACACGATCCCACAGTACCCTTTCCGCTGGGGGCACACGAGCCGACAGTCCCCTTCCCGCTGGGGGCACACGAGCCGACAGTCCCCTTCATGCTGGGGGCACACGAGCCCACAGTCCCCTTCCCACTGGGGGCACACGAGCCCACAGTCCTCTTCCCTCTGGGGGCACACGAGCCAACATCCCCCTTACTGCTGGGGGCACACAAGCCCACAGTCCCCTTCCCGCCTGTGGCACACGATCCCACAGTCCCCTTCCCGCTGGGGGCACAAGAGCCCACAGTCCCCTTCCCGCTGGGGTACATGAGCCGACAGTCCATTTTTCGCTGGGGGCACACGAGCCGACAGTCCCCTTTTTGCTGGGGGCACACGAGCCGACAGTCCCCTTCCCGCTGGGGGTACACGAGCCCACAGTCCCCTTCCCACTGGGGGCACACGAGCCCACAGTCCCCTTCCCGCTGGGGGCACACGAGCCCACAGTCCCCTTCACGCTGGGGTCACACGAGCCCACAGTCCCCTTCCCACTGGGGGCACACGAGCCCACAGTCCCCTTCCCGCTGGGGGCACACGAGCCCACAGTCTTCTTCCCGCTGGGGGCACTCGAGCCCACAGTCCCCTTCCCGCTGGGGGCACACGAGCCCACAGTCCCCTTCCCGCTGGGGGCACACGAGCCCACAGTCCCCTTCCCGCTGGGGGCACACGAGCCCACAGTCCCCAGGCCGCTGGGGGAACACGAGCCGACAGTTCCCTTCCCACTGGTGACACACGAGCTGACAGTACAAAGTTAGCTAGGGGCACACGAGCCGACAGTCCCTTTCCCGCTGGGAGCACACGAGCCGACATTCCCCTTCCCGCTGGGGGCACACGAGCCGACAGTCCCCTTCCCGCTGGGGGCACACGAGTTGACAGTCCCCTTCCCGCAGGGGGCACACGAGCCAACAGTCCCCTTCCCGCAGGGGGCACACGAGACGACAGTCCTTTTCCCGCTGGGGGCACACGAGCCCACAGTCCCCTTCCCGCTGGGGGCACACGAGCCAAACGTCCCCTTCCCACTGGGGGCACACGAGCCGACAGTCCCCTTCCAGCTGGGGGCACACGAGCCAAGAGTTCCCAGCCCGCTGGGGGCACACGAGCCGACAGTCCTCTTGCCGCTGGGGGCACACAAACCAACAGTCTTCTTCCCACTGGGGGCACACGAGCCCACAGTTTTCTTCCCGCTAGGGGCACATGAGCCCACAGTCCCCTTCCCACTGGGGCCACACAAGCCCACAGTCCCCTTCCCGCCTGCGGCACACGAGCCCACAGTCCCCTTCCCGCTGGGGGCACACGAGCCCACAGTCCCCTTCCCGCTGGGGTACATGAGCCGACAGTCCATTTTTCGCTGGGGGCACACGAGCCGACAGTCCCCTTTTTGCTGGGGGCACACGAGCCGACAGTCCCCTTTTTGCTGGGGGCACACGAGCCCACAGTCCCCTTCCCACTGGGGGCACACGAGCCCACAGTCCCCTTTCCGCTGGGGTCACACGAGCCCACAGTCCCCTTTCCACTGGGGGCACACGAGCCCACAGTCCCCTTCCCGCTGGGGGCACACGAGCCCACAGTCTTCTTCCCGCTGGGGGCACTCGAGCCCACAGTCCCCTTCCCGCTGGGGGCACACGAGCCCACAGTCCCCTTCCCGCTGGGGGTACACGAGCCCACAGTCCCCTTCCTGCTGGGGGCACACGAGCCGACAGTCCCCAGCCCGCTGGGGGAACACGAGCCGACAGTTCCCTTCCCGCTGGTGGCACACGAGCTGACAGTACAAAGTTAGCTAGGGGCACACGAGCCGACAGTCCCCTTCCCGCTGGGGGCACACGAGCCCACAGTCCCCTTCCGCTGGGGGCACACGATCCCACAGTACCCTTTCCGCTGGGGGCACACGAGCCGACAGTCCCCTTCATGCTGGGGGAACACGAGCACACAGTCCCCTTCCCACTGGGGGCACACGAGCCCACAGTCCTCTTACCTCTGGGGGCACACGAGCCGACATCCCCCTTACTGCTGGGGGCACACAAGCCCACAGTCCCCTTCCCGCCTGTGGCACACGAGCCCACAGTCCCCTTCCCGCTGGGGGCACACGATCCCACAGTCCCCTTCCCGCTGGGGGCACAAGAGCCCACAGTCCCCTTCCCGCTGGGGTACATGAGCTGACAGTCCATTTTTCGCTGGGGGCACACGAGCCGACAGTCCCCTTTTTGCTGGGGGCACACGAGCCCACAGTCCCCTTCCCGCTGGGGGTACATGAGCCCACAGTCCCCTTCCCGCTGGGGATACACGAGCCCACAGTCCCCTTCCCACTGGGGGCACATGAGCCCACAGTCCCCTTCCCGCTGGGGGCACACGAGCCCACAGTCCCCTTCCCGCTGGGGTCACACGAGCCCACAGTCCCCTTCCCACTGGGGGCACACGAGCCCACAGTCCCCTTCCCGCTGGGGGCACACGAGCCCACAGTCTAATTCCCGCTGGGGGCACTCGAGCCCACAGTCCCCTTCCCGCTGGGGGCACACGAGCCGACAGTCCCCTTCCAGCTGGGGGCACACGATCCCACAGTTCCCTTCCCGCTGGGTTCATGAGCCGACAGTCCCCTTTTCGCTGGGGGCACAAGAGCCGACAGTCCCCTTCCCGCTGGGGGTACACGAGCCCACAGTCCCCTTCGCACTGGGGGCACACGAGCCCACAGTCCCATTCCCGCTGGGGGCACATGAGCCCACAGTCCCCTTTCCGCTGGGTGCACACGAGCCCACAGTCCCCTTTCCGCTGGGGGCACACGAGCCCACAGTCCCCTTCCCGCTGAGGGCACACGAGCCCACAGTCTTCTTCCTTCTGGGGGCACTCGAGCCCACAGTTCCCTTCCCGCTGGGGGCACACGAGCCCACAGTCCCCTTCTCGCTGGGGGCACACGAGCCCACAGTCCCTTTCCCAATGGGGGCACAAGAGCCGACAGTCCCCAGCCAGCTGGGGGCACACGAGCCGACAGTTCCCTTCCCGCTGGTGGCACACGAGCCGACAGTCCTTTTCCCACTGGGGGCACACGAGCCGACAGTACAAAGTCAGCTAGCGGCACACGAGACGACAGTCCCATTCCCGCTGGGGGCACACGAGCCCACAGTCCCCTTCCCGCTGGGGGCACACGAGCCCACAGTCCCTTTCCCGCTGAGGGCATACGAGCCAACAGTCCCCTTCCGCTGGGGGCATACAATCCCACAGTACCCTTTCCGCTGGGGGCGCAGGAGCCCACATTCCTCTTCTCGCTGGGGGCACACAAGCCCACAGTCCCCTTCCCCCCTTCCCGCTGGGGGCACATGAGCCCACAGTTTCCTTCCCGCTGGGGGCACACGATCCCACAGTCCCCTTCCCGCTGGGGGCACACGAGCCCACAGTGTTCTTTCCGCTGGGGGCACTCGAGCCCACAGTCCCCCTTCCCGCTGGGGGAACTCGAGCTTACAGTCCCCTTCCTGCTGGGGGCACACGAGCCCACAGTGTTCTTCCCGCTGGGGGCACACGAGCCGACAGTCCCCTTCCCGCTGGGGGCACACGAGCCCACAGTGTTCTTCCCGCTGGGGGCACATGAGCCCACAGTTTCCTTCCCGCTGGGGGCACAAGATCCCACAGTCCCCTTCCCGCTGGGGGCACAGGAGCCCACAGTGTTCTTCCCGCTGGGGGCACACGAGCCGACAGTCCCCTTCCCGCTGGGGGCACACGAGCCCACAGTCCTCTTCTCGCTGGGGGCACACGAGCCCACAGTCCCCTTCCCGCTGGGGGCACATGAGCCCACAGTTTCCTTCCCGCTGGGGGCACACGATCCCACAGTCCCCTTCCCGCTGGGGGCACACGAGCCCACAATCTTCTTCCCGCTGGGGGCACTCGAGCCCACAGTCTTCTTCCCGCAGGGGGCACTCGAGCCCACAGTCCCCTTCCCGCTGGGGGCATTCGAGCCCACAGTCCCTTTTTCGCTGGGGGCACACAAGCCCACAGTCCCCTTCCCGCTGGGGGCAAACGAGCCCACAGTCCCCATCCCGCTGAGGGCGCACGAGCTTACAGTCCCCTTCCCGCTGGGGGAACACGAGCCCACAGTCTCCTTCCCGCTGGGGGCACACGAGCCCACAGTCCCCTTCCCGCTGGGGGCAAATGAGCCCAAAGTCCCCTTCCCGCTGGGGGCACATGAGCCCACAGTCCCCTTCCCACTGGGGGCACACGAGCCCACAGTCCTCTTCCCACTGGGGGCACAAGAGCCAACATCCCCCTTACTGCTGGGGGCACACAAGCCCACAGTCCCCTTTCTGCCTGTGGCACACGAGCCCGCAGTCCCCTTTACGCTGGGGGCACACAAGCCCACATTCCCCTTCCCACTGGGGGCACACGAGACGACAGTCCCCTTCGCGCTGGGGGCACACGAGATGACAGTCCCCTTCCCACTGAGGGCATACGAGCCCACAGTCTCCTTGCCGCTGGGGGCACACGAGCCCACAGCCCCCTTCCGCTGGGGGCACACGATCCCAAAGTACCCTTTCCACTGGGGGCACACGAGCCGACAGTCCCCTTCCCGCTGGGGGCACACGAGCCAACAGTCCCCTTCCCGCTGGGGGCACACGAGACAACAGTCCCCTTCCTGCTGAGGGCATACGAGCCCACAGTCTCCTTGCCGCTGGGGGCACACGAGCCCACAGTCCCCTTCCGCTGGGGGCACACGATCCCACAGAACCCTTTCCGCTGGGGGCACACGAGCCGACAGTCCCCTTCCCGCTGGGGGCACACAAGCCGACAGTCCCCTTCCCGCTGGGGGCACACGAGCCCACAGTCCCCTTCCGCTGGGGGCACACGATCCCACAGTACCCTTTCCTTTGGGGGCACACGAGCCGACAGTCCCCTTTTTGCTGGGGGCACAAAAGCCGACAGTCCCCTTCCCGCTGGGGGTACACGAGCCCACAGTCCCCTTCCCACTGGGGGCACACGAGCCCACAGTCCCCTTCCCGCTGGGGGCACACGAGCCAACAGTCCCCTTCCCGATGGGGTCACACA